>NC_140579.1:1266948834-1267498994 GCF_964204655.1 Triturus cristatus | reverse complement strand
GCAAGGACATGTGATGATATACCTAACATCTCTGCATGAGTCCTGTACTCCACTTCTGACCATAGAGAACTCTCTAGGTCATTGCCCAACAAACATTCTACTGGGAGGTCTGCACTAACCACAACCCTTTTGAGGCCAGTTACCCCTCCCCATGAGAAGTTAACAACTGCCACCCTATGTGAAGTAGTGGCATTGCTGGCATTGGTCACCAGGTAGTTCTCACCTGGTATGAACTGTCCAGGGTCCACAAAGCCTGGTGTCACCATAGTGACACTGGCACATGTGTCCCTGTAGGCTTGAGCCACTTTGTCATTAATTAAAGGAGTCTGTCTGTACTTGCCCAGGTTACTGGGGCTCACAGTCAGGGACAAATCAATGTCCCCATCACAGATCAAGACTGCCTGTGTAAGGGTTCTGTCTAAGTCAGAATCTCCTTCAGTTCCCATAGTGATTCCCACTACACCCTTTGTCTGGGGACCAACACTGCTAACAGTAGTACTGGGAGCAGGTGCCTTAGGGGCAACAGTGTTGGGGGCTCCACCCTTTTTGCAATCACTAGTCCAGTGAGTTGTATTTTTACAATGATTGCACCAGGGTTTCTTCTGACCTTCTTTCTTCTTCTTGGACTGTTGGGACCCACCCTCCTTAGCAGTAGTTTGGGGCCCTGTTGAAGACTTCTGGTCTTTAGGTTTCTGATCTCCACCCTTTTGGTCTGTTTTCTTCTGATCACCCCCTTGGCCCTGGTTCTGGTTCTTTTGCTTAACCCTGGTTCTGACCCATTTGTCTGCCTTCTTTCCCAATTCTTGGGGAGAGGTCAGATCAGAGTCAACCAAGTGTTGATGCAGTTGCTGGTTTTGACAGTTATTTAAAATCTGTTCTCTCATCATCAAATTATACAATCCTGTAAAATCAGATACCTTACTTCCCAGCAACCAACCCTCCAAAGCCTTAGTGGCACATTCAATGTATTCAGACCAGTCCTGAGTCTGTGTCTTTTGGGTGTCTCTGAACATTAACCTGTACTGTTCAGTGGTTAAGCCTAACCCATCTACCAGAACACTCTTCAGGACTCTGTAGTTTCTGACATCCTCTTCTCTAACAGTGAGGAGTCTGTCTCTGCCTCTTCCTTCAAAGGAGAGCCAGAGGATGGCTGCCCACTGGTCTTCAGGAACCTGCTGTACTTTGCAGGCTCTCTCAAGAGCAGTTATCCATTTGTGGATGTCATCCCCACTTTTGTAGGGGGGCACAACCTTAGACAGGTTCCTATTGTCAAAGACCCTATCTTTGTCCTTAGGGACAATGCTGCCACCAGTGGGTATAGACCCACTCTCTCTAGGTTGCCTAGCCTTGTTCAGTTTTTCTTCCATCAGGGCTACTTCTAGCTCCTGCTTCCTGATCCTCAGCTGGGCTTCCTGCATTCTGGCCTCATGTTCCCTCCTCTGAGGGGTGGTCATCCTTTTCCTGGAGTGACCTTGAGAGCCCCTAGAGCCATGAGAAGCATTGGAGTCACCTGAGCGATTCCTTTGCCTCCCAAGCCCTGTGTTAAGTCCACTGGGGAGATCCAATGGGGGGAACCCATTGTCAGTCCCCAATAGCCTTAGTTTAGCTGGGCCAAGTATAATACTTGGCACTGGGCTAGTTCTCCCTTCATCATCACTACTTTCTGTATCCTCACCACTTTCCTCCCCTGTAGTATGGTTCTCATCTAAGGGATGGCTATTGGAACTGGGTACCTCTGTAGTATCTTCAGAAGGGGGGCCTCCTGTTCCTGACCCTAAGGGGGCTAACTGGGAAGCTTTCTTGAGTGCTCTCTGATTCTCATCATTCTGTAAGAGCTCTCTGAGCTCAGCAGAGTTTGGGTTCTTGGGCTGTTTAAGGCCTCTAAGAGTTGCCAAATGCCTGAGCTCATTCTGATTAAGGGTAGCAAAGCTGGATGGTGCCCTCTGGGGGTCACTCTCAACAGAGATGGGTACAGTAGACCCCTCTGCCCCGGCCATTGCTCTTAAGTGTGGGTGGATGTGTTGCAATCTACCTACACTTGGGTTTACCTACTAAACCTATCTAGTAGTTGTAGTCAGGGTGTGCTACTCCCTTTGCTCTACAACAACTAAGTTCAGTAGAACTTATGTATATCTAATCTTGTTTTATATGTACCTACAGGTACCTATGTGATCTTTCAATTGGTAACCAAGAGATTACAATGGTAAAACACAGCAAGCTCAAATCCAACCGCTGCTCACCAATGTGAGAAGTTGGCCTGGTATATGATGCTCACTAGTTAAAGTGATCACCTTGTACCATGCCAAGCAACCCTTATGGTGTGGTTGTAAGTCAACCTTTTCGGACTAGCTGCCCTAGTGGTAGCGTAGGCTAAGCAGTCTTTGAGGCTAAACTCGTGATGCGTGTTAAGCCAGCTGTTTTACCAAATGCAACCCCCTTTTATACCAATGAAAGGACACCACACAGATATATATTCAAAATATATATGTATTTATTTATCAAAGTAACCCCTAGTCTCTTTATGAGCACAGGAGCACAAATCGTCAAACAAGATTATCACAGAATACACAGAAGTTGCACGTTATATGGATAGGCCCTGGTGGCCACTCAAACCATATACTAAAATAGTGGTATAAGTACCACGAACAGAAAAGGGAAAAGGCCTAGGGCCTCTAGAATCGCTGGGCCTACAAGGAGCTAACGTCAGTTAGTGACCAGGAGGTCCACGGGTGGCGTGTGCAGAGCAAATAGTCACACGCGTGCTCCCATAGGTTTCAATGGGTGCGTAAAAAGTACAAAGTTACTGCAAAAGGAATCTTCCGGATGACCTAGGAACTTAAGATTTGGAACACAGGCACTAGAGATGTATTACTACACTTGGGCACAGGTGTGCCAGCTTTACCTCACCCACAGGAAGCGGGTGCATAGGCCTCGAAGTGCGTCGGGTTTCTTCTATCTGTTCCGTGGAGCTTGAAGACAAAGATGCTGCAGGCGGCCGGTCCGGGAGAGATGCAGTGGATCCAAGAGTGGATCGGAGATGTTGAAGACCTGTAAGCAGAGGGGACAGTGTTCACAGTCACTAGCCAGTGACCAGCGTGGCACCAGGTGGGTACCAGGCGATGTCGGGTGCAAACAGGTGATGAGGGGTAGCTTGTCTCCGCAGCCACGTGGTCCCTGAAGGTCGACGACGTCCAGGAGTCGGCTCACGAGCTGTCCCACGCAGGCTCTCGCTGTCGGCGGTGTCGGCGACTTGATCGAAGCAAACAAGCCTTGGCAAAAGCAATTGCAGGAGGATTCGGAAATCAGCTGTTGGTTCTGACCAGCAAGGTCAGAGGGATTGCTCCTTTGGAGGGGAGCAAGGGCCAGTCTGGAGCAACCAGACCAGCGGTGTTTGTCGTAGATTTCGTCGCCAAGATGGCCACTAGCCAGCGGGCCAGCAACCGGTTAGGCGCGTCGAGTGGCAAAATGCAGAAGGGCCCCACGCAGATCGTGGAGATGCTGGAGGGCTCACCTTTGGTGCAGATGCTGCTCGAGGGTTGGGCTTCTCAGGACCCAAAGCACAACTTGGAGGGAGCCTCGGTTGTTGCACTGGTCAGCTTGTCGTAGTCGTTCCAAGATGGCTGGCTCCACGTGTCTCGGTGCCTCCACGGGTCTCCTCTTTTCAGGGACTGTGGATCGGGCGGTGAGAGGTCTGGAGGTCCAGGTCTTGTCAGTCTCTGGGCTCGGGCTCCGGCGGGAGGCGGCGGCAAAGCAGACGGTGATTCGCTGGATGGTGCTTGCGTTAGCAAGGTGGTCACTCCCTGACCACAGGGGAGATTTTCTTCAGTCTTCTGTGCAGCAGAATGTCGAAGTTCCCGTCTTCTTCTTAGTTTCAAGTTGATTCCAGGATGTCTGAAGTCTTAGGACACAGCTCCTACCTTTAAGCGGATTCTAGGGGCCGGACTACCTGCTAGGTCCCTCCCTATGGGTGGGACCAGGAAGGGGGGTGGTTACACCCCCAATCCTTTGTCCAGCTCGCCCCAGGCCCGGGACTGGTGTGCCCCAGGACCGGTTTGAACTGGCATATGCACCGAGGCTCCTTGTGAGCCACAGGCATGTCTGGTTTCTTTCAAGCCCTACCTGACCAATACACAAAATCCTGTCTGGGGTGGTGCACGCACCTCCCCTGGCAGGAAACCCTTTGTCCACACCTCCCAAGCTGGAAGGACTCCCAGCAGCAGGAGGGCAGACTTGTGTCTGTGGTGGCAGCATCCATTTTGTGGAGCTGAGGCTATGTCTGATTTTACCCGGGTTTCAGGTACTGTACATGTCGTGTCCCTCTAGAAGGGTGGAATGCTAACCCCGTCGCCAGAATTGGCGAGGGGTTAGTATTCCAATTCGTATGACACCTTACTCGACATGTTTTGATAAAGCCAAACCAAAGATAGCATTTAACCGCGAGGTTCATAATGCACTTAAGAGTATATGGTATGACGATATCTGGAAACAGTAGAAGGAAGTTGTTCCGACCACTGCAGACAGGCTCAGCTCATGCCAGAGCACCATCTCACATGGAACCAAGCACTCTGCCTTCAGGATTGTTAAGGCCTGCCATAGGAGTGACTTAGAGGTTACCAGGTGTCCCATTTAAGGTTAGGTATAGGTATACTACACCTAAGTAAGAGGTGATTACACCAACTTACCCCAGCTGAGTGATCAGCCAGTTGTGTCAGATTGTTAGGCCAAGCCTGGGGTGGCATAATACATGCTGCAGCCCCTGGCAGGCCTTGGGTACACCAATGCCCTGGGTACCTAGTGTACACTGGTACAGGGGCTGACAGGGTGATCCACTTCCAATTGGTTATGCACCTAGGGTGCATAGTTTTAATTTAGTAGAGAGAACAGCAGGCTGGGGGTCTGATTGGCAGGCCCACAGCCTCAATATGTCAAAAACCAGTGAAGCAAAAAGCAAAAATTTGGGGTGACCATAGGATAGCAGACCCTACTCTCCTACACAACCCCCCCCCAAACGCTGGGACATTAAACTAGCCTTGACCAGTCTCGTCTTCATGTCCTAAGTGGAAGTACCTGGAGAGACCATCTGCATTCCCATGGTCAGTACCTGGCCGGTGCTCCACTGTAAAGTCCATCCCCTGTAGGGAAATGGACCACCTAAGCAGTTTGGGGTTTTCACCCTTCATCTGATTTAGCCACAAGAGGGGCTTATGGTCGGTCTGAATCTTGAAGTGAGTGCCAAACAAGTATGGCCTCAGCTTCTTCAGGGCCCACACCACAGCAAAGGCCTCCCTCTCAATAGCTGACCAATTCTTCTCTCTGGGGGTCAACCTTCTGCTAATAAAAGCAATGGGTTGGTCTTGACCATCTACATTAAGTTGTGACAGCACAGCTCCCACACCCAACTCAGAAGCATCTGTTTGGACAATAAACTCTTTGGAGTAGTCAGGACTTTTCAGGATAGGTGCAGAGCACATGGCCTCCTTCAGGTCATCAAATGCCTTTTGACAGCTTACTGTCCACTGAACCTTTTTGGGCATCTTCTTGGATGTCAGATCATTAAGAGGAGTCACAATGGACCCATAGTTCTTAACAAACTTCCTGTAATACCCAGTCAAGCCCAAGAAAGCTCGAACTTGAGTCTGGGTGGTTGGAGGGGACCAATCCTTGATGGACTGTATCTTACTCTCCAGTGGTTGAACTTGGCCCCCACCTACAAGGTGGCCCAAATACACAACCTTACTCTGCCCTATCTGGCACTTAGTAGCCTTGATAGTGAGGCCTGCCCTTTGCAGAGCCTCAAGAGCCTTCTTCAGGTGGATCAGGTGATCCTCCCAGGTGGAACTAAAGACAGCAATGTCATCAAGATATGCTGCGCAAAAGTCATCCAACCCAGTAAGGACTTGGTTCACCAGCCTTTGGAAGGTGGCAGGTGCATTCTTCAGACCAAAGGGCATCACCACAAACTGATAATGCCCACCTGGGGTTGAGAATGCTGTTTTGGCCTTAGACTCCTCAGCTAACCTGATTTGCCAATAGCCAGCTGTCAAGTCAAATGTGCTCAAAAACTTTGCAGAAGCTAGTTTGTCTATGAGCTCATCTGCCCTTGGAATAGGGTGTGCATCTGTCCTGGTGACAGCATTGAGTCCTCTGTAGTCCACACAGAACCTCATCTCTCTCTTGCCATCTTTGGTGTGAGGTTTGGGGACCAGAACCACTGGGCTAGCCCAGGGGCTCTCTGAGGGTTCAATGACACCTAATTCCAGCATTTTATGTACCTCAGCCTTTATACAGTCCCTGACGTGGTCAGGTTGTCTGTAAAGTTTGTTCTTTACAGGCAGACTGTCACCAGTGTCCACAACATGGGTACACCAGTCAGTTTGACTAGGTATCAAGGAAAACATATGTGAAAATGATTGTAGAACCTGTCTACATTCAGTCTGCTGATGGGCAGTGAGGTTGCCTCCAAGGGTCACTCCTTCAACTGAGCCATCTTCAGGGTTCTGAGACAACAGGTCTGGGAGAGGGTCACTCTCTTCCTCCTGTCCCTCATCTGTAGCCATGAGCAAGCCCATGTCTGCCCTGTCAACATATGCTTTAAGCCTGTTAACATGGAGTACCCTGTGGGGACTCCTGGGAGTTCCTAGGTCCACCAAGTAGGTGACCTCTCCCTTCTTTTCCAGGATTGTATGGGGTCCAGACCATTTGTCTTGGAGTGCTGCTGGGGCCACTGGCTCCAACACCCATACCTTCTGTCCTGGCTGATACTCAACCAAGACAGCCTTTTGGTCATGCCAAGCTTTCTGTAAGGCCTGGCTTGCCTCAAGGTTTTTAGATGCCTTCTCCATATACTCAGCCATCCTGGAGCGGAGACCAAGTACATAGTCCACTATGTCTAGCTTAGGCTTTTTGAGAGGTAACTCCCATCCTTCCTTCACCAAACACAGTGGGCCTCTCACAGGGTGCCCAAACAACAATTCAAAGGGGCTGTAGCCAACTCCTTTTTGTGGGACCTCTCTGTAAGCAAACAGAAGGCAGGGTAGAAGGATATCCCATCTTCGCCTGAGCTTTTCAGGTAATCCTTTGATCATACCCTTTAGGGTCTTGTTGAATCTCTCAACAAGCCCATTGCATTGTGGGTGATAAGGGGTGGTGAACTTGTAGTTGACACCACATTCCTTCCACATAGCTGTCAAGTATCCTGACATAAAGTTGGTACCTCTGTCAGATACTACCTCCTTAGGAAACCCCACTCTGGAGAATACTCCCAGCAGGGCCCTGGCCACAACAGGAGCTGTAGTGGTCCTAAGGGGAATTGCCTCTGGATACCTGGTGGCATGATCCACTACCACCAGTATAAATCTGTGCCCAGATGCAGTGGGAGGATCCATGGGACCCACTATGTCTATTCCCACTCTTTCAAAGGGGACCCCCACCACAGGTAGTGGTATTAGGGGGGCCTTTGTTGTGCCACCTGATTTGCCACTGGCTTGGCAGGTAACACAGGAGCGACAAAACTCCTTTGTATCTTCATTCATATGAGGCCAGTGAAAGTGAGGGACAAGCCTGTCCCAAGTCTTGTTCTGGCCTAAGTGTCCTGCTAAAGGAATGTCATGGGCCAAGGTAAGAAGGAAGCCCCTAAATTGCAGAGGTATGACCAACCTCCTGGTTGCACCAGGCTTGGGGTCTCTAGCCTCTGAATAAAGGAGCCCTTCATCCCAATACACTTTATGGGTACCTTGAGCCTTCCCAGCAGCCTCAGCAGCAGCCAGCTGTCTGAGGGGTTCAAGAGAGGGACAGGATAACTGAGCCTGCCTCAAGTCAGCCCTTGAAGGTCCCCCTGTCCCCAGAAACTCAACCTGATCAGGTTCAAGCTCTTCAGGGACAGTTCCTTCAGGGTCCTCTAGATCAGCTTCCTGGGAAGGCTGATCATCACTCTGAGGCAGGGGGGAAGGCACAGCCTTGACCCTCCTGTTCTTCTTCTTGGTAGGTGCTTGGTCCATTGTTCCAGGATCCAAGACCTGAGGTTCAGTGAGGCACTTTTTGGCCTGTGACCTGGTCACAGCAAGGACATGTGATGATATACCTAACATCTCTGCATGAGTCCTGTACTCCACTTCTGACCATAGAGAACTCTCTAGGTCATTGCCCAACAAACATTCTACTGGGAGGTCTGCACTAACCACAACCCTTTTGAGGCCAGTTACCCCTCCCCATGAGAAGTTAACAACTGCCACCCTATGTGAAGTAGTGGCATTGCTGGCATTGGTCACCAGGTAGTTCTCACCTGGTATGAACTGTCCAGGGTCCACAAAGCCTGGTGTCACCATAGTGACACTGGCACATGTGTCCCTGTAGGCTTGAGCCACTTTGTCATTAATTAAAGGAGTCTGTCTGTACTTGCCCAGGTTACTGGGGCTCACAGTCAGGGACAAATCAATGTCCCCATCACAGATCAAGACTGCCTGTGTAAGGGTTCTGTCTAAGTCAGAATCTCCTTCAGTTCCCATAGTGATTCCCACTACACCCTTTGTCTGGGGACCAACACTGCTAACAGTAGTACTGGGAGCAGGTGCCTTAGGGGCAACAGTGTTGGGGGCTCCACCCTTTTTGCAATCACTAGTCCAGTGAGTTGTATTTTTACAATGATTGCACCAGGGTTTCTTCTGACCTTCTTTCTTCTTCTTGGACTGTTGGGACCCACCCTCCTTAGCAGTAGTTTGGGGCCCTGTTGAAGACTTCTGGTCTTTAGGTTTCTGATCTCCACCCTTTTGGTCTGTTTTCTTCTGATCACCCCCTTGGCCCTGGTTCTGGTTCTTTTGCTTAACCCTGGTTCTGACCCATTTGTCTGCCTTCTTTCCCAATTCTTGGGGAGAGGTCAGATCAGAGTCAACCAAGTGTTGATGCAGTTGCTGGTTTTGACAGTTATTTAAAATCTGTTCTCTCATCATCAAATTATACAATCCTGTAAAATCAGATACCTTACTTCCCAGCAACCAACCCTCCAAAGCCTTAGTGGCACATTCAATGTATTCAGACCAGTCCTGAGTCTGTGTCTTTTGGGTGTCTCTGAACATTAACCTGTACTGTTCAGTGGTTAAGCCTAACCCATCTACCAGAACACTCTTCAGGACTCTGTAGTTTCTGACATCCTCTTCTCTAACAGTGAGGAGTCTGTCTCTGCCTCTTCCTTCAAAGGAGAGCCAGAGGATGGCTGCCCACTGGTCTTCAGGAACCTGCTGTACTTTGCAGGCTCTCTCAAGAGCAGTTATCCATTTGTGGATGTCATCCCCACTTTTGTAGGGGGGCACAACCTTAGACAGGTTCCTATTGTCAAAGACCCTATCTTTGTCCTTAGGGACAATGCTGCCACCAGTGGGTATAGACCCACTCTCTCTAGGTTGCCTAGCCTTGTTCAGTTTTTCTTCCATCAGGGCTACTTCTAGCTCCTGCTTCCTGATCCTCAGCTGGGCTTCCTGCATTCTGGCCTCATGTTCCCTCCTCTGAGGGGTGGTCATCCTTTTCCTGGAGTGACCTTGAGAGCCCCTAGAGCCATGAGAAGCATTGGAGTCACCTGAGCGATTCCTTTGCCTCCCAAGCCCTGTGTTAAGTCCACTGGGGAGATCCAATGGGGGGAACCCATTGTCAGTCCCCAATAGCCTTAGTTTAGCTGGGCCAAGTATAATACTTGGCACTGGGCTAGTTCTCCCTTCATCATCACTACTTTCTGTATCCTCACCACTTTCCTCCCCTGTAGTATGGTTCTCATCTAAGGGATGGCTATTGGAACTGGGTACCTCTGTAGTATCTTCAGAAGGGGGGCCTCCTGTTCCTGACCCTAAGGGGGCTAACTGGGAAGCTTTCTTGAGTGCTCTCTGATTCTCATCATTCTGTAAGAGCTCTCTGAGCTCAGCAGAGTTTGGGTTCTTGGGCTGTTTAAGGCCTCTAAGAGTTGCCAAATGCCTGAGCTCATTCTGATTAAGGGTAGCAAAGCTGGATGGTGCCCTCTGGGGGTCACTCTCAACAGAGATGGGTACAGTAGACCCCTCTGCCCCGGCCATTGCTCTTAAGTGTGGGTGGATGTGTTGCAATCTACCTACACTTGGGTTTACCTACTAAACCTATCTAGTAGTTGTAGTCAGGGTGTGCTACTCCCTTTGCTCTACAACAACTAAGTTCAGTAGAACTTATGTATATCTAATCTTGTTTTATATGTACCTACAGGTACCTATGTGATCTTTCAATTGGTAACCAAGAGATTACAATGGTAAAACACAGCAAGCTCAAATCCAACCGCTGCTCACCAATGTGAGAAGTTGGCCTGGTATATGATGCTCACTAGTTAAAGTGATCACCTTGTACCATGCCAAGCAACCCTTATGGTGTGGTTGTAAGTCAACCTTTTCGGACTAGCTGCCCTAGTGGTAGCGTAGGCTAAGCAGTCTTTGAGGCTAAACTCGTGATGCGTGTTAAGCCAGCTGTTTTACCAAATGCAACCCCCTTTTATACCAATGAAAGGACACCACACAGATATATATTCAAAATATATATGTATTTATTTATCAAAGTAACCCCTAGTCTCTTTATGAGCACAGGAGCACAAATCGTCAAACAAGATTATCACAGAATACACAGAAGTTGCACGTTATATGGATAGGCCCTGGTGGCCACTCAAACCATATACTAAAATAGTGGTATAAGTACCACGAACAGAAAAGGGAAAAGGCCTAGGGCCTCTAGAATCGCTGGGCCTACAAGGAGCTAACGTCAGTTAGTGACCAGGAGGTCCACGGGTGGCGTGTGCAGAGCAAATAGTCACACGCGTGCTCCCATAGGTTTCAATGGGTGCGTAAAAAGTACAAAGTTACTGCAAAAGGAATCTTCCGGATGACCTAGGAACTTAAGATTTGGAACACAGGCACTAGAGATGTATTACTACACTTGGGCACAGGTGTGCCAGCTTTACCTCACCCACAGGAAGCGGGTGCATAGGCCTCGAAGTGCGTCGGGTTTCTTCTATCTGTTCCGTGGAGCTTGAAGACAAAGATGCTGCAGGCGGTCGGTCCGGGAGAGATGCAGTGGATCCAAGAGTGGATCGGAGATGTTGAAGACCTGTAAGCAGAGGGGACAGTGTTCACAGTCACTAGCCAGTGACCAGCGTGGCACCAGGTGGGTACCAGGCGATGTCGGGTGCAAACAGGTGATGAGGGGTAGCTTGTCTCCGCAGCCACGTGGTCCCTGAAGGTCGACGACGTCCAGGAGTCGGCTCACGAGCTGTCCCACGCAGGCTCTCGCTGTCGGCGGTGTCGGCGACTTGATCGAAGCAAACAAGCCTTGGCAAAAGCAATTGCAGGAGGATTCGGAAATCAGCTGTTGGTTCTGACCAGCAAGGTCAGAGGGATTGCTCCTTTGGAGGGGAGCAAGGGCCAGTCTGGAGCAACCAGACCAGCGGTGTTTGTCGTAGATTTCGTCGCCAAGATGGCCACTAGCCAGCGGGCCAGCAACCGGTTAGGCGCGTCGAGTGGCAAAATGCAGAAGGGCCCCACGCAGATCGTGGAGATGCTGGAGGGCTCACCTTTGGTGCAGATGCTGCTCGAGGGTTGGGCTTCTCAGGACCCAAAGCACAACTTGGAGGGAGCCTCGGTTGTTGCACTGGTCAGCTTGTCGTAGTCGTTCCAAGATGGCTGGCTCCACGTGTCTCGGTGCCTCCACGGGTCTCCTCTTTTCAGGGACTGTGGATCGGGCGGTGAGAGGTCTGGAGGTCCAGGTCTTGTCAGTCTCTGGGCTCGGGCTCCGGCGGGAGGCGGCGGCAAAGCAGACGGTGATTCGCTGGATGGTGCTTGCGTTAGCAAGGTGGTCACTCCCTGACCACAGGGGAGATTTTCTTCAGTCTTCTGTGCAGCAGAATGTCGAAGTTCCCGTCTTCTTCTTAGTTTCAAGTTGATTCCAGGATGTCTGAAGTCTTAGGACACAGCTCCTACCTTTAAGCGGATTCTAGGGGCCGGACTACCTGCTAGGTCCCTCCCTATGGGTGGGACCAGGAAGGGGGGTGGTTACACCCCCAATCCTTTGTCCAGCTCGCCCCAGGCCCGGGACTGGTGTGCCCCAGGACCGGTTTGAACTGGCATATGCACCGAGGCTCCTTGTGAGCCACAGGCATGTCTGGTTTCTTTCAAGCCCTACCTGACCAATACACAAAATCCTGTCTGGGGTGGTGCACGCACCTCCCCTGGCAGGAAACCCTTTGTCCACACCTCCCAAGCTGGAAGGACTCCCAGCAGCAGGAGGGCAGACTTGTGTCTGTGGTGGCAGCATCCATTTTGTGGAGCTGAGGCTATGTCTGATTTTACCCGGGTTTCAGGTACTGTACATGTCGTGTCCCTCTAGAAGGGTGGAATGCTAACCCCGTCGCCAGAATTGGCGAGGGGTTAGTATTCCAATTCGTATGACACCTTACTCGACATGTTTTGATAAAGCCAAACCAAAGATAGCATTTAACCGCGAGGTTCATAATGCACTTAAGAGTATATGGTATGACGATATCTGGAAACAGTAGAAGGAAGTTGTTCCGACCACTGCAGACAGGCTCAGCTCATGCCAGAGCACCATCTCACATGGAACCAAGCACTCTGCCTTCAGGATTGTTAAGGCCTGCCATAGGAGTGACTTAGAGGTTACCAGGTGTCCCATTTAAGGTTAGGTATAGGTATACTACACCTAAGTAAGAGGTGATTACACCAACTTACCCCAGCTGAGTGATCAGCCAGTTGTGTCAGATTGTTAGGCCAAGCCTGGGGTGGCATAATACATGCTGCAGCCCCTGGCAGGCCTTGGGTACACCAATGCCCTGGGTACCTAGTGTACACTGGTACAGGGGCTGACAGGGTGATCCACTTCCAATTGGTTATGCACCTAGGGTGCATAGTTTTAATTTAGTAGAGAGAACAGCAGGCTGGGGGTCTGATTGGCAGGCCCACAGCCTCAATATGTCAAAAACCAGTGAAGCAAAAAGCAAAAATTTGGGGTGACCATAGGATAGCAGACCCTACTCTCCTACACACACCCACAACCACACACACACAACCAAACCCACAACCACACACACACCATCACAACCACATACACAACTACGCACACAACCACACACAACCACACAACCACACACAACCACACACACACAACCACACACAACCACACAACTACACCCACAACCACACACACAACCACACCCACAACCACACACACACCATCACAACCACATACACAACTACGCACACAACCACACACAACCACACACAAGCACACACACAACCACACACACACAACCACAACCACACACACGACCACACACACACAACCATGCACACACAACCACACAACCACACACAAAACCACACACAACCACACACACTAAACCACAACCACAACAAACACACAACCACACACACACAACCAGACACACACACAACCACACACACAACCACACACAACCACACACAACCACACATAACCACAGCCACACACAAGCACACACACACAACCACACACAACCACACACAACCACCCACACATATAACCATACACAACCATAACCACACATACAAACACACACACAATAACCACACATACAACCATACACACAACCACACACACAACCACACCCACACAACCACACAACCACAACCACACATACAACCAAACACACAACCACACACACAACCAACAAACACAACCACACATAACCATACACACAAGCACATACAAAACCATACACACAAGCACCCACTCATATAAGCAGACACACAACCACACACACAACCACACCCACAACCACACACACAACCACAACCACACACACAACCACACACAACCACATATACAACCACACACACAACCACGCACAACCACAACCATACACATAACCACACACACACAACCACACACAACGACAAACACACAACCACAAACACAACCACATACACAACCACACACTAAACCACACACATACAACCACAACCACACACATACACAACCACACACACAACCACACACAACCACACATACAACCACACACACAACCACACACAACCACACCTACAACCACACACACACAACCACACAAAACCACACCCACAACCACACACACTCAACCACACAGACAACCACACACAACCACACACACAACCACAAGCACACACAAGCACACACACAAGCATACACAAGCACACACACAACCACAACCACAACCACACACACAACTAAAACCACAAACAACCACACACAAGCACACACACAAGCACACACACAAGCACACACACAACCCCACACACACAACCACCCACAACCACACACAAACAACCACACACACAACCACACACACAACACCCACAACCACAACCACACACACACAACCACAACCACACACACAACCACAACCACATATAACCACACACACACACAACCACACACACAACCACACATACAACCACACACACAACCACAACCACACACACAACCACACACACAACCACACACACACATCCACACACACATACATATAACCACACACACACAACCACAAACACACAACCACACACAACCACCCACACAACCACACACACAACCACACACAATCACACACACAACCACACACACACAATCACACACACAACCACACATACACAACCATAACCACACAAATAACCACACACACAAACACACACACAAACACATACAACCACACACAACCACACACACAACCACACACACACACACACACAAGCACACACAAACACACACACAACCACACCCATAACAACACACACACAATCACACACACAAAGATACACACAACCACACACACACAACCACACACAAGCACACACACACACACAAGCACACACTTATACAAGCACACACACAACCACACACACAACCACATCCACAACCACACACACAACCACAACCACACACACAACCACATTTACAACCACACACACAACCTCACAGAACCAAAACCATACACACAACCACACATACACACACACAACCACACACAATGGCAAACACACAACCACACACACAACCACACACAACCACAACCACATACACAACCACACACTAAACCATACACACACAACCACACACACACACACAACCACAACCACACACACACACCACCACACACACAACCACAACACACACAACCACACACAACCACATACACAACCCCACACACAACCCCACACACAACCCCACACACAACCACACAACCACAACCACACACACAACCACACACACAACCACACACAACCACACACAACCACACACACAACCACACACACAACCACACCCACACAACCACAAACACACACAGCCACACACAACCACACAACCGCAACCACACACACACAACCAAACACACAACCACACACACAACCACATACACAACCACACACTAAACCACACACATACAACCACAACCACACACATACACAACCACACACACAACCACACACAAGCACACACACAAGCACACACACAAGCACACACACAACCCCACACACACAACCACCCACAACCACACACAAACAACCACACACACAACCACACACACAACACCCACAACCACAACCACACACACACAACCACAACCACACACACAACCACAACCACATATAACCACACACACACCCACAACCACACACACAACCACACATACAACCACACACACAACCACAACCCCACACACAACCACACACACAACCATACACACACAACCACACACACATACACATAACCACACACACACAACCACAAACACACAACCACACACAACCACCCACACAACCACACACACAACCACACACAATCACACACACAACCACACACACACAATCACACACACAACCACACATACACAACCATAACCACACAAACAACCACACACACAAACACACACACACAAACACATACAACGAGACACAACCACACACAGAACCACACACACACACACACACACAACCACACACACACACACACAACCACACAACCACACCCATAACAACACACACACAATCACACACACAAAGATACACACAACCACACACACACAACCACACACAAGCACACACACAACCACACACACAAGCACACACTCATACAAGCACACACAACCACACACACAACCACATCCACAACCACACACACAACCACAACCACACACACAACCACACACAACCACATTTACAACCACACACACAACCTCACAAAACCAAAACCATACACACAACCACACATACACACACACAACCACACACAACGACAAACACACAACCACACACCCAACCACATACAACCACAACCACATACACAACCACACACTAAACCACACACACACAACCACACACACACACAACCACAACCACACACACACACACCACCACACACACAACCACAACACACACAACCACACACAACCACATACACAACCCCACACACAACCCCACACATAACCCCACACACAACCATACAACCACAACCACACACACAACCACACACACAACCACACACACAACCACACCCAACCACACACACAACCACACACACAACCACACCCACACAACCACAACCACAAACACACACAACCACACACAACCACACAACCACAACGACACACACACAACCAAACACACAACCACACACACAACCACATACACAACCACACACTAAACCACACACATACAACCACAACCACACACATACACAACCACACACACAACCACACACAACCACACCTACAACCACACACACACAACCACACAAAACCACACCCACACACACAACCACACACAACCACATATACAACCACAACCATACACACAACCACATACAACCACACACAACCACATATACAACCACACACACAACCACATACACAACCACACACTAAACCACACAAATACAACCACAACCACACACATACACAACCACACACACAACCACACACAACCACACATACAACCACACACACAACCACACACAACCACACCTACAACCACACACACACAACCACACAAAACCACACCCACAACCACACACACTCAACCACACACAACCACACAGACAACCACACACAACCACACACACAACCACAAGCACATACACAAGCACACACACAAGCACACACAAGCACACACACAACCACACCCACAACCACACACACAACTAAAACCACAAACAACCACACACAAGCACACACACAAGCACATACACAAGCACACACACAACCCCCCACACACAACCACCCACAACCACACACAAACAACCACACACACAACCACACACACAACACCCACAACCACACACACAACCACAACCACACACACAACCACAACCACATACAACCACACACACACTCACAACCACACACACAACCACACATATAACCACACACACACACACATCCACAACCACACACACAACCACACACACACAACCACACACACATACACATAACTACACCCACACAACCACAAACACACAACCACACACAACCACCCACACAACCACACGCACAACCACACACAACCACACACACAACCACACACACAACCACACATACACAACCATAACCACACACACAACAACACACACAAACACACACACACAAACACATACAACCACACACAACCACACACACAACCACACACACACGCACACACACAACCACACACACACACATACAACCACACAACCACACCCATAACAACACACACACAATCACACACACAAAGATACACACAACCACACACACACAACCACACACACAACCAGACACACAACCACACACACAACCACAACCACACACACACAACCACACACACACAACCACACACACACAACCATAACCACACACACAACCACAACCACACACACACAACCACACACAACCACACACAATCACAAACACAACCACACACTTAACCACACACTTAACCACACACACACAACCACACACAAGCGCACACACAAGCACACACACAACCACACACACAACCCCATACAACCACACACTCACATAAGCACACACACAAACACACACACAACCACTCACACAGCCTCTCCCACAACCACACATACAACCACAACCACACACAACCACAACCACACACAACCACACACAACCACACACAACCACATATACAACCACACACACAACCACACACAACCACAGCCATACACACACACAACCACACACAACCATCTACACACCCACACACACAACCACACACACAGCCACAACCAAACACACACACAACCACACACACAACCACAACCACACATACAACCACAACCACACACACACAACCATGCACACACAACCACACAACACGACACACACAACCACAACCACACACAAGCCCACACACAACCACACAAAACCACACACATGCAGACACACAACCACATACACAACCACACACAACCACAACCATACACGCAACCACACATACACACACACAACCACACACACACAACCACACACACAACACACACAACCACAGCAACACACACAACCACACACACAACCACAACCACACACACACAACCACACACACAACCACACACAGCCACACACACAACCACACACACCACCACACACAACCACACACACAACCACACACACAACCACATATACACAACCACAACCATACACACACACAACCACACAACCACACACACACAACCATGCACACACAACGACACACACAAACACACACATAACCACACACACTACCACACACACACAACCAGACACAAAACCACACATACACAACCACACACACTCACAACCACACACACATACAACCACACACACAACCACATCCACACACCCAACCACACATACAACCACACACACAACCACAACCACACACACAACCACACATACAACCACCTACACAACCACACACACAACCACACACAACCACACCCACAACCACATACACACAACCATACACAACCACACCTACACCCACACACACTCAACCACACACAACCACACACACAACCACACACAACCACACACACAACCACAAGCACACACAAGCACACACACAAGCACACACAAGCACACACACAACCACAAGCACACACAAGCACACACACAAGCACACACAAGTACACACACACCACCCACAACCACACACATGACTAAAACCATACACAAGCACACACAACCACACACACAAGCACACACACAAGCACACACACAACCCCACACACACAACCACACACATCCGCACACAAACAACCACACACACAACCACACACACAACACACACAACCACACACACACAACCACACACACACACATAACCACAACCACACACACAACCACACCACATAAAACCACACACACAACCACAACCACACACACAACCATACAGACAACCACACACACACAACCACAACCATACACACACACACACAGACACACAACCACACAAACACAACCACACACAACCACCCACATAACCACACACACAACCACACACAACTACACACAACCACACACACACAATCATACACACAACCACACACACACAACCACAACCACACACACAGCCAAACACAACCACACACACAAGCACATACACAACCTCACACAACCACACACACAACCACACACACACACACAATCACAAACAACCACATACACACAACCACACACACAACCACACACACACAAAACCACACATACACACAACCACACACACAACCACACACACACACAACCACACACACAACCACACACACAACCACATACATACAACCATGCACACACAACCACACACACCACACACACAACCACACACACACAACCACACACACAACCACACACACAACCACACACACAACCACACACACACACAACCACAACCACACACACACACAACCACACACACACTCAACCACACCCACAACCACACACACATCCACACACATACAACCATGCACATACAACCACACAACCACACACACAACCACACACAACCACATACACACAACCACACACATACAACCACACACACACACAACCACACACACACAACCACACACACAACCACATACAACCATAACCACACACAACCACACACAAGCACACACACACACAAGCACACACACACAACCACACACACCACCACACACAACCACACACACAACCACACACACAACCACAACCATACACACACACACCCACACAACCACACACACACAACCATGCACACACAACGACACACACAAACACACACATAACCACACACACTACCACACACACAACCAGACACAAAACCACACATACACAACCACACACACTCACAACCACACACACACACAACCACACACACAACCACATCCACACACCCAACCACACATACAACCACACACACAACCACAACCACACACACAACCACACATACAACCACACACACAACCACACACACAACCACACCCAACCACACCCACAACCACACACACACAACCATACACAACCACACCTACACCCACACACACTCAACCACACACAACCACACACACAACCACACACAACCACTCACACAACCACAAGCACACACAAGCACACACACAAGCACACACAAACACCCACACAACCACAAGCACACACAAGCACACACACAAGCACACACAAGTACACACACACCACCCACAACCACACACATGACTAAAACCATACACAAGCACACACAACCACACACACAAGCACACACACAAGCACACACACAACCCCACACACACAACCACACACATCCGCACACAAACAACCACACACACAACCACACACACAACACACACAACCACACACACACAACCACACACACACAACCACAACCACACACACAACCACACCACATACAACCACACACACAACCACAACCACACACACAACCATACAGACAACCACACACACACAACCACAACCACACATACACACACAGACACACAACCACACAAACACAGCCACACACAACCACCCACACAACCACCCACACAACCACACACAACTACACACAACCACACACACACAATCACACACACAACCACACACACAACCACAACCACACACACAGCCAAGCACAACCACACACACAAGCACATACACAACCTCACACAACCACACACACAACCACACACACACACACAATCACAAACAACCACACACACACAACCACACACACAACCACACACACACAAAACCACACATATACACAACCACACACACAACCACACACACACAACCACACACACAACCACACACACAACCACACACATACAACCATGCATACACAACCACACACACCACACACACAACCACACACACACAACCACACACACAACCACACACACAACCACACACACAACCACACACACAAAACCACACACACACACAACCACAACCACACACACACACAACCACACACACACACAAACACCCCCAACCACACACACAACCACACACATACAACCATGCACACACAACCACACAACCACACACACAACCACACACAACCACATACACACAACCACACACATACAACCACACACACACAGCCACACACACACAACCACACACACAACCACACACAACCATAACCACACACAACCACACACAAGCACACACACACAAACAAGCACACACACACAACCACACACAACCACACACAACCACCCACACACATAACCACACACAACCATAACCACACATACAAACACACACAAAATAACCACATATACAACCACACACACAACCACACACACAACCACACCCGCACAACCACACCCACAACCACACACACAACTGCACACAACCACACCCAAAACCACACACACATAACCACACACACAGCCACACACACAACCACACACACACAACCACACACAACCACACACACAACCACACACACAACCACACACTCATACAATCATACACACAACCACACACACAACCACACCCACAACCACACACACAACCACAACCACACACACAACCACACACAACCACATATACATCCACACACACAACCACTCACAACCACAATGATACACACAACCACACATACACACACACACAACCACACACAACAGCAAACACACAACCACACACACAACCAAAACCACATACACAACCACAACCACACACACAACCACACACACACACAACCACACACACACACAACCACACACTCAACCACACACACAACCACAACACACACAACCACATACACAACCCCACACACAATCCCACACACAACCCCAAACACAAACCCACACCCAACCACACAACCACAACCACACACACAACCACATACCCAACCACACCCACAACCACACAACCACACACACACACAATACACACACAACCACAACCACACACACAACCACACACACAACCAAACACAACCACAACCACATAAACAACACACAACCACACACACAACCACACCCACAACCACACACACAACCACACATAAAACCACACACACATACCACACACAACCACACAGACAAACACACACACAACTACACACACAACAACCACACACACAGCCACACACAACCACACACACACAACCACACCCACACAACCAAACACACAACCACACACACACAACCACAACCACACACAACCACACCCACAACCACACACACACAACTACACCCACAACCATACACACACCTTCACAACTACACACACAACCACACACACAACCACACACACAACCACATACACACAACTACAACGACACACACAAACACACACAGCTACACACAACCACAACCACACACATAACCACACACACACAATCACACACACAACCACACACACACAACCACAACCACACACAGAACCACACACACAAACACAAACACAAACACATACAACCACACACAAGCACACACACAACCACACACAACCACACACACAACCACACACACAACCACAACCACACACACAACCACACATACAACCACACACACAACCACACACACAACCACACACAACCACACCCACAACCACACACACACAACCACACACAACCACACCCACACACACTCAACCACACACAACCACACACACAACCACACACACAACCACACACAACCACACACACAACCACAAGCAAACACAAGCACACACACAAGCACACACAAGCACACACACAACCACAAGCACACACAAGCACACACACAAGCACACACAAGTACACACCCATCACCCACAACCACACACATGACTAAAACCATACACAACCACACACAACCACACACACAAGCTGTTAGACGGACCGGGAGGGTCGGCCGAGGACAAGGGGAGAGGTCTCCGGGGAGAGCCGTCTCCAGTGATCGTACAGATGAGTAACTTCCCCCCCACAGATGTACACCACACAAAGATAAGGTTTCGACGTTCTTTATAAGCAATCTTTAGGTACGATAGAATGGTACAAGGAGGTCAGGACTCAGGGGTCCCCTCGATTCTAGTCTCTTGGTTGGGAAAGGGGGTAGCGGGACAGTCTTGTTACCAATCTGGTAGCTGAGATGGTATGATGGATAGCTCACAATCCTCGAGCTCGGCTTTCTAGATGGACGGGCCGCGGCGGCGCCAGCAGGTCCCAGTGAAGGTGGTAGTTACAACGGTCCGCGGCAGCGCCAGCAGGTCCCAGTGAAGGTGGTAAGTACAACGGTCCGCGGCAGCGCCAGCAGATCCCAGTGAAGGTGGTAGTTACAACGGTCCGCGGCAGCGCCAGCAGGTCCCAGTGAAGGTGGTAGTTACAACGGTCCGCGGCAGCGCCAGCAGGTCCCAACGAGGATGGAGGATGCAGAAGGCCGCGGCAGCGTCAGCAGGCAGGACGATAGTTCGCAAGGCAGGGCTACGGCAGCGCCAGTAGTCCGTCAGGGATGAGTTCTTCGCGGCGTCTCTCGACTCCAGGATACAACTGCCTACCTGCTCTGGAGCTGCCCCAGTTATAGGTCTGGCGCCCTTTGATGTCCGGACCCTCGCACTTGGAGGTCGGGAGGTCCGGGATGAGGGAGTCCAGACACCCAGCAGGGGGGTGGAGCCAGCGCCCGGGGGAGCTGGGGGGCGATCGGCACCTGGCGGGGGAGAGCCATCGACACTTCTTTCTCCCATCGACCTGCCAAGTGGTCCGTTCACCTCCTGGGTGGATGGTGGTGCCGGGATGTCGGGGCCTGGCCAGGCCCAGGGTTAGGGTCGAGCTGAGGCCACGCGGCCTCATGGTGCAGTGTCCAAGATGGCGGCCGGGCCGGGCGAGGGAGCCGGTAGGGGTTCGGCCCCATGATACAGAGAGGTCCGGGGGCAGGAGTCCCGTCTGGGGACGGGGTGCGGGTTGTTTCTGTGGGTAACACCTGGAGGGCCGGGGCTCGGGCCCTGTCATGCGGGGAGGGAGCAAGCCCTTCACGTGGCCTGTCCAACACAAGCACACACACAACCCCACACACACAACCACACACATCTGCACACAAACAACCACACACACAACCACACTCACAACACACACAACCACAACCACACACACACAACCACACACACACAACCACAACCACACACACAACCACACCACATACAACCACACACACAACCACAACCACAACCACAACCATACAGACAACCGCACACACACAACCACAACCACACACACACACAGACACACAACCACACAAACACAACCACACACAACCACCCACACAACCACACACACAACCACACACAACTACACACAACCACACACACACAATCACACACACAACCACACACACACAACCACAACCACACACACAGCCAAACACAACCACACACACAAGCACATACACAACCTCACACAACCACACACACAACCACACACACACACACAATCACAAACAACCGCACACACACAACCACACACACAACCACACACACACACAACCACACATACACACAACCACACACACAACGACACACACACAACCACACACACAACCACACACACAATTACACACATACAACCATGCACACACAACCACACACACCACACACACAACCCCACACACACAACCAAACACACAACCACACACACAACCACACACACACAATCACAAACAACCACACAAACACAACCACACACACAACCACACACACAACCACACACACACAACCACATACACACACAACCACAACCACACACACACATACAACCACACACACACAACCACACCCACAACCACACACACAACCACACACATACAACCATGCACACACAACCACACAACCACACACACAACCACACACAACCACACACACAACCACACACATACAACCACACACACACAACCACACACACACAACCACACACACAACCACACACAACCATAACCACACACAACCACACACAAGCACACACACACACAAGCACACACACACAACCACACACAACCACCCACACACATAACCACACACAACCATAACCACACATAAAAACACACACAAAATAACCACATATATAACCACACACACAACCACACACACAACCACACGCACACAACCACACCCACAACCACACACAACTGCACACAACCACACAACCACACCCAAAACCACACACACACAACCACACACACAGCCACACACACAGCCACACACACACAACCACACACAACCACACACAACCACACACACAACCACACACTCATACAAGCATACACACGACCACACACACAACCACAACCACACACACAGCCACACACACAGCCACACACACACAACCACACACAACCACACACAACCACACACACAACCACACACTCATACAAGCATACACACGACCACACACACAACCACAACCACACACACAACCACAACCACACACACAACCACACACAACCACATATACATCCACACACAACCACTCACAACCACAATGATACACACAACCACACATACACACACACAACCACACACAACGGCAAACAAACAACCACACACACACAACCAAAACCACATACACAACCACAACCACACACACAACCACACACACATACAACCACACATACACAACCACACACACAACCACACACACAACCACAACACACACAACCATATACACAACCCCATACACAATCCCACACACAACCCCAAACACAAACCCACACCCAACCACACAACCACAACCACACACACAACCACATACCCAACCACACCCACAACCACACAACCACACACACACAATACACACAACCACAACCACACACAACCACACACACAACCAAACACAACCACACACAACCACAACCACACACACAACACACAACCACACACACAACCACACCCACAACCACACACACAACCACACACAAAACCACACACACATACCACACACAACCACACAGACAAACACACACACAACCACACACAACCACACACACAACAACCACACACACAGCCACACACAACCACACACACAACCACACCCACACAACCAAACACACAACCACACATACACAACCACAACCACACACAACCACACCCACAACCACACACACACAACCACACCCACAACCATACACACACCTTCACAACCACACACACAACCACACACACAACCACACACACAACCACACACACACAACTACAACAACACACACAACCACACACAACCACACACACAACCACACACAACCACACACATAACCACACACACACAATCACACACACAACCACACACAGACAACCACAACCACACACAGAACCACAAACACAAACACATACAACCACACACAAGCACACACACAACCACACACAACCACACACACAACCACACACACAACCACACACACAACCACACACAACCACAAACAACTGCACACACACAACCACACACACAAGCACACACACAACCACACACAACCACCCACACACATAACCACACACAACCATAACCACATATACAAACACACACAAAATAACCACATATACAACCACACACACAACCATACACACAACCACACCCACACAACCACACCCACAACCACACACAACTGCACACAACCACACAACCACACCCAAAACCACACACACACAACCACAAACACAGCCACACACACAACCACACACACACAACCACACACAACCACACACAACCACACACACAACCACACACTCATCCAATCATACACACAACCACACACACAACCACAACCACAACCACACACACAACCACAACCACACACACAACCACACACATCCACATATACATCCACACACACAACCACTCACAACCACAATGATACACACAACCACACATACACACACACAACCACACACAACGGCAAACACACAACCACACACACACAACCAAAACCACATACACAACCACAACCACACACAACCACACACACACACAACCACACACACACAACCACACACACAACCACACACACAACCACAACACACACAACCACATACACAACCCCATACACAATCCCACACACAACCCCAAACACAAACCCACACCCAACCACACAACCACAACCAAACACACAACCACATACCCAACCACACCCACAACCACACAACCACACACACACAATACACACAACCACAACCACACACAACCACACACACAACCAAACACAACCACACACAACCACAACCACACACACAACCACACACACAACCACACCCACAACCACACACACAACCACACACAAAACCACAGCCACACACACAACACACAACCACACACACAACCACACCCACAACCACACACACAACCACACACAAAACCACATACACATACCACACACAACCACATAGACAAACACACACACAACCACACACAACCACACACACAACAACCACACACACAGCCACACACAACCACACACACAACCACACCCACACAACCAAACACACAACCACACACACACAACCACAACCACACACAACCACACCCACAACCACACACACACAACCACACCCACAACCATACACACACCTTCACAACCAAACACACAACCACACACACAACCACACACACAACCACACCCACACAACTACAACGACACACACAACCACACACAACCACACACACAACCACACACAACCACACACATAACCACACACACACAATCACACACACAACCACACACAGACAACCACAACCACACACAGAACCACAAACACAAACACAAACACATACAACCACACACAACCACACACAGAACCACACACAACCACACACACAACCACACACACAACCACACACACAACCACAACCATACACACAACCACACACAACCACAAACAACCGCACACACACAACCACACACACAACCACACACACACAACTACACACACAACCACACACACACAACCACACACACAACCACACACACACAACCATGCACACACAACCACACATACAACCACACACACACATACAACCACACACAACCACACCCACAACCACACACACATAACCACACACACAAGCACACACATAACCACACACACAAGCACACACAAGTACATACACAACCACACACACAACCACACCCACAGCCACACACACAACCACAACCACACACAACCACACACACAACCACACACAACCACAACCATACACACAACCACACATGCACACACACAACCACAACCATACACACAACCACACACACAACCACACACAATGGTGAACACAGAACCACACACACAACCACACACACAACCACACATACACAACCACAACCACACAAACAACCACAACCACACACACTCAACCACAACCACACACACACAACCACACACACAACCACAACCACACACAACCGCACACAAACAACCACACACACAACCACACATAACACACATCCACAACCACACACACACAACCACAACCACACACACAACCACAACCACACACAACCACACATACAACCACATACACAACCACACCCACAACCACACACAAACACCCACAACCACACACACACAACCACACACAACCACAACCACACACACTCACCCACACACAACCACACACACAACCACACCCAACCACACCCACAGCCACACACACAACCACACGCAACCACACACACAACCACACACAACCACACACATAACCACAAGCACACACACGAGCACACACAAGCACACACACAACCCCACACACACACACAACCACACACAACTGCACACAAACAACCACGCACACAACCACACACACAGCACACACAACCACACACACAACCACAACCACATACAACCACACACACAACCATAACCACACACACTACCACACACACAACCACACACACACACAACCACAACCACACACATACAAACACACACACACACATCCACAACCACACACACAACCACACACAAAACCACACATACACAACCACACACACACACACACACACACACACATCCACACACACACAACCACAAACACACAACCACACACAACCACCCACACAACCACACACACAACCACACACACGCAACCACACACACAAACACACACAAATACACACAACCACACACAAGCACACACACAACCACACACACAAGCACATACACAACCACACACACAACCACACACAACCACCCACAACCACCCACACATATAACCACCCACAACCATAACCACGCATACAAATACACACAAAATAACCACACATACAACCACACACACAACCACACCCACACAACCACAACCACACACAACCACACAACCACAACCACACACACACAACCAAACACACAACCAAACATGCAACCAAACACGCAACCACACACACACAACCACACACAAGCACACACACAAGCACACACACAAGCACACACACAAGCACACACCCATATAAGCACACACACAACCACACACACAACCACACCCACAACCACACACACAACCACAACCACACACACAACCACACACAACCACATATACAACCACAACCACACACAACCACAACCATACACACAACCACACATACACACACAACAACACACAACGGCAAACACACAACCACACACACAACCACACACACAACCACAACCACACACTAAATCACACACACACAACCACAACCACACACATACACAACCGCACACACAACCACACACACAACTACAACATACACAACCACACACAATCACATATACAACCCCACACACAACCACACACATAACCCCACACACAACCCCACACACAACCACACAACCACACACACAACCACACACAAACCAAACACACAACCACACCCGACCAAACACACAACCACACACACAACCATACACACAACCTCAAACATACATACACAACCACAACCACACCCAACCATACCCACAACCACACAACCACACACACACAACCCACACACACAACCAAACACAACCACACACAACCACAACCACACACACAACACACAGCCACACACACAACCACACACATACAACCACACACATACAACCACACACACACAACCACACACACACACAACCACACACAACCACACCCACAAACACAAACACAACCACACACAATACCACACACACATACTACACACAACCACACACACAACCACACACACAACCACACACAACCACACACATAACAACCACACACACAGCCACACACACAACCACACACAACCATACAACCACACACACAACCACACACACACAACCACAACCACACACAACCACACAACCACACCCACAACCACACACACACAACCACACACACAACCACACACACACCATCACAACCACATACACAACTACGCACACAACCACACACAACCACACACAACCACACATACAACCACACACACAACCACACACACACACACACACAACCACACACAAACACACACACAACCACACCCATAACAACACACACACAATCACACACACAAAGATACACACAACCACACACACACAACCACACACAAGCACACACACACACACAAGCACATACTTATACAAGCACACACACAACCACACACACAACCACATCCACAACCACACACACAACCACAACCACACACACAACCACATTTACAACCACACACACAACCTCACAGAACCAAAACCATACACACAACCACACATACACACACACAACCACACACAACGGCAAACACACAACCACACACACAACCACACACAACCACATACACAACCACACACTAAACCATACACACACAACCACACACACACACAACCACAACCACACACACACACCACCACACACACAACCACAACACACACAACCTCACACAACCACATACACAACCCCACACACAACCCCACACACAACCCCACACACAACCACACAACCACAACCACACACACAACCACACACACAACCACACACAACCACACACAACCACACACACAACCACACACACAACCACACCCACACAACCACAACCACAAACACACACAACCACACACAACCACAACCACACATACACAACCAAACACACAACCACACACACAACCACATACACAACCACACACTAAACCACACACATACAACCACAACCACACACATACACAACCACACACACAACCACACACAAGCACACACACAAGCACACACACAAGCACACACACAACCCCACACACACAACCACCCACAACCACACACAAACAACCACACACACAATCACACACAACACCCACAACCACAACCACACACACACAACCACAACCACACACAACCACAACCACATATAACCACACACACACCCACAACCACACACACAACCACACATACAACCACACACACAACCACACACACAACCACACACACAACCACACACACACAACCACACACACATACACATAACCACACACACACAACCACAAACACACAACCACACACAACCACCCACACAACCACACACACAACCACACACAATCACACACACAACCACACACACACAATCACACACACAACTACACATACACAACCATAACCACACAAACAACCACACACACAAACACACACACACAAACACATACAACGAGACACAACCACACACAGAACCACACACACACACACACACAACCACACACACACACACACACACAACCACACAACCACACCCATAACAACACACATACAATCACACACACAAAGATACACACAACCACACACACACAACCACACACAAGCACACACACAACCACACACACAAGCACACACTCATACAAGCACACATACAACCACACACACAACCACATCCACAACCACACACACAACCACAACCACACACACAACCACACACAACCACATTTACAACCACACACACAACCTCACAAAACCAAAACCATACACACAACCACACATACACACACACAACCACACACAACGACAAACACACAACCACACACACAACCACACACAACCACAACCACATACACAACCACACACTAAACCACACACACACAACCACACACACACACAACCACAACCACACACACACACACCACCACACACACAACCACAACACACACAACCACACACAACCACATACACAACCCCACACACAACCCCACACATAACCCCACACACAACCATACAACCACACACACAACCACACACACAACCACACACACAACCACACCCAACCACACACACAACCACACACACAACCACACCCACACAACCACAACCACAAACACACACAACCACACACAACCACACAACCACAACGACACACACACAACCAAACACACAACCACACACACAACCACATACATAACCACACACTAAACCACACACATACAACCACAACCACACACATACACAACCACACACACAACCACACACAACCACACCTACAACCACACACACACAACCACACAAAACCACACCCACACACACAACCACACACAACCACATATACAACCACAACCATACACACAACCACATACAACCACACACAACCACATATACAACCACACACACAACCACATACACAACCACACACTAAACCACACAAATACAACCACAACCACACACATACACAACCACACACACAACCACACACAACCACACATACAACCACACACACAACCACACACAACCACACCTACAACCACACACACACAACCACACAAAACCACACCCACAACCACACACACTCAACCACACACAACCACACAGACAACCACACACAACCACACACACAACCAGAAGCACATACACAAGCACACACACAAGCACACACAAGCACACACACAACCACACCCACAACCACACACACAACTAAAACCACAAACAACCACACACAAGCACACACACAAGCACATATACAAGCACACACACAACCCCCCACACACAACCACCCACAACCACACACAAACAACCACACACACAACCACACACACAACACCCACAACCACACACACAACCAAAACCACACACACAACCACAACCATATACAACCACCCACACACCCACAACAAAACACACAAACACACATACAACCACACACACACACACATCCACAACCACACACACAACCACACACACACAACCACACACACATACACATAACTACACCCACACAACCACAAACACACAACCACACACAACCACCCACACAACCACACACACAACCACACACAACCACACACACAACCACACACACACAATCACACACACAACCACACATACACAACCATAACCACACACACAACAACACACACAAACACACACACACAAACACATACAACCACACACACAACCACACACACACGCACACACACAACCACACACACACACATACAACCACACAACCACACCCATAACAACACACACACAATCACACACACAAAGATACACACAACCACACACACACAACCACACACACAACCAGACACACAACTACACACATAACCACAACCACACACACACAACCACACACACACAACCACACAGACACAACCATAACCACACACACAACCACAACCACACACACACAACCACACACAACCACACACAATCACAAACACAACCACAACCACACACTTAACCACACACTTAACCACACACACACAACCACACACAAGCGCACACACAAGCACACACACAACCACACACACAACCACATACAACCACACACTCACATAAGCACACACACAAACACACACACAACCACTCCCACAGCCTCTCCCACAACCACACATACAACCACAACCACACACAACTACAACCACACACAACCACACACAACCACACACAACCACATATACAACCACACACACAACCACACACAACCACAGCCATACACACACACAACCACACACAACCATCTACACACCCACACACACAACCACACACACAGCCACAACCAAACACACACACAACCACACACACAACCACAACCACACACACAACCACAACCACACACACACAACCATGCACACACAACACGACACACACAACCACAACCACACACAAGCCCACACACAACCACACAAAACCACACACATGCAGACACACAACCACATATACAACCACACACAACCACAACCATACACGCAACCACACATACACACACACAACCACACACACACAACCACACACAACACACACAACCACAGCAACACACACAACCACACACACAACCACAACCACAAACACACAACCACACACACAACCACACACAGCCACACACACAACCACACACACCACCACACACAACGACACACACAAACACACACATAACCACACACACTACCACACACACACAACCAGACACAAAACCACACATACACAACCACACACACTCACAACCACACACACATACAACCACACACACAACCACATCCACACACCCAACCACACATACAACCACACACACAACCACAACCACACACACAACCACACATACAACCACACACACACAACCACACACAACCACACCCACAACCACACACACACAACCATACACAACCACACCTACACCCACACACACTCAACCACACACAACCACACACACAACCACACACAACCACACACACAACCACAAGCACACACAAGCACACACACAAGCACACACAAGCACACCCACAACCACAAGCACACACAAGCACACACACAAGCACACACAAGTACACACACACCACCCACAACCACACACATGACTAAAACCATACACAAGCACACACAACCATACACACAAGCACACACACAAGCACACACACAACCCCACACACACAACCACACACATCCACACACAAACAACCACACACACAACCACACACACAACACACACAACCACACACACACAACCACACACACACACATAACCACAACCACACACACAACCACACCACATAAAACCACACACACAACCACAACCACACACACAACCATACAGACAACCACACACACACAACCACAACCACACACACACACACAGACACACAACGACACAAACACAACCACACACAACCACCCACATAACCACACACACAACCACACACAACTACACACAACCACACACACACAATCATACACACAACCACACATACACAACCACAACCACACACACAGCCAAACACAACCACACACACAAGCACATACACAACCTCACACAACCACACACAACCACACACACACACACAATCACAAACAACCACATACACACAACCACACACACAACCACACACACACAAAACCACACATACACACAACCACACACACAACCACACACACACAACCACACACACAACCACACACATACAACCATGCACACACAACCACACACACCACACACACAACCACACACACACAACCACACACACAACCACACACACAACCACACACACAACCACACACACAACCACACACACAACCACACACACACAACCACACACATACACAACCACAAACACACACACAACCACACACACACACAACCACACCCACAACCACACACACAACCACACACATACAACCATGCACACACAACCACACAACCACACACACAACCACACACAACCACATACACACAACCACACACATACAACCACACACACACAACCACACAAACACAACCACACACACAACCACACACAACCATAACCACACACAACCACACACAAGCACACACACACACACAAGCACACACACACAACCACACACACCACCACACACAACCACACACACAACCACACACACACAACCACATACACACAACCACAACCATACACACACACAACCACACAACCACACACACACAACCATGCACACACAACGACACACACAAACACACACATAACCACACACACTACCACACACACAACCAGACACAAAACCACACATACACAACCACACACACTCACAACCACACACACACACAACCACACACACAACCACATCCACACACCCAACCACACATACAACCACACACACAACCACAACCACACACACAACCACACATACAACCACACACACAACCACACACACAACCACACCCAACCACACCCACAACCACACACACACACCCATACACAACCACACCTACACCCACACACACTCAACCACACACAACCACACACACAACCACACACAACCACACACACAACCACAAGCACACACAAGCACACACACAAGCACACACAAACACACCCACAACCACAAGCACACACAAGCACACACACAAGCACACACAAGTACACACACACCACCCACAACCACACACATGACTAAAACCATACACAAGCACACACAACCACACACACAAGCACACACACAGCAACACACACAACCCCACACACACAACCACATACATCCGCACACAAACAACCACACACAGAACCACACACACAACACACACAACCACACACACAACCACACACACACAACCACAACCACACACACAACCACACCACATAAAACCACACACACAACCACAACCACACACACAACCATACAGACAACCACACACACACAACCACAACCACACACACACACACAGACACACAACCACACAAACACAACCACACACAACCACCCACACAACCACACACACAACCACACACAACTACACACAACCACACACACACAATCACACACACAACCACACACACAACCACAACCACACACACAGCCAAGCACAACCACACACACAAGCACATACACAACCTCACACAACCACACACACAACCACACACACACACACAATCACAAACAACCACACACACACAACCACACACACAACCACACACACACAAAACCACACATACACACAACCACACACACAACCACACACACACAACCACACACAACCACACACACAACCACACACATACAACCATGCATACACAACCACACACACCACACACACAACCACACACACACAACCACACACACAACCACACACACAACCACACACACAAAACCACACACACACACAACCACAACCACACACACACACAACCACACACACACAACCACACCCACAACCACACACACAACCACACACATACAACCATGCACACACAACCACACAACCACACACACAACCACACACAACCACATACACACAACCACATACATACAACCACACACACACAGCCACACACACACAACCACACACACAACCACACACAACCATAACCACACACAACCACACACAAGCACACACACACACAAGCACACACACACAACCACACACAACCACACACAACCACCCACTCACATAACCACACACAACCATAACCACACATACAAACACACACAAAATAACCACATATACAACCACACACACAACCACACACACAACCACACCCGCACAACCACACCCACAACCACACACACAACTGCACACAACCACACCCAAAACCACACACACATAACCACACACACAGCCACACACACAACCACACACACACAACCACACACAACCACACACACAACCACACACTCATACAATCATACACACAACCACACACACAACCACACGCACAACCACACACACAACCACAACCACACACACAACCACACACAACCACATATACATCCACACACACAACCACTCACAACCACAATGATACACACAACCACACACACACAACCACACACAACAGCAAACACACAACCACACACACAACCAAAACCACATACACAACCATAACCACACACACAACCACACACACACACAACCACACACACACAACCACACACTCAACCACACACACAACCACAACACACACAACCACATACACAACCCCACACACAATCCCACACACAACCCCAAACACAAACCCACACCCAACCACACAACCACAACCACACACACAACCACATACCCAACCACACCCACAACCACACAACCACACACACACAATACACACACAACCACAACCACACACACAACCACACACACAACCAAACACAACCACACACAACCACAACCACATAAACAACACACAACCACACACACAACCACACCCACAACCACACACACAACCACACATAAAACCATACACACATACCACACACAACCACACAGACAAACATACACACAACTACACACACAACAACCACACACACAGCCACACACAACCACACACACACAACCACACCCACACAACCAAACACACAACCACACACACACAACCACAACCACACACAACCACACACACAACCACACACACACAACTACACCCACAACCATACACACACCTTCACAACTACACACACAACCACACACACAACCACACACACAACCACATACACACAACTACAACGACACACACAAACACACACAGCTACACACAACCACAACCACACACATAACCACACACACACAATCACACACACAACCACACACACACAACCACAACCACACACAGAACCACACACACAAACACAAACACATACAACCACACACAAGCACACACACAACCACACACAACCACACACACAACCACACACACAACCACAACCACACACACAACCACACATACAACCACACACACAACCACACACACAACCACACCCAACCACACCCACAACCACACACACACAACCATACACAACCACACCCACACACACTCCACCACACACAACCACACATACAACCACACACAAGCACACACACAACCACAAGCAAACACAAGCACACACACAAGCACACACAAGCACACATACAACCACAAGCACACACAAGCACACACACAAGCACACACAAGTACACACCCATCACCCACAACCACACACATGACTAAAACCATACACAACCACACACAACCACACACACAAGCTGTTAGACGGACCGGGAGGGTCGGCCGAGGACAAGGGGAGAGGTCTCCGGGGAGAGCCGTCTCCAGTGATCGTACAGACGAGTAACTTCCCCCCCACAGATGTACACCACACAAAGATAAGGTTTCGACGTTCTTTATAAGCAATCTTTAGGTACGATAGAATGGTACAAGGAGGTCAGGACTCAGGGGTCCCCTCGATTCTAGTCTCTTGGTTGGGAAAGGGGGTAGCGGGACAGTCTTGTTACCAATCTGGTAGCTGAGATGGTATGATGGATAGCTCACAATCCTCGAGCTCGGCTTTCTAGATGGACGGGCCGCGGCGGCGCCAGCAGGTCCCGGTGAAGGTGGTAGTTACAACGGTCCGCGGCAGCGCCAGCAGGTCCCAGTGAAGGTGGTAAGTACAACGGTCCGTGGCAGCGCCAGCAGGTCCCAGTGAAGGTGGTAGTTACAACGGTCCGCGGCAGCGCCAGCAGGTCCCAGTGAAGGTGGTAGTTACAACGGTCCGCGGCAGCGCCAGCAGGTCCCAACGAGGATGGAGGATGCAGAAGGCCGCGGCAGCGTCAGCAGGCAGGACGATAGTTCGCAAGGCAGGGCTACGGCAGCGCCAGTAGTCCGTCAGGGATGAGTTCTTCGCGGTGTCTCTCGACTCCAGGATACAACTGCCTACCTGCTCTGGAGCTGCCCCAGTTATAGGTCTGGCGCCCTTTGATGTCCGGACCCTCGCACTTGGAGGTCGGGAGGTCCGGGATGAGGGAGTCCAGACACCCAGCAGGGGGGTGGAGCCAGCGCCCGGGGGAGCTGGGGGGCGATCGGCACCTGGCGGGGGAGAGCCATCGACACTTCTTTCTCCCATCGACCTGCCAAGTGGTCCGTTCACCTCCTGGGTGGATGGTAGTGCCGGGATGTCGGGGCCTGGCCAGGCCCAGGGTTAGGGTCGAGCTGAGGCCACGCGGCCTCATGGTGCAGTGTCCAAGATGGCGGCCGGGCCGGGCGAGGGAGCCGGTAGGGGTTCGGCCCCATGATACAGAGAGGTCCGGGGGCAGGAGTCCCGTCTGGGGACGGGGTGCGGGTTGTTTCTGTGGGTAACACCTGGAGGGCCGGGGCTCGGGCCCTGTCATGCGGGGAGGGAGCAAGCCCTTCACGTGGCCTGTCCAACACAAGCACACACACAACCCCACACACACAACCACACACATCCGCACACAAACAACCACACACACAACCACACTCACAACACACACAACCACAACCACACACACACAACCACACACACACAACCACAACCACACACACAACCACACCACATACAGCCACACACACAACCACAACCACAACCACAACCATACAGACAACCACACACACACAACCACAACCACACACACACACAGACACACAACCACACAAACACAACCACACACAACCACCCACACAACCACACACACAACCACACACAACTACACACAACACACACACACAATCACACACACAACCACACACACACAACCACAACCACACACACAGCCAAACACAACCACACACACAAGCACATACACAACCTCACACAACCACACACACAACCACACACACACACACAATCACAAACACAACCACAACCACAACCACACACACAACTAAAACCACAAACAACCACACACAAGCACACACACAAGCACACACACAAGCACACACACAACCCCACACACACAACCACCCACAACCACACACAAACAACCACACACACAACCACACACACAACACCCACAACCACAACCACACACACACAACCACAACCACACACACAACCACAACCACATATAACCACACACACACACAACCACACTCACAACCACACATACAACCACACACACAACCACAACCACACACACAACCACACACACAACCACACACACACATCCACACACACATACATATAACCACACACACACAACCACAAACACACAACCACACACAACCACCCACACAACCACACACACAACCACACACAATCACACACACAACCACACACACACAATCACACACACAACCACACATACACAACCATAACCACACAAATAACCACACACACAAACACATACACACAAACACATACAACCACACACAACCACACACACAACCACACACACACACACACACAACCACACACAAACACACACACAACCACACCCATAACAACACACACACAATCACACACACAAAGATATACACAACCACACACACACAACCACACACAACCACACACACACACACAAGCACACACTTATACAAGCACACACACAACCACACACACAACCACATCCACAACCACACACACAACCACAACCACACACACAACCACATTTACAACCACACACACAACCTCACAGAACCAAAACCATACACACAACCACACATACACACACACAACCACACACAACGGCAAACACACAACCACACACACAACCACACACAACCACAACCACATACACAACCACACACTAAACCATACACACACAACCACACACACACACAACCACAACCACACACACATACCACCACACACACAACCACAACACACACAACCACACACAACCACATACACAACCCCACACACAACCCCACACACAACTCCACACACAACCACACAACCACAACCACACACACAACCACACACACAACCACACACAACCACACACAACCACACACACAACCACACCCACAACCACACCCACACAACCACAACCACAAACACACACAACCACACACAACCACACAACCACAACCACACACACACAACCAAACACACAACCACACACACAACCACATACACAACCACACACTAAACCACACACATACAACCACAACCACACACATACACAACCACACACACAACCACACACAAGCACACACACAAGCACACACACAAGCACACACACAACCCCACACACACAACCACCCACAACCACACACAAACAACCACACACACAACCACACACACAACACCCACAACCACAACCACACACACACAACCACAACCACACACACAACCACAACCACACACACAACCACAACCACATATAACCACACACACACCCACAACCACACACACAACCACACATACAACCACACACACAACCACACACACAACCACACACACAACCACACACACACAACCACACACACATACACATAACCACACACACACAACCACAAACACACAACCACACACAACCACCCACACAACCACACACACAACCACACACAATCACACACACAACCACACACACACAATCACACACACAACCACACATACACAACCATAACCACACAAACAACCACACACACAAACACACACACACAAACACATACAACAAGACACAACCACACACAGAACCACACACACACACACACACACACAACTACACACACACACACACAACCACACAACCACACCCATAACAACACACACACAATCACACACACAAAGATACACACAACCACACACACACAACCACACACAAGCACACACACAACCACACACACAAGCACACACTCATACAAGCACACACACAACCACACACACAACCACATCCACAACCACACACACAACCACAACCACACACACAACCACACACAACCACATTTACAACCACACACACAACCTCACAAAACCAAAACCATACACACAACCACACATACACACACACAACCACACACAACGATAAACACACAACCACACACACAACCACACACAACCACAACCACATACACAACCACACACTAAACCACACACACACAACCACACACACACACAACCACAACCACACACACACACACCACCACACACACAACCACAACACACACAACCACACACAACCACATACACAACCCCACACACAACCCCACACATAACCCCACACACAACCATACAACCACAACCACACACACAACCACACACACAACCGCACAAACAACCACACCCAACCACACACACAACCACACACACAACCACACCCACACAACCACAACCACAAACACACACAACCACACACAACCACACAACCACAACGACACACACACAACCAAACACACAACCACACACACAACCACATACACAACCACACACTAAACCACACACATACAACCACAACCACACACATACACAACCACACACACAACCACACACAACCACACCTACAACCACACACACACAACCACACAAAACCACACCCACACACACAACCACACACAACCACATATACAACCACAACCATACACACAACCACATACAACCACACACAACCACATATACAACCACACACACAACCACATACACAACCACACACTAAACCACACAAATACAACCACAACCACACACATACACAACCACACACAACCACACCTACAACCACACACACACAACCACACAAAACCACACCCACAACCACACACACTCAACCACACACAACCACACAGACAACCACACACAACCACACACACAACCACAAGCACATACACAAGCACACACACAAGCACACACAAGCACACACACAACCACACCCACAACCACACACACAACTAAAACCACAAACAACCACACACAAGCACACACACAAGCACATACACAAGCACACACACAACCCCCCACACACAACCACCCACAACCACACACAAACAACCACACACACAACCACACACACAACACCCACAACCACACACACAACCACAACCACACACACAACCACAACCACATACAAACACACACACACCCACAACCACACACACAACCACACATACAACCACACACACACACACATCCACAACCACACACACAACCACACACACACAACCACACACACATACACATAACTACACCCACACAACCACAAACACACAACCACACACAACCACCCACACAACCACATGCACAACCACACACAACCACACACACAACCACACACACACAATCACACACACAACCACACATACACAACCATAACCACACACACAACAACACACACAAACACACACACACAAACACATACAACCACACACAACCACACACACACGCACACAAACAACCACACACACACACATACAACCACACAACCACACCCATAACAACACACACACAATCACACACACAAAGATACACACAACCACACACACACAACCACACACACAACCAGACACACAACCACACACACAACCACAACCACACACACACAACCACACACACACAACCAAACACACACAACCATAACCACACACACAACCACAACCACACACACACAACCACACACAACCACACACAATCACAAACACAACCACAACCACACACTTAACCACACACTTAACCACACACACACAACCACACACAAGCGCACACACAAGCAAACACACAACCACACACACAACCACATACAACCACACACTCACATAAGCACACACACAAACACACACACAACCACTCACACAGCCTCTCCCACAACCACACATACAACCACAACCACACACAACCACAACCACACACAACCACACACAACCACATATACAACCACACACACAACCACACACAACCACAGCCATACACACACACAACCACACACAACCATCTATACACCCACACACACAACCACACACACAGCCACAACCAAACACACACACAACCACACACACAACCACAACCACACACACAACCACAACCACACACACACAACCATGCACACACAACCACACAACACGACACACACAACCACAACCACACACAAGCCCACACACAACCACACAAAACCACACACATGCAGACACACAACCACATACACAACCACACACAACCACAACCATACACGCAACCACACATACACACACACAACCACACACACACAACCACACACACAACACACACAACCACAGCAACACACAACCACACACACAACCACAACCACACACACACAACCACACACACAACCACACACAGCCACACACAACCACACACACCACCACACACAACCACACACACAACCACACACACAACCACATACACACAACCACAACCATACACACACACAACCACACACATACAACCATGCACACACAACGACACACACAAACACACACATAACCACACACACTACCACACACACACAACCAGACACAAAACCACACATACACAACCACACACACTCACAACCACACACACACACAACCACACACACAACCACATCCACACACCCAACCACACATACAACCACACACACAACCACAACCACACACACAACCACACATACAACCACACACACAACCACACACACAACCACACACAACCACACCCACAACCACACACACACAACCATACACACCCACACCTACACCCACACACACTCAACCACACACAACCACACACACAACCACACACACAACCACAAGCACACACAAGCACACACACAAGCACACACAAGCACACACACAACCACAAGCACACACAAGCACACACACAAGCACACACAAGTACACACACACCACCCACAATCACACACATGACTAAAACCATACACAAGCACACACAACCACACACACAAGCACACACACAAGCACACACACAACCCCACACACACAACCACACACATCCGCACACAAACAACCACACACACAACCACACACACAACACACACAACCACACACACACAACCACACACACACACATAACCACAACCACACACACAACCACACCACATAAAACCACACACACAACCACAACCACACACACAACCATACAGACAACCACACACACACAACCACAACCACACACACACACAGACACACAACCACACAAACACAACCACACACAACCACCCACATAACCACACACACAACCACACACAACTACACACAACCACACACACACAATCATACACACAACCACACACACACAACCACAACCACACACACAGCCAAACACAACCACACACACAAGCACATACACAACCTCACACAACCACACACACAACCACACACACACAATCACAAACAACCACATACACACAACCACACACACAACCACACACACACAAAACCACACATACACACAACCACACACACACAACCACACACACAACCACACACACAACCATACACATACAACCATGCACACACAACCACACACACCACACACACAACCACACACACACAACCACACACACAACCACACACACAACCACACACACAACCACACACACACACAACCACACACACACACAACCACACCCACAACCACACACACAACCACACACATACAACCATGCACACACAACCACACAACCACACACACAACCACACACAACCACATACACACAACCACACACATACAACCACACACACACAACCACACACACACACAACCACACACACAACCACACACAACCATAACCACACACAACCACACACAAGCACACACACACACAAGCACACACACACAACCATACATACCACCACACACAACCACACACACAACCACATACACAACCACATACACACAACCACAACCATACACACACACAACCACACAACCACACACACACAACCATGCACACACAACGACACACACAAACACACACATAACCACACACACTACCACACACACAACCAGACACAAAACCACACATACACAACCACACACACTCACAACCACACACACACACAACCACACACACAACCACATCCACACACCCAACCACACATACAACCACACACACAACCACAACCACACACACAACCACACATACAACCACACACACAACCACACACACAACCACACCCAACCACACCCACAACCACACACACACAACCATACACAACCACACCTACACCCACACACACTCAACCACACACAACCACACACACAACCACACACAACCACACACACAACCACAAGCACACACAAGCACACACACAAGCACACACAAACACACACACAACCACAAGCACACACAAGCACACACACAAGCACACACAAGTACACACACACCACCCACAACCACACACATGACTAAAACCATACACAAGCACACACAACCACACACACAAGCACACACACAAGCACACACACAACCCCACACACACAACCACACACATCCGCACACAAACAACCACACACACAACCACACACACAACACACACAACCACACACACACAACCACACACACACAACCACAACCACACACACAACCACACCACATAAAACCACACACACAACCACAACCACACACACAACCATACAGACAACCACACACACACAACCACAACCACACACACACACAGACACACAACCACACAAACACAACCACACACAACCACCCACACAACCACACACACAACCACACACAACTACACACAACCACACACACACAATCACACACACAACCACACACACAACCACAACCACACACACAGCCAAGCACAACCACACACACAAGCACATACACAACCTCACACGACCACACACACAACCACACACACACACACAATCACAAACAACCAGACACACACAACCACACACACAACCACACACACACAAAACCACACATACACACAACCAGACACACAACCACAAACACACACACCCACACACACAACCACACACACAACCACACACATACAACCATGCATACACAACCACACACACCACACACACAACCACACACACACAACCACACACACAACCACACACACAACCACACACACAACCACACACACAACCACACACACAAAACCACACACACACAACCACAACCACACACACACACAACCACACACACACAACCACACCCACAACCACACACACAACCACACACATACAACCACACACACAACCACACACAACCACAGCCATACACACACACAACCACACACAACCATCTATACACCCACACACACAACCACACACACAGCCACAACCAAACACACACACAACCACACACACAACCACAACCACACACACAACCACAACCACACACACACAACCATGCACACACAACCACACAACACGACACACACAACCACAACCACACACAAGCCCACACACAACCACACAAAACCACACACATGCAGACACACAACCACATACACAACCACACACAACCACAACCATACACGCAACCACACATACACACACACAACCACACACACACAACCACACACACAACACACACAACCACAGCAACACACAACCACACACACAACCACAACCACACACACACAACCACACACACAACCACACACAGCCACACACACAACCACACACACCACCACACACAACCACACACACAACCACACACACAACCACATACACACAACCACAACCATACACACACACAACCACACAACCACACACACACAATCATGCACACACAACGACACACACAAACACACACATAACCACACACACTACCACACACACACAACCAGACACAAAACCACACATACACAACCACACACACTCACAACCACACACACACACAACCACACACACAACCACATCCACACACCCAACCACACATACAACCACACACACAACCACAACCACACACACAACCACACATACAACCACACACACAACCACACACACAACCACACACAACCACACCCACAACCACACACACACAACCATACACACCCACACCTACACCCACACACACTCAACCACACACAAGCACACACACAAGCACACACAAGCACACACACAACCACAAGCACACACAAGCACACACACAAGCACACACAAGCACACACACAACCACAAGCACACACAAGCACACACACAAGCACACACACAACCCCACACACACAACCACACACATCCGCACACAAACAACACACACACAACCACACACACAACACACACAACCACACACACACAACCACACACACACACATAACCACAACCACACACACAACCACACCACATAAAACCACACACACAACCACAACCACACACACAACCATACAGACAACCACACACACACAACCACAACCACACACACACACACAGACACACAACCACACAAACACAACCACACACAACCACCCACATAACCACACACACAACCACACACAACTACACACAACCACACACACACAATCATACACACAACCACACACACACAACCACAACCACACACACAGCCAAACACAACCACAACACACAAGCACATACACAACCTCACACAACCACACACACAACCACACACACACACACAATCACAAACAACCACATACACACAACCACACACACACACAACCACACACACACAAAACCACACATACACACAACCACACACACACAACCACACACACAACCACACACACAACCATACACATACAACCATGCACACACAACCACACACACCACACACACAACCACACACACACAACCACACACACAACCACACACACAACCACACACACAACCACACACACAACCACACACACACACAACCACAACCACACACACACACAACCACACACACACACAACCACACACACAACCACACACACAACCACACACATACAACCATGCACACACAACCACACAACCACACACACAACCACACACAACCACATACACACAACCACACACATACAACCACACACACACAACCACACACACACACAACCACACACACAACCACATACAACCATAACCACACACAACCACACACAAGCACACACACACACAAGCACACACACACAACCATACACACCACCACACACAACCACACACACAACCACACACACAACCACATACACACAACCACAACCATACACACACACAACCACACAACCACACACACACAACCATGCACACACAACGACACACACAAACACACACATAACCACACACACTACCACACACACAACCAGACACAAAACCACACATACACAACCACACACACTCACAACCACACACACACACAACCACACACACAACCACATCCACACACCCAACCACACATACAACCACACACACAACCACAACCACACACACAACCACACATACAACCACACACACAACCACACACACAACCACACCCAACCACACCCACAACCACACACACACAACCATACACAACCACACCTACACACACACACACACACTCAACCACACACAACCACACACACAACCACACACAACCACACACACAACCACAAGCACACACAAGCACACACACAAGCACACACAAACACACACACAACCACAAGCACACACAAGCACACACACAAGCACACACAAGTACACACACACCACCCACAACCACACACATGACTAAAACCATACACAAGCACACACAACCACACACACAACCACACACACAAGCACACACACAACCCCACACACACAACCACACACATCCGCACACACACAACCACACACACAACCACACACACAACACACACAACCACACACACACAACCACACACACACAACCACAACCACACACACAACCACACCACATAAAACCACACACACAACCACAACCACACACACAACCATACAGACAACCACACACACACAACCACAACCACACACACACACACAGACACACAACCACACAAACACAACCACACACAACCACCCACACAACCACACACACAACCACACACAACTACACACAACCACACACACACAATCACACACACAACCCCACACACAACCACAACCACACACACAGCCAAGCACAGCCACACACACAAGCACATACACAACCTCACACAACCACACACACAACCACACACACACACACAATCACAAACAACCACACACACACAACCACACACACAACCACACACACACAAAACCACACATACACACAACCACACACACAACCACACACACACAACCACACACACAACCACACACACAACCACACACATACAACCATGCATACACAACCACACACACCACACACACAACCACACACACACAACCACACACACAACCACACTCACAACCACACACACAACCACACACACAAAACCACACACACGCACAACCACAACCACACACACACACAACCACACACACACAACCACACCCACAACCACACACACAACCACACACATACAACCATGCACACACAACCACACACACAACCACACACAACCACATACACACAACCACACACATACAACCACACACACACAGCCACACACACACAACCACACACACAACCACACACAACCATAACCACACACAACCACACACAAGCACACACACACACAAGCACACACACACAACCACACACAACCACACACAACCACCCACACACATAACCACACACAACCATAACCACACATACAAACACACACAAAATAACCACATATACAACCACACACACAACCACACACACAACCACACCCGCACAACCACACCCACAACCACACACACAACCACACACAACCACACACACAACCACACACACAACCACACACTCATACAATCATACACACAACCACACACACAACCACACCCACAACCACACACACAACCACAACCACACACACAACCACATATACATCCACACACACAACCACTCACAACCACAATGATACACACAACCACACATACACACACACACAACCACACACAACAGCAAACACACAACCACACACACAACCAAAACCACATACACAACCACAACCACACACACAACCACACACACAAACAACCACACACACACAACCACACACTCAACCACACACACAACCACAACACACACAACCACATACACAACCCCACACACAATCCCACACACAACCCCAAACACAAACCCACACCCAACCAGACAACCACAACCACACACACAACCACATACCCAACCACACCCACAACCACACACACACAATACACACACAACCACAACCACACACACAACCACACACACAACCAAACACAACCACACACAACCACAACCACATAAACAACACACAACCACACACACAACCACACCCACAACCACACACACAACCACACATAAAACCACACATACATACCACACACAACCACACAGACAAACACACACACAACTACACACACAACAACCACACACACAGCCACACACAACCACACACACACAACCACACCCACACAACCAAACACACAACCACACACACACAACCACACACAACCACACCCACAACCACACACACACAACTACACCCACAACCATACACACACCTTCACAACTACACACACAACCACACACACAACCACACACACAACCACATACACACAACTACAACGACACACACAAACACACAAAGCTATACACAACCACAACCACACACATAACCACACACACACAATCACACACACAACCACACACACACAACCACAACCACACACAGAACCACACACACAAACACAAACACAAACACAAACACATACAACCACACACAAGCACACACACAACCACACACAACCACACACACAACCACACACACAACCACAACCACACACACAACCACACATACAACCACACACACAACCACACACACAACCACACCCAACCACACCCACAACCACACACACAACCACACCCACACACACTCAACCACACACAACCACACACACAACCACACACAAGCACACACACAACCACAAGCAAACACAAGCACACACACAAGCACACACAAGCACACACACAACCACAAGCACACACAAGCACACACACAAGCACACACAAGTACACACCCATCACCCACAACCACACACATGACTAAAACCATACACAATCACACATAACCACACACACAAGCTGTTAGACGGACCGGGAGGGTCGGCCGAGGACAAGGGGAGAGGTCTCCGGGGAGAGCCGTCTCCAGTGATCGTACAGACGAGTAACTTCCCCCCCACAGATGTACACCACACAAAGATAAGGTTTCGACGTTCTTTATAAGCAATCTTTAGGTACGATAGAATGGTACAAGGAGGTCAGGACTCAGGGGTCCCCTCGATTCTAGTCTCTTGGTTGGGAAAGGGGGTAGCGGGACAGTCTTGTTACCAATCTGGTAGCTGAGATGGTATGATGGATAGCTCACAATCCTCGAGCTCGGCTTTCTAGATGGACGGGCCGCGGCGGCACCAGCAGGTCCCGGTGAAGGTGGTAGTTACAACGGTCCGCGGCAGCGCCAGCAGGTCCCAGTGAAGGTGGTAAGTACAACGGTCCGCGGCAGCGCCAGCAGGTCCCAGTGAAGGTGGTAGTTACAACGGTCCGTGGCAGCGCCAGCAGGTCCCAGTGAAGGTGGTAGTTACAACGGTCCGCGGCAGCGCCAGCAGGTCCCAACGAGGATGGAGGATGCAGAAGGCCACGGCAGCGTCAGCAGGCAGGACGATAGTTCGCAAGGCAGGGCTACGGCAGCGCCAGTAGTCCGTCAGGGATGAGTTCTTCGCGGTGTCTCTCGACTCCAGGATACAACTGCCTACCTGCTCTGGAGCTGCCCCAGTTATAGGTCTGGCGCCCTTTGATGTCCGGACCCTCGCACTTGGAGGTCGGGAGGTCCAGGATGAGGGAGTCCAGACACCCAGCAGGGGGGTGGAGCCACACACACAACCACAACCACAACCACACACACACAACCACACACACAACCACAACCACAACCACACACAACCACACAACCACACCCACAACCACACACACACAACCACACACACAACCACACACACACCATCACAACCACATACACAACTACACACACAACCACACACAACCACACACAACCACACACACAACCACACACACACAACCACACCCACACACACAACCACACATACACAACCATGCACACACAACCACACAACCACACACACAACCACATACAACCACACACACACAACCACAACCACACACAACCACACACACACAACCACACACACACACAACCACACACACAACCACACACAACCACACATAACCACAACCACACACAAGCACACACACACACACAACCATACACAACCACACTCAACCACCCACACATATAACCATACACAACCATAACCACACATACAAACACACACACAATAACCACACATACAACCATACACACAACCACACACAACCACACCCACACAACCACACACACAGAACCACACACAACCACACAACCACAACCACACACACAACCAAACACACAACCACACACACAACCAACAAACACAACCACACATAACCATACACACAAGCACATACAAACCATACACACAAGTACACACTCATATAAGCATACACACAACCACACACACAACCACACCCACAACCACACACACAACCACAACCACACACACAACCACACACAACCACATATACAACCACACACACAACCACACACAACCACAACCATACACTCAACCACACACACACACAACCACACACAACGGCAAACACACAACCACAAACACAACCACATACACAACCACACACTAAACCACACACATACAACCACAACCACACACATACACAACCACACACACAACCACACACAACCACACATACAACCACACACACAACCACACACAACCACACCTACAACCACACACACACAACCACACAAAACCACACCCACAACCACACACACTCAACCACACACAACCACACAGACAACCACACACAACCACACACACAACCACAAGCACACACAAGCACACACACAACCACACCCACAACCACACACACAACTAAAACCACAAACAACCACACACAAGCACACACACAAGCACACACACAAGCACACACACAACCCCACACACACAACCACCCACAACCACACACAAACAACCACACACACAACCACACACACAACACTCACAACCACAACCACACACACACAACCACAACCACACATACAACCACAACCACATATAACCACACACACACCCACAACCACACACACAACCACACATACAACCACACATACAACCACAACCACACACACAACCACACACACAACCACACACACACACAAACACACACACATACACATAACCACACACACACAACCACAAACACACAACCACACACAACCACCCACACAACCACACACACAACCACACACAATCACACACACAACCACACACACATAATCACACACACAACCACACATACACAACCATAACCACACACACAACCACACACACAAACACACACACAAACACATACAACCACACACAACCACACACACACACACACACACACATACACGTGTTACCATCCTTGTGGGGACTATGTGTGAACACCTGCCTTGTGGGGACTAACCTTTCCCAATGTTTTAAAAACATACCAATAACAGAAAAATGTTAAGAAAAAATTCATTATATAGGATCCTGCTTCAAATCAGCAAATATATTGTTATTTAATCGCGCGCACAGAACCATCTTTGTGGGGACTTGAACATGTCTTACTATCCTTGCGGGGACTTACTCAATAATTATCATTTCTGATTGAATACATCCACAAACAATTGGCTAACCTCTTTTTCTCTGCTTTACCTATATTACATGATAGTTTAGAGATATATGAATATCTCTTTGTGTATTAGGAGCATCCACCAGATGGATTTTGAGAATGCAGTTCTCAGTAGAAAAATATACTATATAAAGTCCACGGAAAGGCATTTTCAGATATTCGGTGTATTGCTGACTTCTTACAAACATTAAGGGATAAGGAAATAGTGAACAGTTAAATCCCTTTAAATGCCAAAGAGTATGTATTGTGGTCAGATGGGAAAGCCAAGTTGAGATTACCTTTTTTTGCATCAACTCCACCATTGTCTTGGCATGGCTGTACAATAATAGTCCCCAAGATATGGCATATGAAATGTTCTAGAGCTATCAGAGGTAGTGTGCTGTGATAGTCATGTTCAAGCCCCCACAGAGATAGTGCATGATTACATTGATGCCCTGGTTCCCAAAGATATAGTGTTTGATTATAGTCACTCTGAAGTCCCCATACACAGAGTGTGATTATATTTATGTTAAAGCCCCCGCAGAGATGGTGAGTGATTATAATAATACTCAATTCTCTGTAGAGCTAGTGTGTGGTGACAGTTCTGTTGAAGCCACATGAGATAGTGTATCATTAGAGTGATGCCCAAGTTGCCACACAGGTAGCATGTCATCATAGTCATGCTCAAATCATCAAAAAGATAGTGTCTGATTATTATAGTCATGCCCAGGTCCCTAGAGATATAGTGTTTGGTCATAGTCATATTCAAGTACCCCTAGAGATAGTGTACAATGATTGTCATGCTGCTGTTCATGCAGAAACAATGTGTTACTACAGTAATTACCAGGTCTCCACAGAGACAGTGTGTGATTACAGGCATGTTCAAGTCCCCGCATAGAGAGTGTTATGGTAGTCATGTTCAAGTTCCTCCATTGTGTACGATGATACATATGCTAATGTTCAAGCATAAATAGTATGTCATTTCAATTGTGCCCTGGTCCCCACAGATATAGCATTTAATTATAATCAGTCTCAAGTCCCCATAGTGACAGATGTAATTTTCTTCATAATCAAGTTCCCCTCAGTGATGGTGTAAAATTGTAGTTATGTTCAAGTCCTCACAGAGAGAGTGTGTGGTCACAATCATATTCAAGTCCCCCTATAAAAAGTGTTATGATAGTCATGTTCAACTCGCTATATAAAGAGGATTATGATAAAAATATTCAGGTTCCTGGAGAAATTGTGTATTATATTAGTCATGTTCAGATAACTGCAAAAATGATCTGCAAATATAGTGATGCTGGGGTGGAGTCACAGGTAGTGTGTGATTATAGTCAGCTCAAGTCCTGCAGAGGTATTGTGGGATTATAGTGAACCACAGGTCCCCACAGAGATAGTGTGTGATAGCACTCATGTTTAATTCCCCACAAACATAGTGTGCGATGGATTATATTGATGTCCAGGTCCCCACAGAGATAGTGTGTGATTATAGCATTACCACTATCCCTAAAGAGATAGTATGTGATTATAGACATGCTCAGGTCCCCACAGAGATACTATACTGTGTGATAATAGACATGCCCAAGTTCCCACACAGATAATGTGTGAATATAGAGATGTCCAGTTCCCCATGCTGATGGCGTGTGACTATATTTTTACCATGGTCACCAAAGAGAATGTGTACGATTATAGAGATGCTCATGTCCCCATGGAGATTGTGTATGACTAAAGATATGCCCAGGTCCTCACAGAGATAGTGTGTGATTATAGGGATTTCCAGGTCCCCACAGAGATAGTGTGTGATTATAGATAACCCCAGGTCCCCACAGAGATAGTGTGTGATTATACACATGCCCAGGTCCCCACAGAGATGGTGTGTTACTATAGTATTGCCATGGTCATCAAAGAGAATGTGTGTGATTATAGACATGCCCAAGTTCCAGGAGAGACAGTGTGCGATTAAAGACATGACCAGGTCCCCATGGAGATAGTGTATGATTAAAAATATATCCAGGTCCTCACAGAGATAGTGTGTGATTATACACATGCCCAGGTCCCCACAGAGATGGTGTGTGACTATAGTATTCCCATGGTTGTCAAAGAGAATGTGTGTGATTATAGGCATGCCCAGGTTCTCGGAGAGATTGTGTGTGAAAAAAGACATGCCCAAGTCCCCACGGAGATAGTATGTGATTAAATACATACTCAGGTCCTCACAGAGATAGTGTGTGATAATAGGGATGTCCAGGTCCCCACTGAGATAGTGTGTGATTATAGACATGTTCTGGTCCCCACGGAGATAGTGTGTGATTATACACATGCCAAGGTTTCCACATAGATAGTGTGTGATTAAAGATATGCCCAGGTCCTCACAGAGATAGTGTGTGATTATAGGTCCCCACAGAGATAGTGTGTGATTATGGACATGCCCTGGTCCCCACAGAGATAGTGTGTGATTATTCACATGCCCAGGTCTCCACATAGATAGTGTGTGATTAAAGACATGCCCAGGTCCCAGCGGAGATAGTGTGTGATTAAAGATATGCCCAGGTCCTCACAGAGATAGTGTGTGATTATAGGTCCCCACAGAGATAGTGTGTGATTATAGAAATGCCCAGATTCCCACAGAGATAGTGTGTGATTATACACATGCCCAGGTTCCCACAGAGATAGTGTGTGATTATAGGGATGTACAATCCCTCACAGAGCTAGTGTGCAATTATAGACATGCCAATGTCCCCATAGAGATAGTGTTATTATAGATATCCCCAGGTCCCCACAGAGATAGTGTGCAATTATAGGTATGCACAGGGAGGTTGCACAGAGATAGTGTGCGATTCTAGTTATGCTCAAGTCTCCAGAGCGATGTGTGTGATTATAGGGATGTTGAAGAGCCCATACGGATCATATTAGTCTGGTGGCTTATTAAACAAATTAATCCACTTGAGGGATATGTGTTTCACCTTTCTCTCACATGTTGAATCCTCGTGTTTCCACTCAGCCTTTCGAGGTCAATACAATAAGTACCATTTACTTGAATAACAATAAAAATATGGAAGTCAGCACCAAGACACCCCTAGGTGTGAATGTGTACTTTATATACACACATGAGATTATGTGATGTGATATGATAATAGTGGTACTTAATCCACCACCAGAGATAGACCAGAATTATGCCATATCTATTAATCTCACTCCAAATGCAGCATTAACTGGTTTAAACTGTGTCCCTCCAGGAAGTTGCACACTTCCTTAAAAGTGTCTGAGTTCTCATTCTCTTTTATAGCCGCCGTCTTATGAAATCTAGTCTCCATCAGGAAGATAAAACTGTATTTCTAATTGCAACAAACTCCCCATGCTGATTCTTCGGATTCTTAATAGAAATAGACTTAAGAACTGGCACATCATTATAATTTTTGTCTCTTATAATTCGAGAATGTAATTGTCCTCGCCTCATAAAGCTCTTATTTTCTCAAAGTATTTCTTCTACCTGGGGCTCTTTCTAGCCACCCAGGCTCACACTCAATAAATATGTATATATGTACGTAAACCTTGTTTAACAAACTTAAAACATTTCTTGTGTTTGGAAGCACAAATTCTGTAAGTGGGTTTCCAGAATGGGGCTAGCTGTCCTTTGTGCAAGAGTAGAAAAAGTCAAGTTGGCAGTGTTACATCCTTTTTATGGGATAAGACACATTCTCAAAATGTGCCCAGGTGAAACATGGGAAACTTTCACAAAGTTGAAACATCCATTTGAGAACCACTATTTTATGTTTGAAGTATAGGATAGAAATTCTTAAGCCAGGCTTGTGTTTTTTTTGTACAAGAGTAGAAAAAGGTAGTTTAGCCACGTGGTGCGACAGCCTTCTTCATGGAAAAAGGTACCTTCTCAGAAGTGCCAATGTCAACTACAAAAGACTTTCTCAGTGTGTAAGGTCTTATTTGAAGGCCAAATCATATACAAGAGTCTTACCAATTGTATTCCTGAACTGAACTGGTATGCTAATTGTATAAGAGTAGAGAAAGGTACTTTGGCTGATGTACAGCTGTCTTTTTCATGGGAATAAAAATCTCAGAATGCTCCCAAGGTAAATATAGGAGTCTTTTCCAATGTTAACAAAAACATTTTTGAGGCGTGGGGCTAATTGTTGTACATCGGCATGTGTGGGGTAGACAACTAGACTTCCTAAAAGGGGCTGGTGAATCCTTTGTTCAGGAATAGAGAAACATCATTTGATAGTCATGCACTAGCTGTTTATGTGCAAAAAGAATCCTTAAAATGTGCCCATGTCAAAGTTGAAATACATGTTTTCAGCAGTGGACCTTTTCTACATAGAGTAAACACTAATTTTTCAATTAGGTTTGAGGTACCTTTGTGCCGGAGTAGAGAAATTCACTTATAGTTGTGTAACTACACTTCATGTGAAAAGGGACATTTTCAAACTGGGCACTTGTTAAATATGGGCAATGAAACACATATTGATTCCAAAATATCATGTGACATAAGCATGTTGACAAAAATATTACCTACGCAAAAATATTGTGTAACAGAATATCAAAAGTAAGAATATAGGTTTTATTATACGAATAAACAATGTCTATATAAAGAAAATTGCTGTACTTTAATATAGTTGTAATAAACATTGATTGTAATTAAATATATCTATACTAATAATATTAGTATAATTGTCTTTTTTTAAATATAGTTTGTAATTTTCATTGAGTAAATTAATTTTTAAAATGTAATTAGTAATTTATAATTTAGTAGCAGTCATTTTGTTTGTAGGGGAATATGGTGGTAAGTTAAATACATTTTAAATAGTAGTTTTTTAATATTAAGTGATATAAGGTAAATTAAATATTACATTTTTTCTTATGTAAATGTTTTAATTGTTCTTTCATTTATTTAGGGTTCATTTTGCATTTTTAATTTATATTTTGTATAGTATAATTAGTCATCTATAATTTAGTGTCATGTTGTACGGTTTGTAGGGGAATAGGGTAAGATATCATTTGTATTAAAATAGTTTTCTTTGTTTTAAGCTATTTAAATATTTAATTTATAAATAATTGTATAATTATTTCCTTGATTATTTAATATGTACAATTGTTTTACATAGACTGTGAAAGAAATAAAATAATTGATAATATGTCTAAACAAGTGCAAAATATATTACCATTTATTATTTTTATGTTTCCTTTATTTTAATTTTATTCCTGTTTTATTTATATTTCAATTTATCTTTATGGTGTTGGTGTTTTTTGTGCAGTAGTACCGAGTGAAATGAATTCTATGTATGTTTATTTCAATATTTCATTTATTTATACATTTATTTTCTATATTTATAATACATTTTGCATCCTATTTAAATTAATACAAGATATAGTTTTTAGTTTAAATATGGTTAATCATGTTATCTTCTTAGATATTTAAATATTTGAATTGCTGTGTAAGAATGGTATAAGGAACCTTTCTGTAGTCCAACCCCCCCCCCATGTTGCTTAGATTGGAGTGGGACTAGTAAATCTAGCTCATCCAAATCCAATGCATTCCTTATTGTTGCTTAATTGGAGTGGGGATAGTAAATCTAACCCTTTCAAAGTCCAAGGCTTTCCCTACTGTTGCATATATTGGGGTGGAAATAGTAAATCTAATCCCTCTGAAGTTCAATACTTTCCAAGCTTAGCGTACATTGCAGTGGGAATAGCAAATCTAACCTCTTTAAAATAAAGCAGATTTCATGCTTTTGCTTAGGGTAGAAAAGGAACAGTATATTTGACTGCTCAGAAGTTCAACACCTTCCCTACTGTTGCTTAGACTGGAGTGGAAATAGAAATTAAACTCCTCCGAAGCCCAGCACTTTCCCTACTGTTACTTAGATTGGAGTGAGAGTAGCAAATGTAATCTATCCATAGTCCAACACTTTAGTTACTGTTGCTTAGACTGGAGTGGAAATGGTAACTCTAATCCCTCCTAAACCCACAACCTTCCATACTGTTGCTTAGATCAGAGTGGGAATAGTAATTCCAACCCTTCTGAAGTCCAATACTTTCTGTACTTTTGCTTAGATTGGAGTGGAATAGTAAATGTAGCCTCTCTGAAGTCCAAAATATTTTCTTGGGTTGCTTAAATAAGAGTGGGAATAGTAAATCTAACCTCTCCAAAATCCAAACCTTTCTGTACTGTTGCTTCGATCGGAGTCCGAAGTCCAATATGTTCAATGAGTTTGTTTATGTTGAGTAGGAATAGAAAATGTAACACCTTTCAAGTGTAACGCTTTTCATACTTTTCATTTAATTAGAGTTTGCTCGTTTATTTTTGCTGTTTCTTTTACTTGCTGTTATATGTTTTAAATTATATATCTTTTTATGTTTATTGTTGTTTAAAAAAATCTATTTTTATTATAAAATGTATATTTTTATATTATTTGTATTTATTTACCCAATTGTGTTATATGTTTTTAATATATATTTTCTACAATTATTTTCATTAATGTTAATATTATTAATTTAGATGCAAATTATTGTTATTTAAAAAAAAGTGCAGTTCACCCTAAACCCCTATAAAATATATAGAAATTTTGTAAAAATCTCCACCTATTGCCCCTTAAATAAAGTGGTAATAGATAATGAACAACAATAAAACCTGATACTAACCTATAAGTAACATCCTAAACCAAAATGTAGTGAAACACAGACTAGAGAAACCAGCAAAACAATGCAAAAAGCTACATGACTGCCTTTTACCTTTAGTACGCAGAGCAATTAGCAAATCACATATTCACTTCAAAGCCCCATGTACTGTTGTATACCATGAACATACCACGGTACAACGAGGCACAATGTATAAGTAAATTTTTTTAAAGTTATAAGTTTAGCACTACTTACACTATTTAAAGATACTACACTTTTCCACTTTACGTCAGTCCATTTTACACCACTACACCGTACGCTAATCCACTCTACGCCACTCCACTGTACTCCACCTCACTCCACTCTAGGCCACAACCAAAAATGAACATTTACACATCATAATGTATATTCCTGTCTAAAGACATTTATATTCATTCACACACTTTCACGCTATGTCTGTTTCAATTAACACACTCCACTCTGACATCTCACTTTACATCACTCCACTGTATGCTATTCCACTCTCCACCATTCCACTTTACGGCAGTCCATTATACACCACTGCACTGGATGCTAATCCACTATATTCCACTCCTCTGTACTCCACCTCACTCCACTCTAGGCCACTCTATGTTACACTGCTCTACTTTATGATATTATACTATACACCACTCTATTCTATTATACTCCACTCCATGTCACTTTACTGTATGCCCCTCCACTGTACAACTCCCTACTGTACACTATTCCCCTGTATGCTACTCCACTCTGACATTACACTCTATGCTACTCTATGCCATCACACTCTGTGCTACTTCATGGTACATCACTACACTCTACACTATTCCACTAGATGCCACTCCACTCAACGGCACTCTACTATACTCAACAGCAGTATACCCCACTTCACTCTGCCACAATCCACTGTATGCTACTACACTTTACAACACTACATTGTACGCCACATCACTATATGTCACTACACTCTATGCTTCTACAGTCTAAGCTATTCCACTGTATGACCCTGTACTCTATGCTTATCCACTATAAGCCACTCCTCTGTACATCACTGGACTTAATGCCACTAAACTAAACACTACTTCACTGTACGGCACTCCACTCTATGCTACTCCACTCTACTCAACTATAGTGTATGCTATTCCTCTGCTCGCCACTCTCTGATACTCAACTTTATGCCACTACACCATACCTCACCCCACTCTATGCAAGTTCACTCTACACTACTCCACTGTATGCCTTGCCACTCTATGCCACTCTACTCTATGCTATTCCGGTCTACGCCACTGCACTGCATGCCGGTCTACTCAACCATACTTCACTGCAAGCTACTGCACTGTATGGTATTCCAGTTTACGTTATTCCAATGTATGCCACTACACTGTACAGCACTCCAAACTATGGCACCCCACTGTATGCCACTACACTGTACGCAAACCCACTCTGCACTATTCCACTGTATGCAACTCCACTGTACCATTCTCCACTGTATGATATCCCACCCCATACCACTCCACCGTACGCCACTCCACTGTATGCCACTCTACTATACGCTGTTCCTTTGTACATCACTCCACTGTATGCCACTCTGCTGTACGCCACTCTACTCTATCCCACTTAACTAAGAGAGAGACTGACTAAAAGAGAGACTGACTAAAAGAGAGACTGACTAAAAGAGAGACTGACTAAAAGAGAGACTGACTGAAAGAGACTGACAGAGACTGACAGACAGAGAGAGACTGACAGAGAGAGAGAGAGAGAGAGAGACTTACTCAGAGAGATAGAGACTGACAGAGAGAGAGAGACTGACAGAGAGAGAGAGACTGACAGAGAGAGAGAAACTGACAGAGAGAGAGAGACTGGCAGAGAGAGACAAACTGACAGAGATTGATTGACTGACTGACAGAGAGATTGACTGACTGAGAGATTGACTGACTGAGACTGACTGACTGAGACCGACTGACTCTGACTTACTGACTGACTGACAGAGAGAGACTGACTGACAGAGAGAGAATGACTGACAGAGAGAGAATGACAGACAGAGAGAGAATGATAGACAGAGAGAGACTGACAGAGAGAGACTGACTGACAGGAAGAGAGACTGGCTGACAGAGAGAGAGACACAGAGAGACAGAGACAGAGAGAGAGAGAGGGAGACTGACTGACAGAGAGGGAGACACTGACTGACTGAGAGGGAGACACTGACTGACTGAGAGGGAGACACTGACTGACTGAGAGGGAGACACTGACTGACTGAGAGGGAGAGACTGACTGACAGAGAGAGACTGACAGAGAGAGAGAGACAGAGAGAGAGAGACTGATGGAATTGGGGTCAAGTGTATGCCTCTGAAGATTGCTGTTGTCTGCTAATGAAATGTATTATCTGCTTTTGAAATACAGCATTGTCGCATTGTCTAATGTTTTGAAACGGATTTGATTGTCTTTACTCTAGCCCCGCCCCCCTAATGACCACACCCCTTTCGGTGCCGCCCTTTTCCACCAACCACACTGTAATTTTGGCCCCCGACAGAAAGTTTGTGAGTACCTGTTATATCCCACTTAATTGTATAACATTGTAGTCCAGCCCTGCTGCCACTAGCTGCTCAGCCAGAGCGTGAGATGGTTATAGAATGTTGGTGTGCCTGTGATGCATGGAATGCCTGGGTGTCTGAGTGGATGAGTGTTGGCAGTTGAAGATGGGCTGAGCAGCTAGGGAGGCTGTTCCTGGTGGGGCTGGTACCACACTAGGCTGGCTGGAGTAGAGACAGATGTAACCTGAACTGGAAGATGAATAAAGAAGACTGATAATACATACTGGCTCCAGGTGTCTTTCTACAGAGATCACAACATTTATTTTGGCGACGAGCGGACTTGAACCCTAGAGACTCTTGGTGAACCACTGAAACAAAGGAACTACAAAGAAAAAAAGGAGAAACTAAGAGATCTTACAAGTAACTACTATCTACAAACAAAGAATTCCCAGGAAAGCCAGCGCTAGCCCCACCAGTGTCCTCATCAACGGACAGCCCACAGAGAAGTGTCTTCATCAAAGGACACTACAGCCTGGGAATGCTACAGTCACATAAAGGACTACAGTGAGTTGGAGGAGTAGCTAAGCTACTGCCGCTTTTGGTGTTCCAGCCACAAAAGGATTACAGTGAGGATTACAGTGAGTTGGAGGAGTAGTTCAACTACAGCCGCTTTTGGTGTTCCAGCCACAAAATGATTACAGTGAGTTGGAGGAGTAGTTCAACTACAACCGCATATGGTGTTCCAGCCACAAAGAGGAAGGAAAAAAATATCATAAAGTCATAATGATGTAAGAACTTACAGTGTGCTCTGGCTGCACAGTTGGAGAATATTTTAAGGGTGCTTTATTGACAGTTGCAGCGATTTAATGTGCCTCCAAGACCACAGTGACCCACACTGTCCCACTAGTACCTCAGTGGCATCAAGGAAAAGGCATAGCCGGTGGTACCTTTCATGTGCTGTCTCTAAGTTAGGCTGCGCAGATGTGGGGGAAAAAAAGGTACTTTATGCTTGTGGTAAATGTGGTTCAGCACACTTATGCCACATATGTGTTTTCTTGCTACATCGTGTACGGAGAGGAGGTGTACAAATATTGCATTTGCCCTGGATGGTGAAGGTTTGGAGCATATGGGTAGTTGTGTCTGGACAGAAGAAAATGATGAATCCTTATTCGTTGCACGGATTCTCCTGAAGTTGTTTGGTGGTGAGCCTAAGTGTTTGGAGAATGAAAGCCACACACAGGACGAACTGTGTGGCCAACCTTTTATGCTGGTTGCCGGTTTCGAGGTACAAAGTTGTTTTTTCATCAAAATGTTGTACTTGGCAGCCCCGTGGGTACGATGGCAGTTTAACCGCATTGTTGAGGTTTGAAATCACGAGCGCGTTCCGTTCATTGAGCGCGCGCTTACCTCTTCTTCACGAGGATTCACCGTGTTTCCGTTTCCATGGAGCTACAGCTTATTGAGGGCGTTGTGGAGCTTCAACGCGCATGGAGCCATCCTGCGGGACGTTTCCGACGTGCCGCCATCTTGTGGTGGTCTGCCTACCATGTCATTAGACGGGAAATAGTTGCGGTCCCTCAAAATGTACATCGTGGTGATATTAATCTCTTCGTGGTGCTCATGGTGTTCTATGGCCTTTCCTTTTGTTCAAGCATCTACAGACACCAGGATTGGTGTCGGCACATCACGGCGCGATTGGATCTACCGGTTTTGACCTGTGGACATCGGAGACTCGTTGCTAGAGCAGGCGCTGTGTTAAGTATCAGTGAGGACACTGTGTGCACCTCGGCAAAGTTGGATATGCAGGTATTGTGCTCTAGTGCAATTTGGGTTATGCTGTGAGTTTTCCCATGGACTTGTTATCTGGAGGTGAGCCATACGAAGATCAACAAAACTGTTGTCATTCTTACTGACTGGTTTTGCTTTTATTAACTTTATTGTTTATCTTGTTTTATGATGTATTACAAGTGAAATGGTTTCTACTTGTAACATATTTATATGTGGATTTCTGCTTACATTCTCGTTTGCTCTGTGTTTGTGTACTTGTCTGTGTGCCTAGTGTAATTCATCTCGGGTGAGAGATCGCTCACCGGTGTGGTCGCATGAATGCATCCTAGTTTTGTTTAAGGGGCATGGTTAGATGTTTTGCCTAGAGTGTGGTATACAAAACTAATCTAGTTCATAATTGGTAGTGTTTGAGTTTGTAAGTGTTTCCTCAGCTGCACATCTTCTGTCGTGATGCCACAGATTTTTTGTAAGTGTTTCCTCAGCTGCACATCTTCTGTCGTGATGCTACAGATTTTTGTTTTATGGGTGGGGCGTCCTTAAGTCCTGTGGGTGGTCATCACATTGTTTCCCTACACGAGGGTAGGTTGAGGGTATTATCCCTTTGTTCAGTTTTGTTTGGTTACTCCTACATGGGGGTATGTAACCTCTATAAGGGGTTTGGAGTACCTAGGTTAACCCTCACAGGGTAGGGTTATGGCTTAGTCCATAGATAGTTGCGCGCTGTACTATTGTACATCTTTTCATGGTTAACCCTCACACAGGGTTGGGTTATAGTTGCGCGCAGTACAAATGTACATCCCTTTTTGGGAGTTGTTATGGGTGACGATCCATATACATTGGGGCATTGGTTGTGTGGGGTCTTTTACCCTTTGCGTTGTAGTGCATTACGTCACAGTGTTTAATGCAAAATGCTTCAAATGTATTTCTGGTAATGTTATTGTTGCTTCAAAATGTTTTTATTCTTTTAGGAAGGGATGGGAGATATTGCTGATCAAATGTATTTATCTTAGCTGTCCTTTCTTTATTTAATGGTTCATTCTCCTGCGTTGTTTAATTTATGTTTGCATCCGTGGGACTTGTACCATTATTCATTTTTCTTGTGGATAGTTCTTTCTTGATGTTTTATCACTTGCAAGTTTCGTTTTCGTTGAAGAAAAAGGGATAATGTTATATCCCACTTAATTGTATAACATTGTAGTCCAGCCCTGCTGCCACTAGCTGCTCAGCCAGAGCGTGAGATGGTTATAGAATGTTGGTGTGCCTGTGATGCATGGAATGCCTGGGTGTCTGAGTGGATGAGTGTTGGCAGTTGAAGATGGGCTGAGCAGCTAGGGAGGCTGTTCCTGGTGGGGCTGGTACCACACTAGGCTGGCTGGAGTAGAGACAGATGTAACCTGAACTGGAAGATGAATAAAGAAGACTGATAATACATACTGGCTCCAGGTGTCTTTCTACAGAGATCACAACAGTACCCATGCTCTAGACTGATCTACCTGAACCTGAGCCCCACAACACTTTCCCAGCCTACGTTGTGCCCCAAGCTTTTCCTAGCTTGCCACAGTAGCCCCAATGCTTTTCAGACCCACGTTGTACCCAGGAACATCACACAACATGCCCCAAAACTAACCTAGCCAACATTGTGCCCCTCCCTACCTTTTCTGGACCACAATAAGGAGACTATATTTATCTAGCTAACATTATGCCTGAATACTTTCCTAGACCCCCTATTGGATCAACAATTTCAGAGTCCACATCTTATCCTCAAAATTTTACGGTCCAGAAAGTGCCACCCAGTCCATTGTGTCAGTAGAGAGGCTCACACTCCACATTAGTGTAGCGTGAGACTGTTACTAACCACACAACTCCACACCAGACTGTACCTTGTACAATAACAGAAGATGTAGCTGTCCCCACTGCTGACACACCCAGTGCTTGTCTCAGCCCCCAACACATTTGTACATAGATACATATTTAAGAGATATTGGCTTTGCTTCTGCTTCAAAAAGTTATCACGTCAAATTACAATATAAATGTGTTTTATAGGGTATTTGCCTCTTTGGGGTGCAACCTTTCAACTTAAGTTAAAGAGCGTAACTATTTTACAGCTTTCAATTTTGTTATTTTTCACTGCCGAGTATACTTTAAGCATGTGTGCTGTTGTAATGTGAGTCGACTCTTTTGAGCTGTCACTGCAGTTGAAAGAAGCCTACAGACCAGGGGCTGAAGGCGACTGGGCTGCCTCGCTGGGAGTTAACAGTGTCAAGGTCTAAGCCCTTTGTTATTCAGAGGTGCCTGGGACAGCGCGCATTCGCACCTCTTCCTCCTCGGCCACTGGAATTACAAAGGCCGAGCACACCTTGCACATCAGCAGGAGGGGGAAGGGTCTGTCACAGAGGACGGAGTTGGGATCAGCTTTGCCATTTAGAGCTGTATTGTTCTCGGGGGTGTAGGACAGGAAAAGAGAGCTTCAAGTCTAAGTCTGTGAGAAAGCGCATTTTAGCATATTGAAAGGTGACCTGGAAAATCGACTATAAGCCATTTTGGGGGAGAATAATTACGCAGTACATCCCAAGCAAAACAAAAGATGCCTTATTTCAAATATGTTTGTTTCCTTTTTTAAAAACAAACAGCTCTGCCCCTGCCTTATTGTGAGAGTTTTTTTTTCTGAAAACACACTTTGAACTGTTCTGGATGTGGTTGCACTTTTCCTCTGATCTGAAGTTTATGCGTAACATGTTTGCATAACCTTTAAAGCAAGGCATAAAATGATTACAAGGTCCGATGCGTCATTATTCACCTTCAGTTTATCATTTTTTAATTAAACGGTTTATTTTTTGTAATGATCGTTTAAGGTGACTGCAGCTTATGCAATAATGTTTTCACCATTCTACTTGCCATTGTGCCTAGAATTCACCATTTCTCATTTCCAGGTTAAAAACGATTTCCTTTATTTAAATTAAGTAAAGTAGTTATTTAACTTATAGAACATTGCATTGCAGGTATTCACACTGTGTTTTGCTGATAAACAATTTCTCACAAAGTGAGAAGCTCTTCCTAAATCACCAGCTGCGATGTCATTGTCAGTTTCCTCTTCATAATGGTTAAAATTTAGAGAAACCAGGAACAATGCTGTTTTTTTAATCTATTTGTAGGATTCAAGAAATACTGCGTGACATTTGAAAATTACACCTTCTTTGTATTTATAGTTTTACAAATGTAAAATCGCGCTGCTCTGGAGGTTCGGATCAGATTGTCTGTGCCTCATCCTGTTTTTTGTCAGTCACAAGCCATTTACACTTCAGGCTGCTTCTCTTTTAGCCAGCTTTACAAAGGTGTGTCCTTCTGCAGCACGGCCCATCCCCAATCTGACATCAGCTTCAGGTGTTTTCAGCCCACTGGTCTCTTGTCATGCTAACTGACCTTTTACTATTCACCGACCTGCACTTGTGCATCCTCACTGGGAACCCTGTGTTTGGTCACTCCAAGCACTGGTAATGAACAACGATCAGGGTTTTTTCTAACGTTATCTTCCAGCATGTGTTTGTGCTAGGCAGAGGAAATTATACTATGTAAAACGGCTGAAAATTGGTGAATTGTTAAACTGTTTGCTGTGCTGGGAAATCCATATTTATGGTCATTTCTGGCTTCGCAACTTCACCAAATTAGTCTGAGCAAATTTTATAATATCTTTATCGAGCCCCTTGGCAATCTGCATCCTTGGCATTAAGTCTACATGGCAGGACCCTAACATTTAAAGGTTGTTTTCTTAATCAGCATTTTGCAGTTACATTTTCTACCATGCTCTCTTTTTAACATTTTTTTTCATCTATGTGTCTTCGAGGTACTAGGCAGGTACAAGCATAGGTCACTTATACCTTACATTTACATTCTACACGAAAATATGAAGTTTATATGCTTGCAAACTGTGTTTCTCTTCACCTATTTCTCAACAACTAAAACAACAGCAAGAAATAAAAAAATACAAAGTGTAGTCTAAGCACGACAACTACAACATAACATAATACTGCCTATACATTAGTACTGTTTCCGATGCTAAAAATAAACATTAATAAACAAAGCTAATAGTTTTGGCTTTTTATTGTGAAAAGGATTTTGTCTTTTCAATCTCAAAGGGACGTATGAAGGTAGAGCAGGACAAATGAAGGGAAGCACAGAGAGTGATATTGTTTTGCAGGAGTGAAACCATCCAACTGCAAAATCTATAGTGATTGTTACAGATGATCTGGCTGTTTCTGTGTACGCTCTCCTAGACAGAAAAGAGAAATGATGCACATGAAGATAAAATGGATATGTAAGATGCTACACTGTTGATTGTGCTTGGCTGGTAGTTATGATGTAGCAAGTGAGTACTCACCAGTGAGATTCTTCCATAATGTTGTGGCTATCATGGAGCTGCACATATGTATTGATAGAAATTAAGGGAAAAGAGAAACATCTACATTTGTGCATACATACCGCCTCTGCATGTGCAGCAAATCTATTTGCTGTGCTTGATTGACAGCACGTTTGTTTATAATACGGACAGAGTAGCATGAGCTTTGGTATTATTTCACTGATATTGAAGTGCTCCAATCATGTAGTAATGAACTTGTAGTTTTGTTTATACGTGTAGTGAGGTGAAGAAGAGTGCTGTTATATTTTGTGGACACTTACCATATTTGTATGTGCAGCTAATCCCTCGTGTTAGACCTGACATCCTTGGTGTGTTTTCGCCTGACTTTTTGCCTTCTGATCTCCTGTTTTGCTGACCTTATTATTGCTAGCTTTAGGATTGTGGGCACTTTACTACTTCTAACAAGTGCTAAAGTACATATGCTCTGTACTCTAAACATGATACCATTGGGTTGTCCAAGATTGACATATTTAATTAACTATTTAATTTACTTCTAAATTGTAAAAGTGCACTTTATGTGCCCAGGGCCTGTAAATTAAATGCTACTAGTGAATATAAGGTTCTAGAAAGAAAATGAAGAGCAAACTATGCTAATGATGACAAATAGGTCTACAGACTAGAAATGAAAAAAAATACACAGGCTGATAAAACGATCATAGGCATAATTTCCAGAGTTCACTATATCCCGAAAGAAGTTGTCACCAATTTTAAATCTTTTCTTAGTCTATAGCTAGCTCATCCTCCTCCAGTTTCCTTCTAGGTACCTTGTAATAATGTTGCATCCTTTTTTCTTGTTAAAATTGCTAAAATTCATTACATTTATTCTCTGATCCTTAGCCTACCACAAGACATATTTCTGGACCCCTAGTGTGGGAGCCTTTGCTCCCTGAGACCAGAAACAAAGCTTTTCCGGGGCAGAGGTGTTCACACCTCCCCAGGCCAGGAAGAGCCATCTGTGGTAGGGGAGCTTCAAAGGCCTGGCAGCCTTTGTAATGTGACTCCAGCCTTTCCTGCTATCAGGAGCAGGCCCCCTTCCTGTCTCCCCTCCATTTCGGCGGGAAGACAGACGGCAAAAATTAACCAACCCAGAAGGTGTGCCCACCTTTGCCAACTCCGCCCCTCAGGTGGGGGAGGTGAGGTGAAGCCCACTCTTCAGTGCCAGCCATCTTGCAGAAGGCAGGCACTACCCAATCAGGATTAGGGATTTTACTCACTCCCCCACGTGGGGTGAGCACTCCAAGGGTGTAGTCACCCTAAGGTCAGTAGCCCATTGGCTACTGACCCAGAGACCCCTAAACGCCCCCTAAATACAGTATTTAGGGGACAGCCCTGATCCAAGAAAGCAGATTCCCGCAACCTATGAAGAAAAAGGACGAAAGAAGACGCCCAGCAGAGAAGACTGCAGAGAACAACTGATTTGGCCCCAGCCCTACCGGCCCATCTGCAGTTACCGGAGATCCTGCGCCAAAAATCATCTTGGCCTGCAGCCAGTGACCTCCAGAACCCCTGGGAGGACTGACTGCCTTCAACAAAGATCAGATCTCCTGTGAACAGCAGCCCTGTTCAAAAGAAACTCAGAAAACAGACTATGAGCCTGATTAGGAAAAAACAAAAACACGCCTGGAACCATCACTGCACCCGATGCGCACAGACTGATTCGGAGTGGCCCATTGGCCCCAGCGAGGTCCCCCAGCACTCCAGAGTCCAAGTCCACTGTGGGTTGACCCCTCCAGGACTTCCCGACGTCGCCTGCAGCCTCTGCACGGAGACCCCCCAACCGCGAGTGGCCCAGTAAGGTGAAATCCGACCTCAAAAGACACCCCTGCCTTTAGCCGCCCTGCGCCCTGGATAAAAGAACCCAAGGTGCACCTATGTCCCCGAGCCCTCCAACTTACCTGCCCAGCTGTTGGTTCCTCCGGGAAGGCTTCCTGGACTGAGCCTGCAGCTAAAAACACAAAACTGAAAATCCCTATTGATAACAACACGGCACCCAATGCCAAAACAGCACCCTTCACCCAGCCGCCCCTGCGCCGCTGCAGGTGCACTTTGTGTGCTAAACCGGATACCCCTTTGCCCTGAGCCTAACACCAGGAGCTTGGCTCCCACAACCAAGTGGCCTGCTAGTCAGCAGCCACCAACCGGAGGCCCCATATCTCCCATTGGATAACATTGGGCCTCAACACTCTGCACCCGGCCGCCCTAGTGCCGCTGAGGGTGTAACAAGAGTTCATCACTGATCATGGGGGACCCCTGAGTCTACCCGTAGAACCTCAACTCCCACTGCCAAGTACTTACCTTTAAACCGATAACACTATTTTACTCCATAGGATAACATTGACTGTTTTTCTTGGAAAAGTTTCTAAGTGTGGAGTTTGAAAACCTAAATAAATTCTTTAACATTGTGCTTTTTTACAAAAACGATTTTACTTACTTGTTTGCATGAAATGTCCCAGGGTAGTATCCAGGTATACTACTCCGAGAAAGAAAAGTAATCTAAAAAGTAACTTACCTGGTATTTTACTGAAAAGCCCATTCAAGTCTATGTACTGTATTTACAAAGCATTGCATTTCTCTTAAACAATACTGTAAGTCAAAACAAAGTGCATATACAATTACCATTCCAAGCTGTATTACAACTGTATATTCACTGCAAAGTATTTATCCCTTACCTGTGCCAGGCTTGCTTGGTTCTATGAAATACAATAACTAAAAATATATTTTTATACAAAAACAATTGGTCTGAAGTTCATTTTTTGAGTGTGTACAACAAATGCTTAACACTGTCCTCTGATGCTGCCACACTACCACAAATAGAGAGAGGTGCTATCTAACTTTATCTCTGCCTACCTTTGGGGTTCCACTGAACTCTGTGCGCACTATACCTCACTTTGGTATAGTGTACACAGAGCCAGCTTCCTAAACTACCTCAGGGTTTTGGCAGGATAATCAGAAGTGTGTGATTTACCTGAAGCCACAGAAGAGACTGAGGATTTATTCAGTACCTGCACATGCACATTTATCTTCTATCCTGTCCTGTAGTTCCAGACTGAAATGCAGTGGCACGTCTTTCTCACTTAAGAGAAGCAGAGTGTGTCTGCCCATTCCAATTTAAATCTGTTAACCCTTGCAACAAAGCATACCTCAGGCTGTGAGGCTCAGTGACAGTATTTTGTTTTAATTGCTTTTTTATTAAACCACAATGTTTGAAAACCACACATCACACAACTATTAAATAGAAAACTGCTACTGTGGGACTGTCCTAATCACATACCACAGTGCCCCTGGAAGGAGGAGGCCCTGGGTAGTGACTCTTTAGCCCATCCCTTAAAGGTCTCTGAAACACAGAGTGCTCCCTGTAGGCCTGCAGCCCATTGGGCCGAGAGCAAGGAGGTTAGTTGGAGGGAATGAAGACCAGGCAGATATTCTGCCAGCCCACAAAGCCATACGCAGTCATCCTTTATGAATGTCTCAACACTCACTTTTCTCTTGTGTACACATCCCAAACTATAACAATTACTTTGATACAGAGGTAGGGAACACACCAGCTTACCAGCTGAAGGGTTTTCAATAGGTCAAAAGTCATAATGTCTGTGCTAAAAAGTCTTATGACAGTTACATTATCCCCTTGCTTAAAAGCCTGCACATAAGACCGGTACAGGAAAGAGTTAACTTTAAGATTTGTTGTTTAACATTCATGTGCTCGAATGTACTGCTGACAATATTGTAGCTAGGTCTGGTGGCTTAGTGGACTAATGTGCCTGCTGTAGGAGCCTGTGTTTCACCTCATGGACACAGGTTCAAATCTCACTGGGTCAACTCAGCCTTTTATCCTTCTGAGGTTGATAAAGGGAATATCATTCAGTAGGGTAACAATAAACATCTGTTATTCAGCGCCAAGATGCTCTCTGCATGCATGTGCGCTTTACAAATACACGTCTTGATATTAGTGCATTACAGATGAACGATCCCAAAGATGGTTAATTCAGATGCATTACAGTAGAGCTATCCCTTCAGGTACAGCTCTTGGATTCCAGGCTTGCAAGGCATTCCTCATTCATAACATAATAATCCAGCCTTTTCCTAGGACAGCATGGTTTAACTTCAGATCAAATAGCCATACAGGGCACATAGGCAGTGTAGCTATCCTTCTTGCTGCAATGCTCTGTAATATGATGCGGTTACAGAGAATAAAAACACTGCAGGGCGATGGATCATGTATGTAGTCCATCATTCTGAGAAATACAATAAAGAACAAAATACAGCTTACCCAAAGTCAATAGTAGGAAGAAATATAACATAAGGAGAGAATTAGTGTGAAATGCTGGGTAGATCTTTAGAATAAGGGTGACTTAAGAGATATTTCCTGGATATGTATGTGTGTCACTATGCTCTTCCAACTAAAGGTTGATGGTAATATAAATGCGAGGAGCTTAAGTATGATCACAAGAGAATATTCTCAAAAATGACAGCGGATATTTACGGTGGTTTTGTTACGAGGTTACTGATAACTTATACTTACATGCACCATTGCTCCAGTAACCAGACACTCCGATTTTTACTATTCCACACAATAAATGCATGTCCCCTAAACAGTGTTCTTCTGCAGTGTACCTCGGATTTGGAGCTGGGTGTACCTGTTATAAGAAGTACATCATGCTGAAAAAGGGCTCACCAGGGCTCGAAGGCCATAACTATGGCCTAGCACTCGTACCCCTCTGCGTGGATTAAGCAAGTATATTTTAAAAAGGGGCATAAAAGTTAAAAGCACCCACTTTTCCCAATTATTGCTGTAAGGTTTTTATTTTTGAAAGGTTAATACTTGGTAATTCTTTGCGCTCTTCCCGCACTCTTCCTATCAAAAAACACACGCCGAAAACAGACAGCTGCTCGCATTTTCTCTGCTCCCCACAACAAAGATGTTAAAGAGTTTGCATTTTGTATTGGGAGGAAAGAGTGCCCTGCAAATCAGAGGTTTTAAACATTTAGAAAGGTAAACTTCTATCCTTTTCAGAACAGGAGAGAAGGCAGCGCTGTATTAGCAAAACAATGTTTTTTGGCCGACCACCTGAATAGGTGCTAATGTATGTAAACCAATGCCTTTGTTTCCTTTCCGAGGCAGGAAACGGAGGTCAAAGTCAAAAGCTGAGGCCTTCCCTGTCTGAATGAAAGGAACACCCCGCCCTTCCCCCAGCAACATGTTTTGGGCTGCGACTTCAAAACTTGCTCAGGAATTGCAGAGACCCGAGAATAATGTAAAGTGTAATGCTTGTAGCGTAATGTTTAAGAGGTTCTAGTATATTTAAAATAAGGGGGTAATGACTATGTTGTCACAGTCCCTTCAAATTTAATACAGACATCCTCATGTCAAATCTCAAATCCTATCAGCAATACACAGAATATGTTTTCAGTAAAATAAAAGGGTTTTGGTTGAAGTCTTCTGTGGGCCACAAACTGAAACCTTGACGTCCAGCAATAGTGAGGTGCGTTCAGATTTGGAAACGGCTGAAGCAACATTACCACAACAAAAGCAATTAAATAAACTGGCGCCAAACCTCGTACTCTGTGGTTCTTTGTACTGCAATTATCCTAACCCTTCATACACCTGGATCTCGCATTGTAAAAGTGATGGTTGTCCCCAAATATATCTGTTTTTGTTATCAGATTGTTTGTTTTTATGACTGTGATACAGTCACATAACTGCTGTAAGGGGTCCGTCTGTTCGTATTTAATAATTTCTCTGCATGTTTTTGTTTTGCGCAAGTCTTATCATCCCCATTAACAGTTTTCTTTCTTGTTATCTGTTACATAAATTCAGACTATTTTTTGTCATTTCGTACTGCCCCCAGCCCCCCAAAAATAAAAGTGGCTTATAGTATTTAGTGTTCCGGTGCATGTGTGGCAAGAGATTTATAATCTGGTATAATGGTGATAAAAGCATGCATAACAAGCATTGGCATAGCCAATAGGTCTCGCCTTTGGGACCTTATAAGTGTTTAGTTAGTGATGATTAAGTGCTTTAGGATGGGTAAAGCATGCAGGTGAAAGGGGGAGAATAGTGTGCAAATTGAGAGCTTGTCAGGAAAAGGGTGGGGATGAGATATGGCTTAAGGGCTACAGCTGCCACTTTTGGATCTGGGCTGGAGTCCCGACGTTGTTTTAACACCCTGTGATCCTGGGCAAGTCACTTAATCTCCCTGCGCCTAAAGCATAGTTAACTTGCCCTTGTATAATATAAGTGTTGATCTTGTAAAACACTCCAAATCCTTCTGGTTGAGTTCAGGCTATATAAAAACTGAGAGAAAGTAGTAAACATCACTAGAAAATGGACTGAAAACACAGAATAGTTTGACATACACATGTCACTTGCCTTGAAACGCCGGCTTTCTAATTAGGTGCCTGTATGTGACTTAATATGAATGGGACAAGAAAGAGAGCAAAATAAATTAAAGAGAGAAAAGAGAAGAGAGCGATGCAGGCAGGCATGGAGCAAGGGAGGGAAGAAAAGGGGAGAGGACAAAGAATGGTTGAGCGAGGATGAGAGGAGACAGACTGGGAATTAGAAAAAAAGAGGGGCAGGTGAGAATAAAAGAGAGTGAGAAATAGCAACAATTGATTGAAAAATGAGAACAGACCGAAAAGGAAGAAAGAGAGAAGAGTGTGCAGAGGAAGACGGGAGCGAGATAAGAAGAGAAAAGTTTAAAGAGAAGCATAGGAGAAATAAGAGAAAAGAGATTAAGAGTAAGGGAGGAAGAAACAGAGAGAAGAAGGCATGGAGCAAGAGGGTGGATTAGAGAGCGACTACAAAGAGTGAGACCGAGCGAGAGACCAGAGAGAGAGTGTGGGGAATGCCTGGGCTGTAAAACCGATGAACCCTGCATATTTTAATCTAAGCAATTTTCTTCAAGCGTATTATTTTTTTGCACATCACGTTGTCAGTCATATTGTCGGCACACAAAAGCATCTCGTTCCCGCTTTAAAAGCTGTTTTTTCACGAATTCCAAGACATCCCTTCCTTGACAATACGGAGAGACCATGATTGGGGCGATAGGGGAAGTGGCAATTTTTGGGAGGCGCATAATTGAACAGTGTTGTTGGCGCGGCTGCCCATTCCTCCGCGGATTTGGCATAGTGGGAGGTTGACAAGAATTGGAGCAGTTATGCTTGCTCGAATGGTTTGTCCAGAGCAGTGATTCATGTTTTCCCCTAAAGGCTGCCCCTCATTAGCATGAACTCTGGGAGAGCGCACACCGACCTCAGACTCCCGGCAGGAGAAGCCTGAATAAGCTCCCGAAAAATGATTGCAAAGGCGCTTTGGCTCCTGCTTTGCGCCGTGGAGATGTGTAGCGCGGAGGCGCGAGGGAGAGGTCCCTGACGTGAACTACGCCAGCACGGCCAATTTCCGAATTCCTGCGTGACACTGTACCTAATGCTGTAATATCGCTGTGATTATTAATTTATTAAGCTGTTTAGGAATAGGCATTTTAAACATGAACAGCTAAAATACTGTTTTTTATGGGGGTTATGTTAAAAAAAAAAAAAAAAGCTGTACTCCACAAGACAAGAGCGATGTATTCACTTATGTATGTATTTATTTTAAGAATTTTATAAAGCGCGCTAGTTTGTGGTAAAGAACCACTTCATAAACCTGACCTGGAAAATGTGTTTACATTGTGTATTTTCAGGCTTTGTGAAGCTTATCACTCTGGTCTGTTTCATTAGCAGACTGGAGAAGGCTGAAACTCTTCCGTGCAGTAAGGGAGGGGGAGGAGCGGGTGAGAGAGGGGGAGGAAAGCCGGCCATGCCAGGAATGCTAGAAACCAGGATAGCAGCTGTGCACGTGCACGACATCGTGAACGAAAGCTGGAGGCCTGAAAAAAGACATTAGGTTAGCACTTCCAAAACCCGCTTACTAAAACTCTCGCCAGAGCAGGTCTATAAGCGCTGGCTCAGGCGAGACCTAAAAATGATTTAGATCAGTTGTGAAGCATCCTGGTGGTGACTGCTTTAAATGCCCATTGCCTCATGCAGAGTGTAGTACATTACAAGAAAAAATACAATGGCAGTGAGGGCTCAAAACAAGGGTGCACTGGTGTATTATCAAGACAACTTCTATTATCACACCTACACGCTCAACTTTCAGTGGCCCCACTGCCCCTGGGCCACGTTAATACAAAGTCCAGCTTTTGACGAAAAGGAGCGTGTCCCAATCAATCAATAATTTTTCTTTACAAGAATAGTAATTTATATTCCATTACTTATTCATCCAAATAATCACTTGGGGGCTCGCGTTTAATTTGAATCCAAATGTTTATTCAATCAGTATTATTTATCACAAGTAGTCAGCTCAGCCCAGGCAAATACGTTATGGAATAAAAATTACTATTGTTGTAATCTTGGAAAGAAAAATGATTAAGTGTGGTACATTATTCAGATGACAAAGGTCCTGATGAGACAAAACAAGTAGACATGGGTCGAAATGTTGGCAATCCCGCCTTTGGTTGTTTAGCGCTTTCGATTTCACTAGGAAATATTGCATACAAACGGATACTAATTAATTCCAAAACTGTTCAGAATAATTTTTCACCAATAGGCTTTATACAGGGTCTTGTTGTATGGTTTTGTATAGATGTTCACTGTTTGAGCACTACGTTGTCTGCACTGTCATTGCATTATGTAAATTGTTATGTTATATCATGCCAAAGCCATCATAGGAAATCTGACTGAAAGCATACGAGATAAACTACCAACAATAAGACCTGCAGTTTTGATAAGAAATACCACCATAACACATATTATAAATGTGCACATCTATCCGTCACACATCACACTGCTAAGTTCTGTGTCCCATAACAGGACAGCCAAACCTCTGAGGATATCATACACAATGTGGAAGCGCATCCCACATAGGCTCAAAGCAAAGACAATACATCTTTGGGCCGGCCCCTGTAATTAATTTAGGTAGGTAGTAGGTGGGACAAGTTGGTCTCTCTAGAGGACAACCATTCTGAACCACTATTAAATCTTCACACTATATAGTTTGCTAGGTTTCAAAGTAATAATTATGATCACTTAAAAAGTCATGAGGAGGAAGCAGGTTCGCAAATTCTACCTAGTATCAAGGTTACTCCTTGTAATTACAAACAGTATGTCTGGCACTTTAAACACTGATTACTTTTAGAACTTTATTGCTAACAGATTTATGAAACTATATGGTGACACTTTTTGACTTCGATTCACAGCAAATTGAACATATTTTGTTTTTGTATTAGGTATTCAAAATATGCTTTGTTTTTACTTCCAAAGAGTGAATTTCTTAAGTCAAGAATTATGTCAGAGCTGCTTGTTCCCTTTTCACTTACTTATTAAAGTCTCTGTAACATTCCATGTACCTAATGTTAAAAGTTAGTGGAACTCTATTTCAAGGATGTTTATTAAAAATATTTTTTTCAAAGGACAATAGTCAAAGACAGCATAAACACTGGTTAAATCTTACGGCATAGACAGTTCACTACAGTGGCAAAGGGAATGGAGCCAGGCGCGCAAAGCCCATTGGGCTCAAAGGACTTCAGCCGCCCAGGCCCTCCCCACCCGTCGTGTGTGTCAGCTCGGGTGAGACAGCTTCCTGGGCACACACAGACAATTTTTGAGCTGCTGGTCTGGAGTCCGTCTTACTGCAGCCGCACCAGAGTGCTTCACAGGTCTCTAAAAGACCATTTACTTGTTAACAAGGCTTTGTTGTTTTTCAACTCTTCTTAGAACCCTGCATCTCCACTCTGCACTCCCCCTCCCGCCCACGATATTTTTAGTAGCCCCGGCCCCCCGAAATTTGGCTCTAGTTGCGCCTCTGAATGGAGCTATGGGTTGAGGGTAGGAATTCCTCAGGTACCTTTGTGGAGGAAGCAAACAATATGCGGTAGGTATGACATACAAAGATGGGGTAAGTCATGATGCGTAGTCGGGTAGAGAGTTCAGCTGTAAACCAGTGTGGCAGATTAAACGTTCGCGGAAGGTGATGAAAGTCGGCTGATCAGAATCAAATTGAACAACAATCGGGCTAACCAGCTATCTATGGAAAGGAGAGCACGAACAGGGGATAAGGAGTGAGGGGGAAGAGAGGTATGCTCGGAGTGTATTTAGGGGAGTCGAGAATTTCAGAGGGAAAAGAGGCCCTAATTCCACCAAGAACCTAAAATGCGTAAACAAGTTAATCTGATACATCTCATCAATGCCTTACAAAAAAACAACCTTCTGCATGTACAATAAACAAACAAGACTAGTGAGAAAAAGAATACACAAGAGAAACAAAACGGCAACTATAAAATAAACATTGCTTTACCTGTTCCTAACGTAACTTAGCATGCTGGGATTTTTACTAAAACTACAAGTCACAGAATGCAGCGCACTATTGTTTTAATAGCCAGGCCAGACAGAGGGTCCACACCTGATGACAGGACACTTGAAATATTAACCTATGAGTTTTGGTGAATTACACTAGCCATACTTTGAATAATTGGACTTGCTGCTTCTGCACTGTTTAACCCATCAGACGGTATCCTTGAAGTTGCATGTAGGGTAGGGGACAACCATCTTGGATGCAGTGAAGTTTAAATACAAACAATTAGGAGAAACAACGAGCATTGAAGAACACATTTTGTCCCAACCATCTTCGACATAGTCAAGGTAAACAATTAGGGGAAAAAAACGGGTTCTGAAAAACAACCCATTACTTGTCTCACTTACTCTATCTTCTTGAAGCACTCCTTGCCTGCCGCCTAGTAGCATGGTCTAGATTTGCTTAGCATCCTAGCATCAAAAGAAACCAGGTGCAAATATTGAGCAAGCAGAATATCCTTTGATATATGCACCTGTAATATTAAATGTCACCATATTGCTCCCTTAGGGCCTAGATGTACTAAGCCTTTGAGTCGCCCATGCATCAAGCATGGCGATGCAGGTCAACACTAAGCCTTATTTGGAATTTAAAAACCACCTGCCGCCTGTTGCCCACCTCTTTCTTGATGTCCCGACAGACAACCTTTTCGGTACCCCCACCTTGCTTCCTCCTATTCCCCCCTTCCCGTTCCATTCCCAGGGGAGCCTTCCTCCTCCTCCCCCTGCTGCCCACTTCCCCACTCTGATTGTTCCAGGATCAGACGAGTCCTTTCCTATCTTCTTCCTGGATCCCAAAGGACCACCCTGACATTGACACAGGACTCCCCTGCCCCCTCTGCCCCCCCACCTGGACCCCTTGGTTCCCCAAATTTATAGTGACGTTTCGCTTTACCTTGTTATTTTCGGTCGTGTTTTATGGTCTTATGCATGCAGTTACTACGTGCTCACAGCTTGTCATTCATGTTTCTTTCAATAAAGAAAGCTACAAAAAAAAGAATGCTTTTGCCTCATTCCAGTGCATATAAACACATGGAGCAAAGTATTGTTTTCTTTATGTTTGTCCTATTAAAAATCAGTTAAGTAATTTTTGAGTATCTTGTTTTCTTCTGTCCCATACATTCATACTGCAAAATCAATGCAAAATTCATGTGTTCCTTGTTTTGCAATAGTTAAAAAGTGATGTAGAAATAAATAGTAGTGCAAAACTTAGCAGGTTTCGGATGGCTTCTTATAAATCCAAGCATATTCTATCATGTTAAAATAACCTGTTGAATCTGACCACTGTTTAGTACAAGAAAACCTGATCCCTTCCCTTCACCCCCCTCAAAGAAGGAAAGTCTTTTTATATGTTAATTTAAACAAACTCCTCCTAGAAAAGGTGAATGTGCAGCTATGAATGGTTTGTGAAATCGACTAAAGGAAAGGACAGATGTTCTCAAAGTAGTCTACTACTTACCGCAATCATTTGAGTTTTGCAGTGATTGTTTCCCAGTACAAACATTTGTGCTAAACTACCTGTGTACTTTATTGCCTAAGAATAAATACAATATTGCAATTTGTAGGGAACAGCATTCTTCTGTTGGGGGAAATCAGGGATCAGTTTAACCATCTTTTAAATGACAGGTGGAGTGCACTGCAAAGACGGCATTTTTTTAAAATGTTGTTTTGTTTTGATATTTTAGGTTATTCTGAATGATATGAAACATAAATGCATTTGTAAAGGTAACCTATACATGTGTAGGAGTAAGAAGCCAACAACATAAGGGGCTGAAAAATTTATAAAAATCTTGTAAAAACTCGATTTCTAAAGCATTGCTATTTACATTTATTCTGACATGGTTAGGTAGTTACTCTTTTTGACTATAATTTGCAACTTGAAAAATATATCGACTGAAGGGGTATTTTGTCCTTATTATTTCTTCTAATTTTATTAAGTCTGGTTAGGGTTTTTATTAAATAAATGGACTGTGCTGCTTTTTAAAGACATTGGCAGATGTACCAACATTTTGCAATGGGTTTGCTTCACAAAAGTGATGCAACCCAGTACAAAATGTTTATTTTTAATTTACCATCTAGCTCAAAATATGATTTGCGCTGGAACGTTGTCTAAAAGTAACGCAAAGCAGTGTTTTGCATCACTTTGCATCAAGGGAGCTTGCCATGGGCAGTACATGAACATTCACATGCAACCACCCATGGATTTTAATGTAAAACCCTATCTGCTAACAGTAGTAGACAGGTTTTTGCACCAAAAAATAATGCAATTTCGAGGAAGGTGTAAAAAAGGAGAATGCTTTTTTCTCCCCAAACCTTTACAGTGAAGCACACATCTAAAGTAGGAAAAGTTTTAAAGTTTGTCTAGGAAAAATATTTTGTTCTGGAAGGGTAGCCTTCCAGTAAAAAACCCATGCTAGACATAACAGAGGCACCTTTGCACTATGGTAGCATGTGTTTGACAGTAGGCAGCCTGATTGTGTGCCAGTTTCGGTCACTGTACAACCAGTAACTTAGTTACTCAGCCAATTAACATCTTCAAATCCTATTTTGCATGGAATCAAAACAGTTCCTACAAAAGAAACTCATAATTTTTACAATCCTAACATATACATGTTAAGGCAGAAATTCAAAGATTCTCTTTAACTCTATAGTCATAAAGAAAGATGTTCGGGTTTGCTGACCTTCTTACTGCAAAGGTATCAAACTACTTGGCACAGTGGCAAATCACACCTCCCAAACTATCCCTCATCAAGATTTTTGGTGCACACTCTTTTCTCTGCATTTTATTCCGCTCTTTAAATCAGTCAAAAGAAATAGTATCATGATATTTCAATATATCTTCTAAGAAGTTACCTTATTTTATAAGAGCATCCCTCTTCTGCTAAAATTATACGTCCCCATGCTGTGGGCACTGATTGCAAGGCCGTAATAGCCTTTAGCACAATGAGGCGCTAGTCACTCGCTCATCTAGCCATTATCTAAAAGAATATATTTCATAGTGCATATTAATATGGGAACAAAGCAACAAAAAAAACCTCTAAATTCCTGATACAAGCATTAAAATGCAATAACAGGCATTGATGCCTCAAGGTAATTTGCAAAAAACAATCAAATCAGTTTATATCCGATCTCAGTGCAGTGCATTATATCCTATCTCAGTGATAAGGATAAAAAGGCAATAGTGAAGTATTCTGGGTTTAGAGACTGACTCTAATTGCTTTTAGCAATATTTATAAAACCACAAACAATTTTCAGACACAAAAAGTCTAAATTAAATAGCTTCATGTAAATAAAACTTTTATTTTAATAAATAGTGAAAAGGTTATTTTCATGAAAATATTTGTATAAATACAGTATTATGCAGCTTTCCCTTTGAAATGTCTGTCCTTTCTGCTGCTAACATGAGATTCTGGTGAACAAAGTGTGTTTAAATGCAAAGTGTGTTTAAGCCTGCAGTACCACTGACTGTCTCCGGGGGCAGAGCTGAGCAAAAATATAAACACACTTGATGAAACACAGGTCCCCACAAGGCAATTTTTTTAAAAGTTGTAAAAATTTACACAGATGTTCCTGAAGCCATTTTTTATGATTTAGAAGACATTGCCTTGTGGGGACCTGGGTTCAGGTCCCCACAGTGCAATCAAGTCCCCACAGCGTGAGTGTGTTATCACACCCAAGTCCCCACAAGGATAGTAACACAAACACACAACCACACACACACACACACACACACAACCACACCCATAACAACACACACACAATCACACACACAAAGCTACACACAACCACACACACACAACCACACACAAGCACACACACAACCACACACACAAGCACACACTCATACAAGCACACACACAACCACACACACAACCACATTCACAACCACACACACAACCACAACCACACACACAACCACACACAACCACATATACAACCACACACACAACCTCACAGAACCACAACCATACGCACAACCACACATACACACACACAACCACAAACAACGGCAAACACACAACCACACATACAACCACACACAACCACAACCACATACACAACCACACACTAAACCACACACACACAACCACACACACACACAACCACAACCACATACACACACACCACCACACACACAACCACAACACACACAACCACACACAACCACATACACAACCCCACACACAACCCCACACACAACCACACACACAACCACACCCACACAACCACAACCACAAACACACACAACCACACACAACCACACAACCACAACCACACACACACAACCAAACACACAACCACACACACAACCACATACACAACCACACACTAAACCACACACATACCACCACAACCACACACATACACAACCACACACACAACCACACACAACCACACCTACAACCACACACACACAACCACACAAAACCACACCCACACACACAACCACACACAACCACATATACAACCACACACACAACCACACACAACCACAACCATACACACAACCACACACAACCACATATACAACCACACACACAACCACATACACAACCACACACTAAACCACACACATACAACCACAACCACACACATACACAACCACACACAACCACACACAACCACACATACAACCACACACACAACCACAACTACAACCACACACACACAACCACACAAAACCACACCCACAACCACACACACTCAACCACACACAACCACACAGACAACCACACACAACCACACACACAACCATAAGCACATACACAAGCACACACACAAGCACACACAAGCACACACACAACCACACACACAACCACACACACAACTAAAACCACAATTAACCACACACAAGCACACACACAAGCACATACACAAGCACACACACAACCCCACACACACAACCACCCACAACCACACACACAACCACACACACAACACCCACAACCACAACCACACACACAACCACAACCACACACACAACCACAACCACATACAACCACACACACACCCACAACCACACACACAACCACACATACAACCACACACACACACATCCACAATCACACACACAACCACACACACAACCACACACACACAACCACACACACATACACATAACTACACCCACACAGCCACAACCACACAACCACACACAACCACCCACACAACCACACGCACAACCACACACAATCACACACACAACCACACACACACAATCACACACACAACCACACATACACAACCATAACCACACAAACAACCACACACACAAACACACACACACAAACACATACAACGAGACACAACCACACACAGAACCACACACACACACACACACACAACCACACACACACACAACCACACAACCACACCCATAACAACACACACACAATCACACACACAAAGATACACACAACCACACACACACAACCACACACAAGCACACACACAACCACACACACAAGCACACACTCATACAAGCACACACACAACCACACACACAACCACATTTACAACCACACACACAACCTCACAAAACCAAAACCATACACACAACCACACATACACACACACAACCACACACAACGACAAACACACAACCACACACACAACCACACACAACCACAACCACATACACAACCACACACTAAACCACACACACACAACCACACACACACACAACCACAACCACACACACACACACCACCACACACACAACCACAACACACACAACCACACACAACCACATACACAACCCCACTCACAACCCCACACATAACCCCACACACAACCATACAACCACAACCACACACACAACCACACACACAACCACACACACACACAACCACACACAACCACACACACAACCACACACACAACCACACCCACACAACCACAACCACAAACACACACAACCACACACAACCACACAACCACAACGACACACACACAACCAAACACACAACCACACACACAACCACATACACAACCACACACTAAACCACACACATACAACCACAACCACACACATACACAACCACACACACAACCACACACAACCACACCTACAACCACACACACACAACCACACAAAACCACACCCACACACACAACCACACACAACCACATATACAACCACAACCATACACACAACCACATACAACCACACACAACCACATATACAACCACACACACAACCACATACACAACCACACACTAAACCACACAAATACAACCACAACCACACACATACACAACCACACACACAACCACACACAACCACACATACAACCACACACACAACCACACACAACCACACCTACAACCACACACACACAACCACACAAAACCACACCCACAACCACACACACTCAACCACACACAACCACACAGACAACCACACACAACCACACACACAACCACAAGCACATACACAAGCACACACACAAGCACACACAAGCACACACACAACCACACCCACAACCACACACACAACTAAAACCACAAACAACCACACACAAGCACACACACAAGCACATACACAAGCACACACACAACCCCCCACACACAACCACCCACAACCACACACAAACAACCACACACACAACCACACACACAACACCCACAACCACACACACAACCACAACCACACACACAACCACAACCACATACAACCACACACACACTCACAACCACACACACAACCACACATATAACCACACACACACACACATCCACAACCACACACACAACCACACACACACAACCACACACACATACACATAACTACACCCACACAACCACAAACACACAACCACACACAACCACCCACACAACCACACGCACAACCACACACAACCACACACACAACCACACACACAACCACACATACACAACCATAACCACACACACAACAACACACACAAACACACACACACAAACACATACAACCACACACAACCACACACACAACCACACACACACGCACACACACAACCACACACACACACATACAACCACACAACCACACCCATAACAACACACACACAATCACACACACAAAGATACACACAACCACACACACAACCAGACACACAACCACACACAACCACAATCACACACACTCAACCACACACAACCACACATACAACCATACACACAACCACATACACAACCACACCCAACCACACCCACAACCACACACACAACCACACGCAACCACAAACAACCACACACAACCACACACATAACCACAAGCACACACACGAGCACACACAAGCACACACACAACCCCCCCTACACACACACAACCACACACAACTGCACACAAACAACCACGCACACAACCACACACAAAACACACACAACCACACACACAATCACGACCACATACAACCACACACACAACCATAACCACACACACTACCACACACACAACCACACACACACAACCACAACCACACACACACAAACACACACACACATCCACAACCACACACACAACCACACACACAACCACACACACACAACCACAACCACACACACACACACACACACACACACACACATCCACACACACACAACCACAAACACACAACCACACACAACCACCCACACAACCACACACACAACCACACACACAACCACACACACGCAACCACACACACAAACACACACACACAAATACACACAACCACACACAAGCACACACACAACCACACACACAAACACATACACAACCACACACACAACCACACACAACCACCCACAACCACCCACACATATAACCACACACAACCATAACCACGCATACAAATACACACAAAATAACCACACATACAACCACACACACAACCACACCCACACAACCACTACCACACACAGCCACATAACCACAACCACACACACACAACCAAACACACAACCAAACACGCAAGCACACACACAAGCACACACACAACCACACACACAAGCACACACCCATATAAGCACACACACAACCACACACACAACCACACCCACAACCACACACACAACCACAACCACACACACAACCACACACAACCACATATACAACCACAACCACACACAACCATAATCATACACACAACCACACATACACACACAACAACACACAATGGCAAACACACAACCACACACACAACCACAACCACATACACAACCACACACTAAATCACACACACACAACTACAACATACACAACCACACACAATCACATACACAACCCCACATACAACCCCACACATAACCCCACACACAACCCCACACCCAACCACACAGCCACACACACAACCACACACAAACCAAACACACAACCACACTCAACCAAACACACAACCACACACACAACCATACACACAACCTCAAACATACATACACAACCACAACCACACCCAACCATACCCACAACCACACAACCACACACACACAACCCACACACACAACCAAACACAACCACACACAACCACAACCACACACACAACACACAGCCACACATACAACCACACACATATAACCACACACACACAACCACACACAACCACACCCACAAACACAAACACAACCACACACAAAACCACACACATACTACACACAACCACACACACAACCACACACACAACCACACACAACCACACACATAACAACCACACACACAGCCACACACACAACCACACACAACCACACAACCACACACAACCACACACACACAACCACACACAACCACACAACCACACTGTGAGAAGTTGGCCTGGTATATGATGCTCACTAGTTAAAGTGATCACCTTGTACCATGCCAAGCAACCCTTATGGTGTGGTTGTAAGTCAACCTTTTCGGACTAGCTGCCCTAGTGGTAGCGTAGGCTAAGCAGTCTTTGAGGCTAAACTCGTGATGCGTGTTAAGCCAGCTGTTTTACCAAATGCAACCCCCTTTTATACCAATGAAAGGACACCACACAGATATATATTCAAAATATATATGTATTTATTTATCAAAGTAACCCCTAGTCTCTTTATGAGCACAGGAGCACAAATCGTCAAACAAGATTATCACAGAATACACAGAAGTTGCACGTTATATGGATAGGCCCTGGTGGCCACTCAAACCATATACTAAAATAGTGGTATAAGTACCACGAACAGAAAAGGGAAAAGGCCTAGGGCCTCTAGAATCGCTGGGCCTACAAGGAGCTAACGTCAGTTAGTGACCAGGAGGTCCACGGGTGGCGTGTGCAGAGCAAATAGTCACACGCGTGCTCCCATAGGTTTCAATGGGTGCGTAAAAAGTACAAAGTTACTGCAAAAGGAATCTTCCGGATGACCTAGGAACTTAAGATTTGGAACACAGGCACTAGAGATGTATTACTACACTTGGGCACAGGTGTGCCAGCTTTACCTCACCCACAGGAAGCGGGTGCATAGGCCTCGAAGTGCGTCGGGTTTCTTCTATCTGTTCCGTGGAGCTTGAAGACAAAGATGCTGCAGGCGGTCGGTCCGGGAGAGATGCAGTGGATCCAAGAGTGGATCGGAGATGTTGAAGACCTGTAAGCAGAGGGGACAGTGTTCACAGTCACTAGCCAGTGACCAGCGTGGCACCAGGTGGGTACCAGGCGATGTCGGGTGCAAACAGGTGATGAGGGGTAGCTTGTCTCCGCAGCCACGTGGTCCCTGAAGGTCGACGACGTCCAGGAGTCGGCTCACGAGCTGTCCCACGCAGGCTCTCGCTGTCGGCGGTGTCGGCGACTTGATCGAAGCAAACAAGCCTTGGCAAAAGCAATTGCAGGAGGATTCGGAAATCAGCTGTTGGTTCTGACCAGCAAGGTCAGAGGGATTGCTCCTTTGGAGGGGAGCAAGGGCCAGTCTGGAGCAACCAGACCAGCGGTGTTTGTCGTAGATTTCGTCGCCAAGATGGCCACTAGCCAGCGGGCCAGCAACCGGTTAGGCGCGTCAAGTGGCAAAATGCAGAAGGGCCCCACGCAGATCGTGGAGATGCTGGAGGGCTCACCTTTGGTGCAGATGCTGCTCGAGGGTTGGGCTTCTCAGGACCCAAAGCACAACTTGGAGGGAGCCTCGGTTGTTGCACTGGTCAGCTTGTCGTAGTCGTTCCAAGATGGCTGGCTCCACGTGTCTCGGTGCCTCCACGGGTCTCCTCTTTTCAGGGACTGTGGATCGGGCGGTGAGAGGTCTGGAGGTCCAGGTCTTGTCAGTCTCTGGGCTCGGGCTCCGGCGGGAGGCGGCGGCAAAGCAGACGGTGATTCGCTGGATGGTGCTTGCGTTAGCAAGGTGGTCACTCCCTGACCACAGGGGAGATTTTCTTCAGTCTTCTGTGCAGCAGAATGTCGAAGTTCCCGTCTTCTTCTTAGTTTCAAGTTGATTCCAGGATGTCTGAAGTCTTAGGACACAGCTCCTACCTTTAAGCGGATTCTAGGGGCCGGACTACCTGCTAGGTCCCTCCCTATGGGTGGGACCAGGAAGGGGGGTGGTTACACCCCCAATCCTTTGTCCAGCTCGCCCCAGGCCCGGGACTGGTGTGCCCCAGGACCGGTTTGAACTGGCATATGCACCGAGGCTCCTTGTGAGCCACAGGCATGTCTGGTTTCTTTCAAGCCCTACCTGACCAATACACAAAATCCTGTCTGGGGTGGTGCACGCACCTCCCCTGGCAGGAAACCCTTTGTCCACACCTCCCAAGCTGGAAGGACTCCCAGCAGCAGGAGGGCAGACTTGTGTCTGTGGTGGCAGCATCCATTTTGTGGAGCTGAGGCTATGTCTGATTTTACCCGGGTTTCAGGTACTGTACATGTCGTGTCCCTCTAGAAGGGTGGAATGCTAACCCCGTCGCCAGAATTGGCGAGGGGTTAGTATTCCAATTCGTATGACACCTTACTCGACATGTTTTGATAAAGCCAAACCAAAGATAGCATTTAACCGCGAGGTTCATAATGCACTTAAGAGTATATGGTATGACGATATCTGGAAACAGTAGAAGGAAGTTGTTCCGACCACTGCAGACAGGCTCAGCTCATGCCAGAGCACCATCTCACATGGAACCAAGCACTCTGCCTTCAGGATTGTTAAGGCCTGCCATAGGAGTGACTTAGAGGTTACCAGGTGTCCCATTTAAGGTTAGGTATAGGTATACTACACCTAAGTAAGAGGTGATTACACCAACTTACCCCAGCTGAGTGATCAGCCAGTTGTGTCAGATTGTTAGGCCAAGCCTGGGGTGGCATAATACATGCTGCAGCCCCTGGCAGGCCTTGGGTACACCAATGCCCTGGGTACCTAGTGTACACTGGTACAGGGGCTGACAGGGTGATCCACTTCCAATTGGTTATGCACCTAGGGTGCATAGTTTTAATTTAGTAGAGAGAACAGCAGGCTGGGGGTCTGATTGGCAGGCCCACAGCCTCAATATGTCAAAAACCAGTGAAGCAAAAAGCAAAAATTTGGGGTGACCATAGGATAGCAGACCCTACTCTCCTACACAACCCCCCCCCAAACGCTGGGACATTAAACTAGCCTTGACCAGTCTCGTCTTCATGTCCTAAGTGGAAGTACCTGGAGAGACCATCTGCATTCCCATGGTCAGTACCTGGCCGGTGCTCCACTGTAAAGTCCATCCCCTGTAGGGAAATGGACCACCTAAGCAGTTTGGGGTTTTCACCCTTCATCTGATTTAGCCACAAGAGGGGCTTATGGTCGGTCTGAATCTTGAAGTGAGTGCCAAACAAGTATGGCCTCAGCTTCTTCAGGGCCCACACCACAGCAAAGGCCTCCCTCTCAATAGCTGACCAATTCTTCTCTCTGGGGGTCAACCTTCTGCTAATAAAAGCAATGGGTTGGTCTTGACCATCTACATTAAGTTGTGACAGCACAGCTCCCACACCCAACTCAGAAGCATCTGTTTGGACAATAAACTCTTTGGAGTAGTCAGGACTTTTCAGGATAGGTGCAGAGCACATGGCCTCCTTCAGGTCATCAAATGCCTTTTGACAGCTTACTGTCCACTGAACCTTTTTGGGCATCTTCTTGGATGTCAGATCATTAAGAGGAGTCACAATGGACCCATAGTTCTTAACAAACTTCCTGTAATACCCAGTCAAGCCCAAGAAAGCTCGAACTTGAGTCTGGGTGGTTGGAGGGGACCAATCCTTGATGGACTGTATCTTACTCTCCAGTGGTTGAACTTGGCCCCCACCTACAAGGTGGCCCAAATACACAACCTTACTCTGCCCTATCTGGCACTTAGTAGCCTTGATAGTGAGGCCTGCCCTTTGCAGAGCCTCAAGAGCCTTCTTCAGGTGGATCAGGTGATCCTCCCAGGTGGAACTAAAGACAGCAATGTCATCAAGATATGCTGCGCAAAAGTCATCCAACCCAGTAAGGACTTGGTTCACCAGCCTTTGGAAGGTGGCAGGTGCATTCTTCAGACCAAAGGGCATCACCACAAACTGATAATGCCCACCTGGGGTTGAGAATGCTGTTTTGGCCTTAGACTCCTCAGCTAACCTGATTTGCCAATAGCCAGCTGTCAAGTCAAATGTGCTCAAAAACTTTGCAGAAGCTAGTTTGTCTATGAGCTCATCTGCCCTTGGAATAGGGTGTGCATCTGTCCTGGTGACAGCATTGAGTCCTCTGTAGTCCACACAGAACCTCATCTCTCTCTTGCCATCTTTGGTGTGAGGTTTGGGGACCAGAACCACTGGGCTAGCCCAGGGGCTCTCTGAGGGTTCAATGACACCTAATTCCAGCATTTTATGTACCTCAGCCTTTATACAGTCCCTGACGTGGTCAGGTTGTCTGTAAAGTTTGTTCTTTACAGGCAGACTGTCACCAGTGTCCACAACATGGGTACACCAGTCAGTTTGACTAGGTATCAAGGAAAACATATGTGAAAATGATTGTAGAACCTGTCTACATTCAGTCTGCTGATGGGCAGTGAGGTTGCCTCCAAGGGTCACTCCTTCAACTGAGCCATCTTCAGGGTTCTGAGACAACAGGTCTGGGAGAGGGTCACTCTCTTCCTCCTGTCCCTCATCTGTAGCCATGAGCAAGCCCATGTCTGCCCTGTCAACATATGCTTTAAGCCTGTTAACATGGAGTACCCTGTGGGGACTCCTGGGAGTTCCTAGGTCCACCAAGTAGGTGACCTCTCCCTTCTTTTCCAGGATTGTATGGGGTCCAGACCATTTGTCTTGGAGTGCTGCTGGGGCCACTGGCTCCAACACCCATACCTTCTGTCCTGGCTGATACTCAACCAAGACAGCCTTTTGGTCATGCCAAGCTTTCTGTAAGGCCTGGCTTGCCTCAAGGTTTTTAGATGCCTTCTCCATATACTCAGCCATCCTGGAGCGGAGACCAAGTACATAGTCCACTATGTCTAGCTTAGGCTTTTTGAGAGGTAACTCCCATCCTTCCTTCACCAAACACAGTGGGCCTCTCACAGGGTGCCCAAACAACAATTCAAAGGGGCTGTAGCCAACTCCTTTTTGTGGGACCTCTCTGTAAGCAAACAGAAGGCAGGGTAGAAGGATATCCCATCTTCGCCTGAGCTTTTCAGGTAATCCTTTGATCATACCCTTTAGGGTCTTGTTGAATCTCTCAACAAGCCCATTGCATTGTGGGTGATAAGGGGTGGTGAACTTGTAGTTGACACCACATTCCTTCCACATAGCTGTCAAGTATCCTGACATAAAGTTGGTACCTCTGTCAGATACTACCTCCTTAGGAAACCCCACTCTGGAGAATACTCCCAGCAGGGCCCTGGCCACAACAGGAGCTGTAGTGGTCCTAAGGGGAATTGCCTCTGGATACCTGGTGGCATGATCCACTACCACCAGTATAAATCTGTGCCCAGATGCAGTGGGAGGATCCATGGGACCCACTATGTCTATTCCCACTCTTTCAAAGGGGACCCCCACCACAGGTAGTGGTATTAGGGGGGCCTTTGTTGTGCCACCTGATTTGCCACTGGCTTGGCAGGTAACACAGGAGCGACAAAACTCCTTTGTATCTTCATTCATATGAGGCCAGTGAAAGTGAGGGACAAGCCTGTCCCAAGTCTTGTTCTGGCCTAAGTGTCCTGCTAAAGGAATGTCATGGGCCAAGGTAAGAAGGAAGCCCCTAAATTGCAGAGGTATGACCAACCTCCTGGTTGCACCAGGCTTGGGGTCTCTAGCCTCTGAATAAAGGAGCCCTTCATCCCAATACACTTTATGGGTACCTTGAGCCTTCCCAGCAGCCTCAGCAGCAGCCAGCTGTCTGAGGGGTTCAAGAGAGGGACAGGATAACTGAGCCTGCCTCAAGTCAGCCCTTGAAGGTCCCCCTGTCCCCAGAAACTCAACCTGATCAGGTTCAAGCTCTTCAGGGACAGTTCCTTCAGGGTCCTCTAGATCAGCTTCCTGGGAAGGCTGATCATCACTCTGAGGCAGGGGGGAAGGCACAGCCTTGACCCTCCTGTTCTTCTTCTTGGTAGGTGCTTGGTCCATTGTTCCAGGATCCAAGACCTGAGGTTCAGTGAGGCACTTTTTGGCCTGTGACCTGGTCACAGCAAGGACATGTGATGATATACCTAACATCTCTGCATGAGTCCTGTACTCCACTTCTGACCATAGAGAACTCTCTAGGTCATTGCCCAACAAACATTCTACTGGGAGGTCTGCACTAACCACAACCCTTTTGAGGCCAGTTACCCCTCCCCATGAGAAGTTAACAACTGCCACCCTATGTGAAGTAGTGGCATTGCTGGCATTGGTCACCAGGTAGTTCTCACCTGGTATGAACTGTCCAGGGTCCACAAAGCCTGGTGTCACCATAGTGACACTGGCACATGTGTCCCTGTAGGCTTGAGCCACTTTGTCATTAATTAAAGGAGTCTGTCTGTACTTGCCCAGGTTACTGGGGCTCACAGTCAGGGACAAATCAATGTCCCCATCACAGATCAAGACTGCCTGTGTAAGGGTTCTGTCTAAGTCAGAATCTCCTTCAGTTCCCATAGTGATTCCCACTACACCCTTTGTCTGGGGACCAACACTGCTAACAGTAGTACTGGGAGCAGGTGCCTTAGGGGCAACAGTGTTGGGGGCTCCACCCTTTTTGCAATCACTAGTCCAGTGAGTTGTATTTTTACAATGATTGCACCAGGGTTTCTTCTGACCTTCTTTCTTCTTCTTGGACTGTTGGGACCCACCCTCCTTAGCAGTAGTTTGGGGCCCTGTTGAAGACTTCTGGTCTTTAGGTTTCTGATCTCCACCCTTTTGGTCTGTTTTCTTCTGATCACCCCCTTGGCCCTGGTTCTGGTTCTTTTGCTTAACCCTGGTTCTGACCCATTTGTCTGCCTTCTTTCCCAATTCTTGGGGAGAGGTCAGATCAGAGTCAACCAAGTGTTGATGCAGTTGCTGGTTTTGACAGTTATTTAAAATCTGTTCTCTCATCATCAAATTATACAATCCTGTAAAATCAGATACCTTACTTCCCAGCAACCAACCCTCCAAAGCCTTAGTGGCACATTCAATGTATTCAGACCAGTCCTGAGTCTGTGTCTTTTGGGTGTCTCTGAACATTAACCTGTACTGTTCAGTGGTTAAGCCTAACCCATCTACCAGAACACTCTTCAGGACTCTGTAGTTTCTGACATCCTCTTCTCTAACAGTGAGGAGTCTGTCTCTGCCTCTTCCTTCAAAGGAGAGCCAGAGGATGGCTGCCCACTGGTCTTCAGGAACCTGCTGTACTTTGCAGGCTCTCTCAAGAGCAGTTATCCATTTGTGGATGTCATCCCCACTTTTGTAGGGGGGCACAACCTTAGACAGGTTCCTATTGTCAAAGACCCTATCTTTGTCCTTAGGGACAATGCTGCCACCAGTGGGTATAGACCCACTCTCTCTAGGTTGCCTAGCCTTGTTCAGTTTTTCTTCCATCAGGGCTACTTCTAGCTCCTGCTTCCTGATCCTCAGCTGGGCTTCCTGCATTCTGGCCTCATGTTCCCTCCTCTGAGGGGTGGTCATCCTTTTCCTGGAGTGACCTTGAGAGCCCCTAGAGCCATGAGAAGCATTGGAGTCACCTGAGCGATTCCTTTGCCTCCCAAGCCCTGTGTTAAGTCCACTGGGGAGATCCAATGGGGGGAACCCATTGTCAGTCCCCAATAGCCTTAGTTTAGCTGGGCCAAGTATAATACTTGGCACTGGGCTAGTTCTCCCTTCATCATCACTACTTTCTGTATCCTCACCACTTTCCTCCCCTGTAGTATGGTTCTCATCTAAGGGATGGCTATTGGAACTGGGTACCTCTGTAGTATCTTCAGAAGGGGGGCCTCCTGTTCCTGACCCTAAGGGGGCTAACTGGGAAGCTTTCTTGAGTGCTCTCTGATTCTCATCATTCTGTAAGAGCTCTCTGAGCTCAGCAGAGTTTGGGTTCTTGGGCTGTTTAAGGCCTCTAAGAGTTGCCAAATGCCTGAGCTCATTCTGATTAAGGGTAGCAAAGCTGGATGGTGCCCTCTGGGGGTCACTCTCAACAGAGATGGGTACAGTAGACCCCTCTGCCCCGGCCATTGCTCTTAAGTGTGGGTGGATGTGTTGCAATCTACCTACACTTGGGTTTACCTACTAAACCTATCTAGTAGTTGTAGTCAGGGTGTGCTACTCCCTTTGCTCTACAACAACTAAGTTCAGTAGAACTTATGTATATCTAATCTTGTTTTATATGTACCTACAGGTACCTATGTGATCTTTCAATTGGTAACCAAGAGATTACAATGGTAAAACACAGCAAGCTCAAATCCAACCGCTGCTCACCAATGTGAGAAGTTGGCCTGGTATATGATGCTCACTAGTTAAAGTGATCACCTTGTACCATGCCAAGCAACCCTTATGGTGTGGTTGTAAGTCAACCTTTTCGGACTAGCTGCCCTAGTGGTAGCGTAGGCTAAGCAGTCTTTGAGGCTAAACTCGTGATGCGTGTTAAGCCAGCTGTTTTACCAAATGCAACCCCCTTTTATACCAATGAAAGGACACCACACAGATATATATTCAAAATATATATGTATTTATTTATCAAAGTAACCCCTAGTCTCTTTATGAGCACAGGAGCACAAATCGTCAAACAAGATTATCACAGAATACACAGAAGTTGCACGTTATATGGATAGGCCCTGGTGGCCACTCAAACCATATACTAAAATAGTGGTATAAGTACCACGAACAGAAAAGGGAAAAGGCCTAGGGCCTCTAGAATCGCTGGGCCTACAAGGAGCTAACGTCAGTTAGTGACCAGGAGGTCCACGGGTGGCGTGTGCAGAGCAAATAGTCACACGCGTGCTCCCATAGGTTTCAATGGGTGCGTAAAAAGTACAAAGTTACTGCAAAAGGAATCTTCCGGATGACCTAGGAACTTAAGATTTGGAACACAGGCACTAGAGATGTATTACTACACTTGGGCACAGGTGTGCCAGCTTTACCTCACCCACAGGAAGCGGGTGCATAGGCCTCGAAGTGCGTCGGGTTTCTTCTATCTGTTCCGTGGAGCTTGAAGACAAAGATGCTGCAGGCGGTCGGTCCGGGAGAGATGCAGTGGATCCAAGAGTGGATCGGAGATGTTGAAGACCTGTAAGCAGAGGGGACAGTGTTCACAGTCACTAGCCAGTGACCAGCGTGGCACCAGGTGGGTACCAGGCGATGTCGGGTGCAAACAGGTGATGAGGGGTAGCTTGTCTCCGCAGCCACGTGGTCCCTGAAGGTCGACGACGTCCAGGAGTCGGCTCACGAGCTGTCCCACGCAGGCTCTCGCTGTCGGCGGTGTCGGCGACTTGATCGAAGCAAACAAGCCTTGGCAAAAGCAATTGCAGGAGGATTCGGAAATCAGCTGTTGGTTCTGACCAGCAAGGTCAGAGGGATTGCTCCTTTGGAGGGGAGCAAGGGCCAGTCTGGAGCAACCAGACCAGCGGTGTTTGTCGTAGATTTCGTCGCCAAGATGGCCACTAGCCAGCGGGCCAGCAACCGGTTAGGCGCGTCGAGTGGCAAAATGCAGAAGGGCCCCACGCAGATCGTGGAGATGCTGGAGGGCTCACCTTTGGTGCAGATGCTGCTCGAGGGTTGGGCTTCTCAGGACCCAAAGCACAACTTGGAGGGAGCCTCGGTTGTTGCACTGGTCAGCTTGTCGTAGTCGTTCCAAGATGGCTGGCTCCACGTGTCTCGGTGCCTCCACGGGTCTCCTCTTTTCAGGGACTGTGGATCGGGCGGTGAGAGGTCTGGAGGTCCAGGTCTTGTCAGTCTCTGGGCTCGGGCTCCGGCGGGAGGCGGCGGCAAAGCAGACGGTGATTCGCTGGATGGTGCTTGCGTTAGCAAGGTGGTCACTCCCTGACCACAGGGGAGATTTTCTTCAGTCTTCTGTGCAGCAGAATGTCGAAGTTCCCGTCTTCTTCTTAGTTTCAAGTTGATTCCAGGATGTCTGAAGTCTTAGGACACAGCTCCTACCTTTAAGCGGATTCTAGGGGCCGGACTACCTGCTAGGTCCCTCCCTATGGGTGGTGTGAGAAGTTGGCCTGGTATATGCTGTTCACTAGTTCTAGTGACCACCTTGTACCATGCCAAGCAACCCTTATGGTGTGGTTGTAAGTCAACCTTTTTGGACTAGCTGCCCTAGTGGTAGCGTAGGCTAAGCAGTCTTTGAGGCTAAACTCGTGATGCGTGTTAAGCCAGCTGTTTTACCAAATATAACCCCCTTTTATACCAATGAAAGGACACCACACAGATATATATTCAAAATATATATGTATTTATTTCTCAAAGTAACCCCTAGTCTCTTTATGAGCACAGGAGCACAAATCGTCAAACAAGATTATCACAGAATACACAGAAGTTGCACTTTATATGGATAGGCCCTGGTGGCCACTCGAACCATATACTAAAATAGTGGTATAAGTACCACGAACAGAAAAGGGAAAAGGCCTAGGGCCTCTAGAATCGCTGGGCCTACGAGGAGCTAACGTCAGTTAGTGACCAGGAGGTCCACGGGTGGCGTGTGCAGAGCAAATAGTCACACGCGTGCTCCCATAGGTTTCAATGGGTGCGTAAAAAGTACAAAGTTACTGCAAAAGGAATCTTCCGGATGACCTAGGAACTTAAGATTTGGAACACAGGCACTAGAGATGTATTACTACACTTGGGCACCGGAGTGCCAGCTTTACCTCACCCACAGGAAGCGGGTGCATAGGCCTCGAAGTGCGTCGGGTTTCTTCTATCTGTTCCGTGGGGCCTGTAGACAAAAGTGCTGCAGGCGGTCGGTCGGGAAGAGATGCAGTGGATCCAAGAGTGGATCGGAGATGTTGAAGACCTGTAAGCAGAGGGGACAGTGTTCACAGTCACTAGCCAGTGACCAGCGTGGCACCAGGTGGGTACCAGGCAATGTCGGGTGCAAACAGGAAGGAAGGTGTAGCTTGACTCTGCAGCCACGTGGTCCCTGAAGGTCGACGACGTCCAGGAGTCGAGTCACGAGCTGTCCCACGCAGGCTCTCGCTGTCGGCGGTGTCGGCGACTTGATCGAAGCAAACAAGCCTTGGCAAAAGCAATTGTTGTAGGCAAGGAGTTTAAGCTGATGGTTCTGGCCAGCAAGGTCAGAGGAACTGCTCCTTTGGAGGGGAGCAAGGGCCAGTCTGGAGCAACCAGACCAGCGGTGTTTGTCGTAGATTTCGTCGCCAAGATGGCCACTAGCCAGCGGGCCAGCAACCGGTTAGGCGCGTCGAGTGGCAAAATGCAGAAGGGCCCCACGCAGATCGTGGAGATGCTGGAGGGCTCACCTTTGGTGCAGATGCTGCTCGAGGGTTGGGCTTCTCAGGACCCAAAGCACAACTTGGAGGGAGCCTCGGTTGTTGCACTGGTCAGCTTGTCGTAGTCGTTCCAAGATGGCTGGCTCCACGTGTCTCGGTGCCTCCACGGGTCTCCTCTTTTCAGGGACTGTGGATCGGGCGGTGAGAGGTCTGGAGGTCCAGGTCTTGTCAGTCTCTGGGCTCGGGCTCCGGCGGGAGGCGGCGGCAAAGCAGACGTTGATGCGCTGGATGGTGCTTGCGTTAGCAAGGTGGTCACTCCCTGACCACAGGGGAGATTTTCTTCAGTCTTCTGTGCAGCAGAATGTCGAAGTTCCCGTCTTCTTCTTAGTTTCAAGTTGATTCCAGGATGTCTGAAGTCTTAGGACACAGCTCCTACCTTTATTCGGATTCTAGGGGCCGGACTACCTGCTAGGTCCCTCCCTATGGGTGGGACCAGGAAGGGGGGTGGTTACACCCCCAATCCTTTGTCCAGCTCGCCCCAGGCCCGGGACTGGTGTGCCCCAGGACCGGTTTGAACTGGCATATGCACCGAGGCTCCTTGTGAGCCACAGGCATGTCTGGTTTCTTTCAAGCCCTACCTGACCAATACACAAAATCCTGTCTGGGGTGGTGCATGCACCTCCCCTGGCAGGAAACCCTTTGTCCACACCTCCCAAGCTGGAAGGACTCCCAGCAGCAGGAGGGCAGACTTGTGTCTGTGGTGGCAGCATCCATTTTGTGGAGCTGAGGCTATGTCTGATTTTACCCGGGTTTCAGGTACTGTACATGTCGTGTCCCTCTAGAAGGGTGGAATGCTAACCCCGTCGCCAGAATTGGCGAGGGGTTAGTATTCCAATTCGTATGACACCTTACTCGACATGTTTTGATAAAGCCAAACCAAAGATAGCATTTAACCGCGAGGTTCATAATGCACTTAAGAGTATATGGTATGACGATATCTGGAAACAGTAGAAGGAAGTTGTTCCGACCACTGCAGACAGGCTCAGCTCATGCCAGAGCACCATCTCACATGGAACCAAGCACTCTGCCTTCAGGATTGTTAAGGCCTGCCATAGGAGTGACTTATAGGTTACCAGGTGTCCCATTTAAGGTTAGGTATAGGTATACTACACCTAAGTAAGAGGTGATTACACCAACTTACCCCAGCTGAGTGATCAGCCAGTTGTGTCAGATTGTTAGGCCAAGCCTGGGGTGGCATAATACATGCTGCAGCCCCTGGCAGGCCTTGGGTACACCAATGCCCTGGGTACCTAGTGTACACTGGTACAGGGGCTGACAGGGTGATCCACTTCCAATTGGTTATGCACCTAGGGTGCATAGTTTTAATTTAGTAGAGAGAACAGCAGGCTGGGGGTCTGATTGGCAGGCCCACAGCCTCAATATGTCAAAAACCAGTGAAGCAAAAAGCAAAAATTTGGGGTGACCATAGGATAGCAGACCCTACTCTCCTACACAACCCCCCCCCAAACGCTGGGACATTAAACTAGCCTTGACCAGTCTCGTCTTCATGTCCTAAGTGGAAGTACCTGGAGAGACCATCTGCATTCCCATGGTCAGTACCTGGCCGGTGCTCCACTGTAAAGTCCATCCCCTGTAGGGAAATGGACCACCTAAGCAGTTTGGGGTTTTCACCCTTCATCTGATTTAGCCACAAGAGGGGCTTATGGTCGGTCTGAATCTTGAAGTGAGTGCCAAACAAGTATGGCCTCAGCTTCTTCAGGGCCCACACCACAGCAAAGGCCTCCCTCTCAATAGCTGACCAATTCTTCTCTCTGGGGGTCAACCTTCTGCTAATAAAAGCAATGGGTTGGTCTTGACCATCTACATTAAGTTGTGACAGCACAGCTCCCACACCCAACTCAGAAGCATCTGTTTGGACAATAAACTCTTTGGAGTAGTCAGGACTTTTCAGGATAGGTGCAGAGCACATGGCCTCCTTCAGGTCATCAAATGCCTTTTGACAGCTTACTGTCCACTGAACCTTTTTGGGCATCTTCTTGGATGTCAGATCATTAAGAGGAGTCACAATGGACCCATAGTTCTTAACAAACTTCCTGTAATACCCAGTCAAGCCCAAGAAAGCTCGAACTTGAGTCTGGGTGGTTGGAGGGGACCAATCCTTGATGGACTGTATCTTACTCTCCAGTGGTTGAACTTGGCCCCCACCTACAAGGTGGCCCAAATACACAACCTTACTCTGCCCTATCTGGCACTTAGTAGCCTTGATAGTGAGGCCTGCCCTTTGCAGAGCCTCAAGAGCCTTCTTCAGGTGGATCAGGTGATCCTCCCAGGTGGAACTAAAGACAGCAATGTCATCAAGATATGCTGCACAAAAGTCATCCAACCCAGTAAGGACTTGGTTCACCAGCCTTTGGAAGGTGGCAGGTGCATTCTTCAGACCAAAGGGCATCACCACAAACTGATAATGCCCACCTGGGGTTGAGAATGCTGTTTTGGCCTTAGACTCCTCAGCTAACCTGATTTGCCAATAGCCAGCTGTCAAGTCAAATGTGCTCAAAAACTTTGCAGAAGCTAGTTTGTCTATGAGCTCATCTGCCCTTGGAATAGGGTGTGCATCTGTCCTGGTGACAGCATTGAGTCCTCTGTAGTCCACACAGAACCTCATCTCTCTCTTGCCATCTTTGGTGTGAGGTTTGGGGACCAGAACCACTGGGCTAGCCCAGGGGCTCTCTGAGGGTTCAATGACACCTAATTCCAGCATTTTATGTACCTCAGCCTTTATACAGTCCCTGACGTGGTCAGGTTGTCTGTAAAGTTTGTTCTTTACAGGCAGACTGTCACCAGTGTCCACAACATGGGTACACCAGTCAGTTTGACTAGGTATCAAGGAAAACATATGTGAAAATGATTGTAGAACCTGTCTACATTCAGTCTGCTGATGGGCAGTGAGGTTGCCTCCAAGGGTCACTCCTTCAACTGAGCCATCTTCAGGGTTCTGAGACAACAGGTCTGGGAGAGGGTCACTCTCTTCCTCCTGTCCCTCATCTGTAGCCATGAGCAAGCCCATGTCTGCCCTGTCAACATATGCTTTAAGCCTGTTAACATGGAGTACCCTGTGGGGACTCCTGGGAGTTCCTAGGTCCACCAAGTAGGTGACCTCTCCCTTCTTTTCCAGGATTGTATGGGGTCCAGACCATTTGTCTTGGAGTGCTGCTGGGGCCACTGGCTCCAACACCCATACCTTCTGTCCTGGCTGATACTCAACCAAGACAGCCTTTTGGTCATGCCAAGCTTTCTGTAAGGCCTGGCTTGCCTCAAGGTTTTTAGATGCCTTCTCCATATACTCAGCCATCCTGGAGCGGAGACCAAGTACATAGTCCACTATGTCTAGCTTAGGCTTTTTGAGAGGTAACTCCCATCCTTCCTTCACCAAACACAGTGGGCCTCTCACAGGGTGCCCAAACAACAATTCAAAGGGGCTGTAGCCAACTCCTTTTTGTGGGACCTCTCTGTAAGCAAACAGAAGGCAGGGTAGAAGGATATCCCATCTTCGCCTGAGCTTTTCAGGTAATCCTTTGATCATACCCTTTAGGGTCTTGTTGAATCTCTCAACAAGCCCATTGCATTGTGGGTGATAAGGGGTGGTGAACTTGTAGTTGACACCACATTCCTTCCACATAGCTGTCAAGTATCCTGACATAAAGTTGGTACCTCTGTCAGATACTACCTCCTTAGGAAACCCCACTCTGGAGAATACTCCCAGCAGGGCCCTGGCCACAACAGGAGCTGTAGTGGTCCTAAGGGGAATTGCCTCCGGATACCTGGTGGCATGATCCACTACCACCAGTATAAATCTGTGTCCAGATGCAGTGGGAGGATCCATGGGACCCACTATGTCTATTCCCACTCTTTCAAAGGGGACCCCCACCACAGGTAGTGGTATTAGGGGGGCCTTTGTTGTGCCACCTGATTTGCCACTGGCTTGGCAGGTAACACAGGAGCGACAAAACTCCTTTGTATCTTCATTCATATGAGGCCAGTGAAAGTGAGGGACAAGCCTGTCCCAAGTCTTGTTCTGGCCTAAGTGTCCTGCTAAAGGAATGTCATGGGCCAAGGTAAGAAGGAAGCCCCTAAATTGCAGAGGTATGACCAACCTCCTGGTTGCACCAGGCTTGGGGTCTCTAGCCTCTGAATAAAGGAGCCCTTCATCCCAATACACTTTATGGGTACCTTGAGCATTCCCAGCAGCCTCAGCAGCAGCCAGCTGTCTGAGGGGTTCAAGAGAGGGACAGGATAACTGAGCCTGCCTCAAGTCAGCCCTTGAAGGTCCCCCTGTCCCCAGAAACTCAACCTGATCAGGTTCAAGCTCTTCAGGGACAGTTCCTTCAGGGTCCTCTAGATCAGCTTCCTGGGAAGGCTGATCATCACTCTGAGGCAGGGGGGAAGGCACAGCCTTGACCCTCCTGTTCTTCTTCTTGGTAGGTGCTTGGTCCATTGTTCCAGGATCCAAGACCTGTGGTTCAGTGAGGCACTTTTTGGCCTGTGACCTGGTCACAGCAAGGACATGTGATGATATACCTAACATCTCTGCATGAGTCCTGTACTCCACTTCTGACCATAGAGAACTCTCTAGGTCATTGCCCAACAAACATTCTACTGGGAGGTCTGCACTAACCACAACCCTTTTGAGGCCAGTTACCCCTCCCCATGAGAAGTTAACAACTGCCACACTGTGTGAAGTAGTGGCATTGCTGGCATTGGTCACCAGGTAGTTCTCACCTGGTATGTACTGTCCAGGGTCCACAAAGCCTGGTGTCACCATAGTGACACTGGCACATGTGTCCCTGTAGGCTTGAGCCACTTTGTCATTAATTAAAGGAGTCTGTCTGTACTTGCCCAGGTTACTGGGGCTCACAGTCAGGGACAAATCAATGTCCCCATCACAGATCAAGACTGCCTGTGTAAGGGTTCTGTCTAAGTCAGAATCTCCTTCAGTTCCCATAGTGATTCCCACTACACCCTTTGTCTGGGGACCAACACTGCTAACAGTAGTACTGGGAGCAGGTGCCTTAGGGGCAACAGTGTTGGGGGCTCCACCCTTTTTGCAATCACTAGTCCAGTGAGTTGTATTTTTACAATGATTGCACCAGGGTTTCTTCTGACCTTCTTTCTTCTTCTTGGACTGTTGGGACCCACCCTCCTTAGCAGTAGTTTGGGGCCCTGTTGAAGACTTCTGGTCTTTAGGTTTCTGATCTCCACCCTTTTGGTCTGTTTTCTTCTGATCACCCCCTTGGCCCTGGTTCTGGTTCTTTTGCTTAACCCTGGTTCTGACCCATTTGTCTGCCTTCTTTCCCAATTCTTGGGGAGAGGTCAGATCAGAGTCAACCAAGTGTTGATGCAGTTGCTGGTTTTGACAGTTATTTAAAATCTGCTCTCTCATCATCAAATTATACAATCCTGTAAAATCAGATACCTTACTTCCCAGCAACCAACCCTCCAAAGCCTTAGTGGCACATTCAATGTATTCAGACCAGTCCTGAGTCTGTGTCTTTTGGGTGTCTCTGAACATTAACCTGTACTGTTCAGTGGTTAAGCCTAACCCATCAACTAGAACACTCTTCAGGACTCTGTAGTTTCTGACATCCTCTTCTCTAACAGTGAGGAGTCTGTCTCTGCCTCTTCCTTCAAAGGAGAGCCAGAGGATTGCTGCCCACTGATCTTCAGGAACCTGCTGTACTTTGCAGGCTCTCTCAAGAGCAGTTATCCACTTGTGGATGTCATCCCCACTTTTGTAGGGGGGCACAACCTTAGACAGGTTTCTATTATCGAAAACCCTATCTTTGTCCTTAGGGACAATGCTGCCACCAGTGGGTATAGACCCACTCTCTTTATGCTGTCTAGCCTTGCTAAGTTTCTCTTCCATCAGGGCTACTTCTAGCTCCTGCTTCCTGATCCTCAGCTGGGCCTCTTGCATCTTGGCCTCATGTTCCCTCCTCTGAGGGGTGGTCATCCTTCTCCTGGAGTGACCTTGAGAGCCTCTAGAGCCATGGGAAGCATTGGAGTCACCTGAGCGATTCCTTTGCCTTCCCAGCCCTGTGTTAAGTCCACTGGGGAGATCCAGTGGGTTGAACCCACTGTCAGTCCCCAATAGCCTTGGTTTAGCTGGGCCAAGTATAACACTTGGCACTGGGCTAGTTCTCCCTTCATCCTCACTACTGTCAGTATCCTTTTCACTCTCATCCTCTGTGGTAGGCATCCCATCTAAGGGGTGACTATTGGGAAGGGGTACTTCAGTGGCATCTTTAGAAGGGGGGCCTCCTGTTCCTGTCCCTAAGGGGGCTAACTGGGAAGCTTTCTTGAGTGCTCTCTGATTCTCATCATTCTGTAAGAGCTCTCTGAGCTCAGCAGAGTTTGGGTTCTTGGGCTGTTTAAGGCCTCTAAGAGTTGCCAAATGCCTGAGCTCATTCTGATTAAGGGTAGCAAAGCTGGATGGTGCCCTCTGGGGGTCACTCTCAACAGAGATGGGTACAGTGGACCCCTCTGCCCCGGCCATTGCTCTTAAGTGTGGGTGGATGTGTTGCAATCTACCTACACTTGGGTTTACCTACTAAACCTATCTAGTAGTTGTAGTCAGGGTGTGCTACTCCCTTTGCTCTACAACAACTAAGTTCAGTAGAACTTATGTATATCTAATCTTGTTTTATATGTACCTACAGGTACCTATGTGATCTTTCAATTGGTAACCAAGAGATTACAATGGTAAAACACAGCAAGCTCAAATCCAACCGCTGCTCACCAATGTGAGAAGTTGGCCTGGTATATGCTGTTCACTAGTTCTAGTGACCACCTTGTACCATGCCAAGCAACCCTTATGGTGTGGTTGTAAGTCAACCTTTTTGGACTAGCTGCCCTAGTGGTAGCGTAGGCTAAGCAGTCTTTGAGGCTAAACTCGTGATGCGTGTTAAGCCAGCTGTTTTACCAAATATAACCCCCTTTTATACCAATGAAAGGACACCACACAGATATATATTCAAAATATATATGTATTTATTTCTCAAAGTAACCCCTAGTCTCTTTATGAGCACAGGAGCACAAATCGTCAAACAAGATTATCACAGAATACACAGAAGTTGCACTTTATATGGATAGGCCCTGGTGGCCACTCGAACCATATACTAAAATAGTGGTATAAGTACCACGAACAGAAAAGGGAAAAGGCCTAGGGCCTCTAGAATCGCTGGGCCTACGAGGAGCTAACGTCAGTTAGTGACCAGGAGGTCCACGGGTGGCGTGTGCAGAGCAAATAGTCACACGCGTGCTCCCATAGGTTTCAATGGGTGCGTAAAAAGTACAAAGTTACTGCAAAAGGAATCTTCCGGATGACCTAGGAACTTAAGATTTGGAACACAGGCACTAGAGATGTATTACTACACTTGGGCACCGGAGTGCCAGCTTTACCTCACCCACAGGAAGCGGGTGCATAGGCCTCGAAGTGCGTCGGGTTTCTTCTATCTGTTCCGTGGGGCCTGTAGACAAAAGTGCTGCAGGCGGTCGGTCGGGAAGAGATGCAGTGGATCCAAGAGTGGATCGGAGATGTTGAAGACCTGTAAGCAGAGGGGACAGTGTTCACAGTCACTAGCCAGTGACCAGCGTGGCACCAGGTGGGTACCAGGCAATGTCGGGTGCAAACAGGAAGGAAGGTGTAGCTTGACTCTGCAGCCACGTGGTCCCTGAAGGTCGACGACGTCCAGGAGTCGAGTCACGAGCTGTCCCACGCAGGCTCTCGCTGTCGGCGGTGTCGGCGACTTGATCGAAGCAAACAAGCCTTGGCAAAAGCAATTGTTGTAGGCAAGGAGTTTAAGCTGATGGTTCTGGCCAGCAAGGTCAGAGGAACTGCTCCTTTGGAGGGGAGCAAGGGCCAGTCTGGAGCAACCAGACCAGCGGTGTTTGTCGTAGATTTCGTCGCCAAGATGGCCACTAGCCAGCGGGCCAGCAACCGGTTAGGCGCGTCGAGTGGCAAAATGCAGAAGGGCCCCACGCAGATCGTGGAGATGCTGGAGGGCTCACCTTTGGTGCAGATGCTGCTCGAGGGTTGGGCTTCTCAGGACCCAAAGCACAACTTGGAGGGAGCCTCGGTTGTTGCACTGGTCAGCTTGTCGTAGTCGTTCCAAGATGGCTGGCTCCACGTGTCTCGGTGCCTCCACGGGTCTCCTCTTTTCAGGGACTGTGGATCGGGCGGTGAGAGGTCTGGAGGTCCAGGTCTTGTCAGTCTCTGGGCTCGGGCTCCGGCGGGAGGCGGCGGCAAAGCAGACGTTGATGCGCTGGATGGTGCTTGCGTTAGCAAGGTGGTCACTCCCTGACCACAGGGGAGATTTTCTTCAGTCTTCTGTGCAGCAGAATGTCGAAGTTCCCGTCTTCTTCTTAGTTTCAAGTTGATTCCAGGATGTCTGAAGTCTTAGGACACAGCTCCTACCTTTATTCGGATTCTAGGGGCCGGACTACCTGCTAGGTCCCTCCCTATGGGTGGGACCAGGAAGGGGGGTGGTTACACCCCCAATCCTTTGTCCAGCTCGCCCCAGGCCCGGGACTGGTGTGCCCCAGGACCGGTTTGAACTGGCATATGCACCGAGGCTCCTTGTGAGCCACAGGCATGTCTGGTTTCTTTCAAGCCCTACCTGACCAATACACAAAATCCTGTCTGGGGTGGTGCATGCACCTCCCCTGGCAGGAAACCCTTTGTCCACACCTCCCAAGCTGGAAGGACTCCCAGCAGCAGGAGGGCAGACTTGTGTCTGTGGTGGCAGCATCCATTTTGTGGAGCTGAGGCTATGTCTGATTTTACCCGGGTTTCAGGTACTGTACATGTCGTGTCCCTCTAGAAGGGTGGAATGCTAACCCCGTCGCCAGAATTGGCGAGGGGTTAGTATTCCAATTCGTATGACACCTTACTCGACATGTTTTGATAAAGCCAAACCAAAGATAGCATTTAACCGCGAGGTTCATAATGCACTTAAGAGTATATGGTATGACGATATCTGGAAACAGTAGAAGGAAGTTGTTCCGACCACTGCAGACAGGCTCAGCTCATGCCAGAGCACCATCTCACATGGAACCAAGCACTCTGCCTTCAGGATTGTTAAGGCCTGCCATAGGAGTGACTTATAGGTTACCAGGTGTCCCATTTAAGGTTAGGTATAGGTATACTACACCTAAGTAAGAGGTGATTACACCAACTTACCCCAGCTGAGTGATCAGCCAGTTGTGTCAGATTGTTAGGCCAAGCCTGGGGTGGCATAATACATGCTGCAGCCCCTGGCAGGCCTTGGGTACACCAATGCCCTGGGTACCTAGTGTACACTGGTACAGGGGCTGACAGGGTGATCCACTTCCAATTGGTTATGCACCTAGGGTGCATAGTTTTAATTTAGTAGAGAGAACAGCAGGCTGGGGGTCTGATTGGCAGGCCCACAGCCTCAATATGTCAAAAACCAGTGAAGCAAAAAGCAAAAATTTGGGGTGACCATAGGATAGCAGACCCTACTCTCCTACAGGTGGGACCAGGAAGGGGGGTGGTTACACCCCCAATCCTTTGTCCAGCTCGCCCCAGGCCCGGGACTGGTGTGCCCCAGGACCGGTTTGAACTGGCATATGCACCGAGGCTCCTTGTGAGCCACAGGCATGTCTGGTTTCTTTCAAGCCCTACCTGACCAATACACAAAATCCTGTCTGGGGTGGTGCACGCACCTCCCCTGGCAGGAAACCCTTTGTCCACACCTCCCAAGCTGGAAGGACTCCCAGCAGCAGGAGGGCAGACTTGTGTCTGTGGTGGCAGCATCCATTTTGTGGAGCTGAGGCTATGTCTGATTTTACCCGGGTTTCAGGTACTGTACATGTCGTGTCCCTCTAGAAGGGTGGAATGCTAACCCCGTCGCCAGAATTGGCGAGGGGTTAGTATTCCAATTCGTATGACACCTTACTCGACATGTTTTGATAAAGCCAAACCAAAGATAGCATTTAACCGCGAGGTTCATAATGCACTTAAGAGTATATGGTATGACGATATCTGGAAACAGTAGAAGGAAGTTGTTCCGACCACTGCAGACAGGCTCAGCTCATGCCAGAGCACCATCTCACATGGAACCAAGCACTCTGCCTTCAGGATTGTTAAGGCCTGCCATAGGAGTGACTTAGAGGTTACCAGGTGTCCCATTTAAGGTTAGGTATAGGTATACTACACCTAAGTAAGAGGTGATTACACCAACTTACCCCAGCTGAGTGATCAGCCAGTTGTGTCAGATTGTTAGGCCAAGCCTGGGGTGGCATAATACATGCTGCAGCCCCTGGCAGGCCTTGGGTACACCAATGCCCTGGGTACCTAGTGTACACTGGTACAGGGGCTGACAGGGTGATCCACTTCCAATTGGTTATGCACCTAGGGTGCATAGTTTTAATTTAGTAGAGAGAACAGCAGGCTGGGGGTCTGATTGGCAGGCCCACAGCCTCAATATGTCAAAAACCAGTGAAGCAAAAAGCAAAAATTTGGGGTGACCATAGGATAGCAGACCCTACTCTCCTACACACACCCACAACCACACACACACAACCAAACCCACAACCACACACACACCATCACAACCACATACACAACTACGCACACAACCACACACAACCACACAACCACACACAACCACACACACACAACCACACACAACCACACAACTACACCCACAACCACACACACAACCACACCCACAACCACACACACACCATCACAACCACATACACAACTACGCACACAACCACACACAACCACACACAAGCACACACACAACCACACACACACAACCACAACCACACACACGACCACACACACACAACCATGCACACACAACCACACAACCACACACAAAACCACACACAACCACACACACTAAACCACAACCACAACAAACACACAACCACACACACACAACCAGACACACACACAACCACACACACAACCACACACAACCACACACAACCACACATAACCACAGCCACACACAAGCACACACACACAACCACACACAACCACACACAACCACCCACACATATAACCATACACAACCATAACCACACATACAAACACACACACAATAACCACACATACAACCATACACACAACCACACACACAACCACACCCACACAACCACACAACCACAACCACACATACAACCAAACACACAACCACACACACAACCAACAAACACAACCACACATAACCATACACACAAGCACATACAAAACCATACACACAAGCACCCACTCATATAAGCAGACACACAACCACACACACAACCACACCCACAACCACACACACAACCACAACCACACACACAACCACACACAACCACATATACAACCACACACACAACCACGCACAACCACAACCATACACATAACCACACACACACAACCACACACAACGGCAAACACACAACCACAAACACAACCACATACACAACCACACACTAAACCACACACATACAACCACAACCACACACATACACAACCACACACACAACCACACACAACCACACATACAACCACACACACAACCACACACAACCACACCTACAACCACACACACACAACCACACAAAACCACACCCACAACCACACACACTCAACCACACAGACAACCACACACAACCACACACACAACCACAAGCACACACAAGCACACACACAAGCATACACAAGCACACACACAACCACAACCACAACCACACACACAACTAAAACCACAAACAACCACACACAAGCACACACACAAGCACACACACAAGCACACACACAACCCCACACACACAACCACCCACAACCACACACAAACAACCACACACACAACCACACACACAACACCCACAACCACAACCACACACACACAACCACAACCACACACACAACCACAACCACATATAACCACACACACACACAACCACACACACAACCACACATACAACCACACACACAACCACAACCACACACACAACCACACACACAACCACACACACACATCCACACACACATACATATAACCACACACACACAACCACAAACACACAACCACACACAACCACCCACACAACCACACACACAACCACACACAATCACACACACAACCACACACACACAATCACACACACAACCACACATACACAACCATAACCACACAAATAACCACACACACAAACACACACACAAACACATACAACCACACACAACCACACACACAACCACACACACACACACACACAAGCACACACAAACACACACACAACCACACCCATAACAACACACACACAATCACACACACAAAGATACACACAACCACACACACACAACCACACACAAGCACACACACACACACAAGCACACACTTATACAAGCACACACACAACCACACACACAACCACATCCACAACCACACACACAACCACAACCACACACACAACCACATTTACAACCACACACACAACCTCACAGAACCAAAACCATACACACAACCACACATACACACACACAACCACACACAATGGCAAACACACAACCACACACACAACCACACACAACCACAACCACATACACAACCACACACTAAACCATACACACACAACCACACACACACACACAACCACAACCACACACACACACCACCACACACACAACCACAACACACACAACCACACACAACCACATACACAACCCCACACACAACCCCACACACAACCCCACACACAACCACACAACCACAACCACACACACAACCACACACACAACCACACACAACCACACACAACCACACACACAACCACACACACAACCACACCCACACAACCACAAACACACACAGCCACACACAACCACACAACCGCAACCACACACACACAACCAAACACACAACCACACACACAACCACATACACAACCACACACTAAACCACACACATACAACCACAACCACACACATACACAACCACACACACAACCACACACAAGCACACACACAAGCACACACACAAGCACACACACAACCCCACACACACAACCACCCACAACCACACACAAACAACCACACACACAACCACACACACAACACCCACAACCACAACCACACACACACAACCACAACCACACACACAACCACAACCACATATAACCACACACACACCCACAACCACACACACAACCACACATACAACCACACACACAACCACAACCCCACACACAACCACACACACAACCATACACACACAACCACACACACATACACATAACCACACACACACAACCACAAACACACAACCACACACAACCACCCACACAACCACACACACAACCACACACAATCACACACACAACCACACACACACAATCACACACACAACCACACATACACAACCATAACCACACAAACAACCACACACACAAACACACACACACAAACACATACAACGAGACACAACCACACACAGAACCACACACACACACACACACACAACCACACACACACACACACAACCACACAACCACACCCATAACAACACACACACAATCACACACACAAAGATACACACAACCACACACACACAACCACACACAAGCACACACACAACCACACACACAAGCACACACTCATACAAGCACACACAACCACACACACAACCACATCCACAACCACACACACAACCACAACCACACACACAACCACACACAACCACATTTACAACCACACACACAACCTCACAAAACCAAAACCATACACACAACCACACATACACACACACAACCACACACAACGACAAACACACAACCACACACCCAACCACATACAACCACAACCACATACACAACCACACACTAAACCACACACACACAACCACACACACACACAACCACAACCACACACACACACACCACCACACACACAACCACAACACACACAACCACACACAACCACATACACAACCCCACACACAACCCCACACATAACCCCACACACAACCATACAACCACAACCACACACACAACCACACACACAACCACACACACAACCACACCCAACCACACACACAACCACACACACAACCACACCCACACAACCACAACCACAAACACACACAACCACACACAACCACACAACCACAACGACACACACACAACCAAACACACAACCACACACACAACCACATACACAACCACACACTAAACCACACACATACAACCACAACCACACACATACACAACCACACACACAACCACACACAACCACACCTACAACCACACACACACAACCACACAAAACCACACCCACACACACAACCACACACAACCACATATACAACCACAACCATACACACAACCACATACAACCACACACAACCACATATACAACCACACACACAACCACATACACAACCACACACTAAACCACACAAATACAACCACAACCACACACATACACAACCACACACACAACCACACACAACCACACATACAACCACACACACAACCACACACAACCACACCTACAACCACACACACACAACCACACAAAACCACACCCACAACCACACACACTCAACCACACACAACCACACAGACAACCACACACAACCACACACACAACCACAAGCACATACACAAGCACACACACAAGCACACACAAGCACACACACAACCACACCCACAACCACACACACAACTAAAACCACAAACAACCACACACAAGCACACACACAAGCACATACACAAGCACACACACAACCCCCCACACACAACCACCCACAACCACACACAAACAACCACACACACAACCACACACACAACACCCACAACCACACACACAACCACAACCACACACACAACCACAACCACATACAACCACACACACACTCACAACCACACACACAACCACACATATAACCACACACACACACACATCCACAACCACACACACAACCACACACACACAACCACACACACATACACATAACTACACCCACACAACCACAAACACACAACCACACACAACCACCCACACAACCACACGCACAACCACACACAACCACACACACAACCACACACACAACCACACATACACAACCATAACCACACACACAACAACACACACAAACACACACACACAAACACATACAACCACACACAACCACACACACAACCACACACACACGCACACACACAACCACACACACACACATACAACCACACAACCACACCCATAACAACACACACACAATCACACACACAAAGATACACACAACCACACACACACAACCACACACACAACCAGACACACAACCACACACACAACCACAACCACACACACACAACCACACACACACAACCACACACACACAACCATAACCACACACACAACCACAACCACACACACACAACCACACACAACCACACACAATCACAAACACAACCACACACTTAACCACACACTTAACCACACACACACAACCACACACAAGCGCACACACAAGCACACACACAACCACACACACAACCCCATACAACCACACACTCACATAAGCACACACACAAACACACACACAACCACTCACACAGCCTCTCCCACAACCACACATACAACCACAACCACACACAACCACAACCACACACAACCACAACCACACACAACCACATATACAACCACACACACAACCACACACAACCACAGCCATACACACACACAACCACACACAACCATCTACACACCCACACACACAACCACACACACAGCCACAACCAAACACACACACAACCACACACACAACCACAACCACACATACAACCACAACCACACACACACAACCATGCACACACAACCACACAACACGACACACACAACCACAACCACACACAAGCCCACACACAACCACACAAAACCACACACATGCAGACACACAACCACATACACAACCACAAACAACCACAACCATATACGCAACCACACATACACACACACAACCACACACACACAACCACACACACAACACACACAACCACAGCAACACACACAACCACACACACAACCACAACCACACACACACAACCACACACACAACCACACACAGCCACACACACAACCACACACACCACCACACACAACCACACACACAACCACACACACAACCACATATACACAACCACAACCATACACACACACAACCACACAACCACACACACACAACCACACCCACAACCACACACAACTGCACACAACCACACAACCACACCCAAAACCACACACACACAACCACACACACAGCCACACACACAGCCACACACACACAACCACACACAACCACACACAACCACACACACAACCACACACTCATACAAGCATACACACGACCACACACACAACCACAACCACACACACAGCCACACACACAGCCACACACACACAACCACACACAACCACACACAACCACACACACAACCACACACTCATACAAGCATACACACGACCACACACACAACCACAACCACACACACAACCACAACCACACACACAACCACACACAACCACATATACATCCACACACAACCACTCACAACCACAATGATACACACAACCACACATACACACACACAACCACACACAACGGCAAACAAACAACCACACACACACAACCAAAACCACATACACAACCACAACCACACACACAACCACACACACATACAACCACACATACACAACCACACACACAACCACACACACAACCACAACACACACAACCATATACACAACCCCATACACAATCCCACACACAACCCCAAACACAAACCCACACCCAACCACACAACCACAACCACACACACAACCACATACCCAACCACACCCACAACCACACAACCACACACACACAATACACACAACCACAACCACACACAACCACACACACAACCAAACACAACCACACACAACCACAACCACACACACAACACACAACCACACACACAACCACACCCACAACCACACACACAACCACACACAAAACCACACACACATACCACACACAACCACACAGACAAACACACACACAACCACACACAACCACACACACAACAACCACACACACAGCCACACACAACCACACACACAACCACACCCACACAACCAAACACACAACCACACATACACAACCACAACCACACACAACCACACCCACAACCACACACACACAACCACACCCACAACCATACACACACCTTCACAACCACACACACAACCACACACACAACCACACACACAACCACACACACACAACTACAACAACACACACAACCACACACAACCACACACACAACCACACACAACCACACACATAACCACACACACACAATCACACACACAACCACACACAGACAACCACAACCACACACAGAACCACAAACACAAACACATACAACCACACACAAGCACACACACAACCACACACAACCACACACACAACCACACACACAACCACACACACAACCACACACAACCACAAACAACTGCACACACACAACCACACACACAAGCACACACACAACCACACACAACCACCCACACACATAACCACACACAACCATAACCACATATACAAACACACACAAAATAACCACATATACAACCACACACACAACCATACACACAACCACACCCACACAACCACACCCACAACCACACACAACTGCACACAACCACACAACCACACCCAAAACCACACACACACAACCACAAACACAGCCACACACACAACCACACACACACAACCACACACAACCACACACAACCACACACACAACCACACACTCATCCAATCATACACACAACCACACACACAACCACAACCACAACCACACACACAACCACAACCACACACACAACCACACACATCCACATATACATCCACACACACAACCACTCACAACCACAATGATACACACAACCACACATACACACACACAACCACACACAACGGCAAACACACAACCACACACACACAACCAAAACCACATACACAACCACAACCACACACACAACCACACACACACACAACCACACACACACAACCACACACACAACCACACACACAACCACAACACACACAACCACATACACAACCCCATACACAATCCCACACACAACCCCAAACACAAACCCACACCCAACCACACAACCACAACCAAACACACAACCACATACCCAACCACACCCACAACCACACAACCACACACACACAATACACACAACCACAACCACACACAACCACACACACAACCAAACACAACCACACACAACCACAACCACACACACAACCACACACACAACCACACCCACAACCACACACACAACCACACACAAAACCACAGCCACACACACAACACACAACCACACACACAACCACACCCACAACCACACACACAACCACACACAAAACCACATACACATACCACACACAACCACATAGACAAACACACACACAACCACACACAACCACACACACAACAACCACACACACAGCCACACACAACCACACACACAACCACACCCACACAACCAAACACACAACCACACACACACAACCACAACCACACACAACCACACCCACAACCACACACACACAACCACACCCACAACCATACACACACCTTCACAACCAAACACACAACCACACACACAACCACACACACAACCACACCCACACAACTACAACGACACACACAACCACACACAACCACACACACAACCACACACAACCACACACATAACCACACACACACAATCACACACACAACCACACACAGACAACCACAACCACACACAGAACCACAAACACAAACACAAACACATACAACCACACACAACCACACACAGAACCACACACAACCACACACACAACCACACACACAACCACACACACAACCACAACCATACACACAACCACACACAACCACAAACAACCGCACACACACAACCACACACACAACCACACACACACAACTACACACACAACCACACACACACAACCACACACACAACCACACACACACAACCATGCACACACAACCACACATACAACCACACACACACATACAACCACACACAACCACACCCACAACCACACACACATAACCACACACACAAGCACACACATAACCACACACACAAGCACACACAAGTACATACACAACCACACACACAACCACACCCACAGCCACACACACAACCACAACCACACACAACCACACACACAACCACACACAACCACAACCATACACACAACCACACATGCACACACACAACCACAACCATACACACAACCACACACACAACCACACACAATGGTGAACACAGAACCACACACACAACCACACACACAACCACACATACACAACCACAACCACACAAACAACCACAACCACACACACTCAACCACAACCACACACACACAACCACACACACAACCACAACCACACACAACCGCACACAAACAACCACACACACAACCACACATAACACACATCCACAACCACACACACACAACCACAACCACACACACAACCACAACCACACACAACCACACATACAACCACATACACAACCACACCCACAACCACACACAAACACCCACAACCACACACACACAACCACACACAACCACAACCACACACACTCACCCACACACAACCACACACACAACCACACCCAACCACACCCACAGCCACACACACAACCACACGCAACCACACACACAACCACACACAACCACACACATAACCACAAGCACACACACGAGCACACACAAGCACACACACAACCCCACACACACACACAACCACACACAACTGCACACAAACAACCACGCACACAACCACACACACAGCACACACAACCACACACACAACCACAACCACATACAACCACACACACAACCATAACCACACACACTACCACACACACAACCACACACACACACAACCACAACCACACACATACAAACACACACACACACATCCACAACCACACACACAACCACACACAAAACCACACATACACAACCACACACACACACACACACACACACACATCCACACACACACAACCACAAACACACAACCACACACAACCACCCACACAACCACACACACAACCACACACACGCAACCACACACACAAACACACACAAATACACACAACCACACACAAGCACACACACAACCACACACACAAGCACATACACAACCACACACACAACCACACACAACCACCCACAACCACCCACACATATAACCACCCACAACCATAACCACGCATACAAATACACACAAAATAACCACACATACAACCACACACACAACCACACCCACACAACCACAACCACACACAACCACACAACCACAACCACACACACACAACCAAACACACAACCAAACATGCAACCAAACACGCAATCACACACACACAACCACACACAAGCACACACACAAGCACACACACAAGCACACACACAAGCACACACCCATATAAGCACACACACAACCACACACACAACCACACCCACAACCACACACACAACCACAACCACACACACAACCACACACAACCACATATACAACCACAACCACACACAACCACAACCATACACACAACCACACATACACACACAACAACACACAACGGCAAACACACAACCACACACACAACCACACACACAACCACAACCACACACTAAATCACACACACACAACCACAACCACACACATACACAACCGCACACACAACCACACACACAACTACAACATACACAACCACACACAATCACATATACAACCCCACACACAACCACACACATAACCCCACACACAACCCCACACACAACCACACAACCACACACACAACCACACACAAACCAAACACACAACCACACCCGACCAAACACACAACCACACACACAACCATACACACAACCTCAAACATACATACACAACCACAACCACACCCAACCATACCCACAACCACACAACCACACACACACAACCCACACACACAACCAAACACAACCACACACAACCACAACCACACACACAACACACAGCCACACACACAACCACACACATACAACCACACACATACAACCACACACACACAACCACACACACACACAACCACACACAACCACACCCACAAACACAAACACAACCACACACAATACCACACACACATACTACACACAACCACACACACAACCACACACACAACCACACACAACCACACACATAACAACCACACACACAGCCACACACACAACCACACACAACCATACAACCACACACACAACCACACACACACAACCACAACCACACACAACCACACAACCACACCCACAACCACACACACACAACCACACACACAACCACACACACACCATCACAACCACATACACAACTACGCACACAACCACACACAACCACACACAACCACACATACAACCACACACACAACCACACACACACACACACACAACCACACACAAACACACACACAACCACACCCATAACAACACACACACAATCACACACACAAAGATACACACAACCACACACACACAACCACACACAAGCACACACACACACACAAGCACATACTTATACAAGCACACACACAACCACACACACAACCACATCCACAACCACACACACAACCACAACCACACACACAACCACATTTACAACCACACACACAACCTCACAGAACCAAAACCATACACACAACCACACATACACACACACAACCACACACAACGGCAAACACACAACCACACACACAACCACACACAACCACATACACAACCACACACTAAACCATACACACACAACCACACACACACACAACCACAACCACACACACACACCACCACACACACAACCACAACACACACAACCTCACACAACCACATACACAACCCCACACACAACCCCACACACAACCCCACACACAACCACACAACCACAACCACACACACAACCACACACACAACCACACACAACCACACACAACCACACACACAACCACACACACAACCACACCCACACAACCACAACCACAAACACACACAACCACACACAACCACAACCACACATACACAACCAAACACACAACCACACACACAACCACATACACAACCACACACTAAACCACACACATACAACCACAACCACACACATACACAACCACACACACAACCACACACAAGCACACACACAAGCACACACACAAGCACACACACAACCCCACACACACAACCACCCACAACCACACACAAACAACCACACACACAATCACACACAACACCCACAACCACAACCACACACACACAACCACAACCACACACAACCACAACCACATATAACCACACACACACCCACAACCACACACACAACCACACATACAACCACACACACAACCACACACACAACCACACACACAACCACACACACACAACCACACACACATACACATAACCACACACACACAACCACAAACACACAACCACACACAACCACCCACACAACCACACACACAACCACACACAATCACACACACAACCACACACACACAATCACACACACAACTACACATACACAACCATAACCACACAAACAACCACACACACAAACACACACACACAAACACATACAACGAGACACAACCACACACAGAACCACACACACACACACACACAACCACACACACACACACACACACAACCACACAACCACACCCATAACAACACACATACAATCACACACACAAAGATACACACAACCACACACACACAACCACACACAAGCACACACACAACCACACACACAAGCACACACTCATACAAGCACACATACAACCACACACACAACCACATCCACAACCACACACACAACCACAACCACACACACAACCACACACAACCACATTTACAACCACACACACAACCTCACAAAACCAAAACCATACACACAACCACACATACACACACACAACCACACACAACGACAAACACACAACCACACACACAACCACACACAACCACAACCACATACACAACCACACACTAAACCACACACACACAACCACACACACACACAACCACAACCACACACACACACACCACCACACACACAACCACAACACACACAACCACACACAACCACATACACAACCCCACACACAACCCCACACATAACCCCACACACAACCATACAACCACAACCACACACACAACCACACACACAACCACACACACAACCACACCCAACCACACACACAACCACACACACAACCACACCCACACAACCACAACCACAAACACACACAACCACACACAACCACACAACCACAACGACACACACACAACCAAACACACAACCACACACACAACCACATACATAACCACACACTAAACCACACACATACAACCACAACCACACACATACACAACCACACACACAACCACACACAACCACACCTACAACCACACACACACAACCACACAAAACCACACCCACACACACAACCACACACAACCACATATACAACCACAACCATACACACAACCACATACAACCACACACAACCACATATACAACCACACACACAACCACATACACAACCACACACTAAACCACACAAATACAACCACAACCACACACATACACAACCACACACACAACCACACACAACCACACATACAACCACACACACAACCACACACAACCACACCTACAACCACACACACACAACCACACAAAACCACACCCACAACCACACACACTCAACCACACACAACCACACAGACAACCACACACAACCACACACACAACCAGAAGCACATACACAAGCACACACACAAGCACACACAAGCACACACACAACCACACCCACAACCACACACACAACTAAAACCACAAACAACCACACACAAGCACACACACAAGCACATATACAAGCACACACACAACCCCCCACACACAACCACCCACAACCACACACAAACAACCACACACACAACCACACACACAACACCCACAACCACACACACAACCAAAACCACACACACAACCACAACCATATACAACCACCCACACACCCACAACAACACACACAAACACACATACAACCACACACACACACACATCCACAACCACACACACAACCACACACACACAACCACACACACATACACATAACTACACCCACACAACCACAAACACACAACCACACACAACCACCCACACAACCACACGCACAACCACACACAACCACACACACAACCACACACACACAATCACACACACAACCACACATACACAACCATAACCACACACACAACAACACACACAAACACACACACACAAACACATACAACCACACACACAACCACACACACACGCACACACACAACCACACACACACACATACAACCACACAACCACACCCATAACAACACACACACAATCACACACACAAAGATACACACAACCACACACACACAACCACACACACAACCAGACACACAACTACACACATAACCACAACCACACACACACAACCACACACACACAACCACACAGACACAACCATAACCACACACACAACCACAACCACACACACACAACCACACACAACCACACACAATCACAAACACAACCACAACCACACACTTAACCACACACTTAACCACACACACACAACCACACACAAGCGCACACACAAGCACACACACAACCACACACACAACCACATACAACCACACACTCACATAAGCACACACACAAACACACACACAACCACTCCCACAGCCTCTCCCACAACCACACATACAACCACAACCACACACAACTACAACCACACACAACCACACACAACCACACACAACCACATATACAACCACACACACAACCACACACAACCACAGCCATACACACACACAACCACACACAACCATCTACACACCCACACACACAACCACACACACAGCCACAACCAAACACACACACAACCACACACACAACCACAACCACACACACAACCACAACCACACACACACAACCATGCACACACAACACGACACACACAACCACAACCACACACAAGCCCACACACAACCACACAAAACCACACACATGCAGACACACAACCACATATACAACCACACACAACCACAACCATACACGCAACCACACATACACACACACAACCACACACACACAACCACACACAACACACACAACCACAGCAACACACACAACCACACACACAACCACAACCACAAACACACAACCACACACACAACCACACACAGCCACACACACAACCACACACACCACCACACACAACGACACACACAAACACACACATAACCACACACACTACCACACACAAACAACCAGACACAAAACCACACATACACAACCACACACACTCACAACCACACACACATACAACCACACACACAACCACATCCACACACCCAACCACACATACAACCACACACACAACCACAACCACACACACAACCACACATACAACCACACACACACAACCACACACAACCACACCCACAACCACACACACACAACCATACACAACCACACCTACACCCACACACACTCAACCACACACAACCACACACACAACCACACACAACCACACACACAACCACAAGCACACACAAGCACACACACAAGCACACACAAGCACACCCACAACCACAAGCACACACAAGCACACACACAAGCACACACAAGTACACACACACCACCCACAACCACACACATGACTAAAACCATACACAAGCACACACAACCATACACACAAGCACACACACAAGCACACACACAACCCCACACACACAACCACACACATCCACACACAAACAACCACACACACAACCACACACACAACACACACAACCACACACACACAACCACACACACACACATAACCACAACCACACACACAACCACACCACATAAAACCACACACACAACCACAACCACACACACAACCATACAGACAACCACACACACACAACCACAACCACACACACACACACAGACACACAACGACACAAACACAACCACACACAACCACCCACATAACCACACACACAACCACACACAACTACACACAACCACACACACACAATCATACACACAACCACACATACACAACCACAACCACACACACAGCCAAACACAACCACACACACAAGCACATACACAACCTCACACAACCACACACAACCACACACACACACACAATCACAAACAACCACATACACACAACCACACACACAACCACACACACACAAAACCACACATACACACAACCACACACACAACCACACACACACAACCACACACACAACCACACACATACAACCATGCACACACAACCACACACACCACACACACAACCACACACACACAACCACACACACAACCACACACACAACCACACACACAACCACACACACAACCACACACACAACCACACACACACAACCACACACATACACAACCACAAACACACACACAACCACACACACACACAACCACACCCACAACCACACACACAACCACACACATACAACCATGCACACACAACCACACAACCACACACACAACCACACACAACCACATACACACAACCACACACATACAACCACACACACACAACCACACAAACACAACCACACACACAACCACACACAACCATAACCACACACAACCACACACAAGCACACACACACACACAAGCACACACACACAACCACACACACCACCACACACAACCACACACACAACCACACACACACATACACGTGTTACCATCCTTGTGGGGACTATGTGTGAATACCTGCCTTGTGGGGACTAACCTTTCCTAATGTTTTTACAACACACTAATAACAGAAAAATGTTAAGAAAAAATTCATTATACAGGATCCTGCTTCAAATTTGCAAATATATTGTTATTTAATCGTGCGCACAGCACCATCCTTGTGGGGACTTGAACACGTGCTACCATCCTTGTGGGGACCTAGTCCGTAACACTATTTGTGATTGAATACAGTCAAAGGCACATGGCTCAATGTTTAATTTATCAACAATATACACAAACAACATTACAATATAAGCATATATGAATTGCTGCATATATACTAGGGGTAGACATTAAAGACAGATTAAGTTAATGTGCCCGAAAATATCATATCTTGTTTAAAGAAAGAGACTTAAAGCTGTATTTAACCTATTTATTAGTGCTTAAAATCTAAGGAGATAAGGGAACTAACACAAAGAAATTAACTTATGGAACCAAGGAATATGGTCAAGTGGAACCCAGAGCTTGATTAGCTGCTTACATGTTTGCCAAAATAGATGTTCAAGTCCCCACAGAGATAGTGGGTGAAGATCATTGTGTTTAAGTCTCCATAGAAATAGTGTGTACATTCAAAGCTTAAATCCCATTATAAAGAGTGTGAAGCTAATGATGTTCAAGTCTACAAAGAGGTTGTGTGTAATTATAGGAATTCTCAAGTCCCCACAGAGATGGTATGTTATTATAGCGAAGTTTAAGTCCCCACACAGATAGTGTGTTATCATAGATATGTTCAAGTCCCCACAGAGATGGTGTGTTATTATAGTGATGTTCAAGTCCTCACAAAGATAGTGTGTTTTTACAGTGTTGTTCAAGTCCCCACAAAGATAGTGTGTTATTATATCGATGTTTAAGTCCCCACAGAGATAGTGCATGATGGTGATTGTGTTAAGTCCTCAATAAAATAGGGATCTATTCACAAAGGGAAACTTAGACACAAAGTCTAACTTTACAACTTTCTTCAGTATTCACACAGGTAAATTTAGACCAAACGTCTAACTTTACTACTTTTCAATATTCACAAAGCCCCATACAGAGAATGTGAAGCTGATGAGGTTCAAGTCGAAGCAAACATAAGGTGATGATGGTCACAGATCTGGGTTGAATCCATCATCGTTCTTTTGCTCACTTCGCCACACCAGTTCAGACCCAACTATATGCAAATCAATCTTGACCCTGTGCCTCATGGGAACAGTCCAACCCGAACTGCCAAGCCAGGTCTTCCCTGGACCGGAAACAAGCATCCTGGGACCGGTTTCAGGTAACACCCCCTCATCAGCCAGGCTAGCTTGAATCCAGTGGCAAAGTGAGCACGGGACCCACATCTGGGCATACCCTGCTAACTTAGGGCGAACAAAGCAAACACAAGGAGATTATGGACAGAGTGCTGAAACTTTCCAGTCACTCACACCCAGTCACAGATATGGGTTGAATCCATCGTCGTTCTTTACCTCACTTTGCCACCCCAGTTTAGACCCAGCTATATGCAAATCAGTCTTAACCCTGCGCCTCATGGCACCCCCTGGTGCTTCAAGTCAAAACAGAGCTTGCTTTTAATTACAGGAATGCTCAAGTCCTCACAGAGATATGTTTTTATAGTGATGTTCAAGTCCCCACTAAGATAGTGTTTTATTATAGTTTTTTTCATTCCCCCACAAAGATAGTGTGTTATTATAGTGATGTTTAAGTCCCCACAGATATGGTGCATGAAGATGATTGTGTTTAAGTCCTCATTAAAATCGGGCCCGAATCACAATGGTAAACTTTAAAAAAAATCTAACTTTTTTACTTTTCAGTTTCAACAATGTAAACTTAGACCAAAATTCTAACTTTGCTACTTATCAGTATTCACAAAGCCCCATACAGAGAATGCGGAGCTGATGGTGTTCAAACCCAAACAGAGCTTGCGTGTAATTTACAGGAATGCTCAAGTCCCCACAGAGATGCTGTGTGACTATAGTATTACCACTGTTGCCAAAGAGAATGTGTGTGATTATAGACATGCCCAGGTCCCCACAGAGATAGTGTGTGATAAAAGACATGCCCAGGTCCCCACAGAGATAGTGTGTGATTATAAAGATGTCAGGGTCCCCACAGAGATAGTGTGTGATTATAGACATTCCCATGTCCCCACAGAGATAGTGTGTGATTATAGAGATCTCGAGGTCCCCACAGAGATAGTGTGTGAATATAGAGATGTTGAGGTCCCCACAGAGATGGTGTGTGACTATAGTATTGCCATGGTTGCCAAAGAGAATGGGTCTGATTACAGACATGCCCAGTTCCCCACAGAGATAGTGTGTGATTATAGACATGCCCAGGTTCCCACAGAGCGTGTAATTAACGGGATGCACAGGGATAGCATACAGTTCTAGTGCATGATTATAGTCATGTAAAAGTCCTCACAGATATATTGTGAGATTATAGTGATGTTTAAGTCCCCACATTGATAATCTGTGATTACATTCATATTCAAGTCTCCACAGGAATGTGTGTAATGATAGGTATGTTGAACAACCCATACAGATCATATTAGTCAGGTGGCTTATTAAATGAATTAATCCACTTGAGGGATATGTGTTTGACCACTCTCTCACAGGTTTGAATCCTGGTGCTACCACTTATTCCTTTCAAGGTCTATACAATAAGTATTATTTACTTGGATAACAGAAACATATGGTATTCAGCAACAAGATACCCTCAGGTGTGAATATGCACTTTATATATGCACATGAGAGTATATGATGTGATAATAGTGGTGCTCAAGCCACCACTAGAGATAGACTGGAATTATCCCATATATATGAATACCACTTCAAATGCAGCATTAACTGATTTAAACTGTGTTCATTCAGGAAGGTTTACACTTCCTTACAAATCCAAGTATCAGAGTTCTCATTTTCTTTTCTAGCCCCCATTTATCAACTCTAGTTTCCATTAAGAAGATAAAACTGTATTTCTGATTGTAATAAACTCCCCATATTGATTTGTTCTGACACTTTAGGATTATTACAATAGAGAAATTGATTTAAGAACTGGCACATCTTTCTACTTTTTGTCTCTAAATAATTCAAGAATGAAATGGTCCTCTCCTCACAAAACTCTTCTTTCTTTCTCCCAACCATGCTCACACTCTATAAATACATATATATCTCCCCTCAGGGATGCTGACTTTGAATTAAATTGGATTATTCCAGAGATTTGAGTGCTGGTCCATTCTTCATGTTGTGAGAAGTGGAATTTTTGGATTGTTAGAGGCGTGATGTGGCATCGCCTCAAACCAGCACCACTGGCGATTAGGAAGAAATCCAGAATCCACAAACCCAGTTTGCAATATATATATTTATTTGCACATAAACCTTGTTTAACAATCTTTAAACATTAACTGTGTTTGGGGGCACAAATTCTGTAAGTGGATTTCCAGAATGGAGCTTGCAGTCCTTTGTGCAAGAGTAGAAAAAAATCAAAAATTTCACTGTGCCACTTCTATGAGGCTTTTTGCAGGGGAACACCCACCCTACATACATTATACCTGACGCATCACTTTTTAAATATCGTGCAACATGGTGCTTTATTTATGCCGCTGCAGCGTCACAAAAAGTGACGCAACGGCGGGCCAAAGTGTAACAAGGGGCTCATAAATAAGCTCCTCATTTTGCAATAAGGTTTGTGTTCCCTTTGTGCTGGAGTAGAGAAAATGACTAATAGTTCTCTAACTGCACTTTTTATGAGAAAAGGGACATTTTAAAAATGGGTACATGTTAAATATGGTGGATGACTAGGAGAGTAATAAAGTCAAAATAGCATTCATAAGAACCAGTACATTTAAAATCCAGAAAGGCTGCAGTTAGTAATTTTTGAGTCAGGAATTAGTCATTTCTTTGGTACAGTATTCCAATGCATTTTGGATAGTGTTCTTTAGATAGTGGTTGGAAGTACATCCTATCTTTGTATTGCACTTCAAAGTTAAGTAGCGTTAGCATTGACCACACACTTCTAAACCACATGATTTTACATTACCTATCAAGAGAAATGATCTCTTCTAGGACTGCACGATATGGAAATAGTTCCTGGGTGCACCACAACCTCCACCAAGCTAGCAGGTTTCTGATGTTTGTCTTTGAAGATATATTCTTCATCCCAATGTCTAAAGGAATGAAGCTAGTGGGTGCTCTGGGGAAATTTAATCAGGAATCTCAAAAATGTGTTTTCAATTAAAGTGAGACCACTTGGCTGCAGGAAGCCCCATAATTCAGCTCCATAGAGTGAGTCTTGATTTAAAAGCACAAAGAATGCTGGGGATGTTCTGTTGCAGCCTTAGACAGACGGCTCTCAATAGTAGGGTTATTGTTGCTATTGACATTGATGTTTCAGTTAAGGATAATTTGCATTATTAATTGTGTCTTTGTGGATAAATTTGTTTTCACACAATTATGCGAATTTTCTGGGAAATTATGCGAAATCACATGCAATTACTCAAAATGAGAATCCATCATTGAGTGCAATATTGGTGAACAAAATACGTGCCATTATAAAAAGATAGCATGAAAAAACACAGGCAGCGCAAGCAACCGCCCTTCATGTTCAGACCATTTGCATTATTCTCATGTGCTTGCAGTAAAATGTTGCTGCAAATGGCAATAGTATGTGAAGTGGTGCAATTTTGGAAATTTTGCTTAGCAAGTGTAGAGCAAAGTTCCAAAAATGATGTGACTTTCGCTGCTTTATTTAAATTTGTTGTGGTCTAAAAATAATGGTAAACCGTAATAATGGGAGTTGGTGATATGAGAATTAGCAATGCACCTTTCTTAAAAGCAATGACACAGACTAGTACTGTACGATTATATGTCGTTGACTTGGGGTAGAACAACATGATGTGGAAAGACTGATGCTCTGAAAGATTTTTAACTAAAAGAAGTGCTGCAGTGCTCATACGATGATCTTATAAAGAGTAGGGCATGTTATAGGAAAAAGAAGGCAATTGCACTATAAAGGACCTGCTTCTAAATATATATATATATAAAAAAACATATATAAACATTGGCAGTCAACATTTGTACCTAAATGTAAAAATAAGTTAATGCTATAGGCTTTTTTACTGTTTCTGGGGAAAAAGGTTATGCCATCAAATTACAACAGAAATGTGTTTTTAGGTGACATAGGCTTTTTTGGGGTTTAGGGTGTGTACTGATTTTTGGGTGGCAAGGGAATTTCTAGGGTTTAGCGTGGCTATGGGTTTTTGGGTGGTAAGGTATTTTTTAGGGTTTAGGGTGAGTATAGGTTTTTAGGGGATACGGGCTTTTTTAGGGTTCAGGGTGGGTATGGGTCATTGGGTGGTAAGGTATTTTTCAGGGTTTAGGGTGGGTATGGGTTTTTGGGTGGCAACTGAATTTTTTAGATTTAGGATGGGTATGGGTATTTGGGTGGAAAGGGAGTTTTGGGGGTTTAGGGTTGGTATAGATTTTTGGGTGGTAAGAGCTATTTTAGGGTTTAGGATGGGTATGATTTTTGGGTGGCAAGTGAATTTTTAGGGTTTATGGTGGGTGTAGGTTTTTGGGTGGTAAGGGATTTTTTAGGGTTTAGGGTGAGTATGAGTTTTTTGGTAGGCAAGGGAATATTTATCATCTAAAATGGGTGTGAGATTTTTGGTGATAAGGGATTTTGTAGGATTTGGGTATGGGTTTTTGGGTGGCAAGGAAATTTTTATGGTTTTTGGTGGGTGTGGGTTTTTGTGGAGCAAGGGAAATTGTATTGTTTAGGTTGGGTATGGGTTTTTGTGCGGTAATGATTTTTTTAGGCTTTAGCATTTGTATGGGTTTTCGGGTGGCAAGGGTTTTTTTAGGGTTTAGCATTTGTTTTGGGTTTTAAGTAACTTTTAAGTGTTTTGGGTGGGCATGAGTTTTTAAGTGGAAAGGGATTTTTAGGGTTTAGGGTGGGTTTAGGTTTTTGAGTGGAAAGGGATTTTAAGGGTCTAGGGTGAGTATGGTTTTTCGGTGGCAAGGGTAGCCTAAGGGATTTGGGTGGGTATGTGTTTTTATGTGGTAAGGACATTTTTAGGGTTTAGGGTGATAGGTTTTTGGGTGGTATAGGATTTTTTATGGTTTAGGGTGGTAAGGGATATTTTAGGGTTTATGGTGGGCATAGGTTTTCGGTGGAAAGTGAACCTTTAGGTTTTAGGATGGGTATGGGTTTTTGGGTGGTAATTAATGGTTTAGGGTTTAGTGTTGGTGTGGGCATTTGGGTGGCAAGAATTTTCTTTAGGGTGGGTATGGGTTTTTGACTGGCAAGGGATTTTTGAGGGTTTAGGATGAGTAATGGTTTTTGAATGGTAAGGGTATTTTAGGGTTTAGGGTGGGTATGTGTTTTTGGGTGAAAATTGAATTTTTAGGGTTTAGGATGGGTGTAGATTTTTGAGTGTTAAGATATTGTTTTGGGTTTAGGATAGGTATGGGTTTTTTGGGTGGCAGGGGTATTTTTATCATGTAGGCTGCGGGTGGGATTTTTGGTGGCAAGGAATTTTGTAGGGTTTACGGGGTGTATTGGTTTTTGGGTGGCAAGAGAATTTTTAAGGTTTAGGGTGGATGTGGGTTTTTGGGGGGCAAGGGAAATTTTATGTTTTAGGGTGTTCCTGTGATAAGGAATTTTTAGGGTGGAGGGTGGGTATGGGTTTTGGGTGGCAAGGGAACCTTTAGAGTTTAGGGCGGGTATTGGTTTTTAGGTGATAATGAATCTTTTAGGGCTTAGTGTTTGTATGGGTTTTTGGGTGGCAAGGAATTGTTTAGGGTGGGTATTGGTTTTAGAGTGGCAAGGGAAGTTTTAGAGTTTAGGGTGAGTATGGGTTTTTGAATAGTTAGAGATATTTTAGGGTTTAGAGTGGATATTAGTTTTTGGGTGGCAGTTGAATTTTTAGGGTTCAGGATTGGTGTAGGTTTTGGGTGGCAAGGGTACCTTTAGAATTTAAGATGGGTATGGGTTTTTGGGTGGTAATTAATCTTTTAGGGTTTAGTGTTTGTGTGGGTATTTGGGTGGCAAGTCTATGTACAGATTGTGTGTGATGTCAGTCATGTCCATGTCCCACAAAGATAGTGTCTGATGATAGTGATGCCCGGGTCTCCAAAGAGATTGTGAGTGATGACAGCAATACCCAAGACCCCACAGAAATTGTGTGTCAGTATATTCATGTTCAGGTTCATAGAGCTAGTGTGTGATGATAATCATGTTGCAGTCACTAGAGATAGTGTTTGATGACAGTGACAACTAGGGCCCCACAAAGATAGTGTGGGATTATAGCCATTGTAGGAGAGTAGGGTCTGCTATCCTATGGTTACCCCAAATTTTTGCTTTTTGCTTCACTGGTTTTTGACATATTGAGGCTGTGGGCCTGCCAATCAGACCCCCAGCCTGCTGTTCTCTCTACTAAATTAAAACTATGCACCCTAGGTGCATAACCAATTGGAAGTGGATCACCCTGTCAGCCCCTGTACCAGTGTACACTAGGTACCCAGGGCATTGGTGTACCCAAGGCCTGCCAAGGGCTGCAGCATGTATTATGCCACCCCAGGCTTGGCCTAACGATTTGACACAACTGGCTGATCACTCAGCTGGGGTAAGTTGGTGTAATCACCTCTTACTTAGGTGTAGTATACCTATACCTAACCTTAAATGGGACACCTGGTAACCTATAAGTCACTCCTATGGCAGGCCTTAACAATCCTGAAGGCAGAGTGCTTGGTTCCATGTGAGATGGTGCTCTGGCATGAGCTGAGCCTGTCTGCAGTGGTCGGAACAACTTCCTTCTACTGTTTCCAGATATCGTCATACCATATACTCTTAAGTGCATTATGAACCTCGCGGTTAAATGCTATCTTTGGTTTGGCTTTATCAAAACATGTCGAGTAAGGTGTCATACGAATTGGAATACTAACCCCTCGCCAATTCTGGCGACGGGGTTAGCATTCCACCCTTCTAGAGGGACACGACATGTACAGTACCTGAAACCCGGGTAAAATCAGACATAGCCTCAGCTCCACAAAATGGATGCTGCCACCACAGACACAAGTCTGCCCTCCTGCTGCTGGGAGTCCTTCCAGCTTGGGAGGTGTGGACAAAGGGTTTCCTGCCAGGGGAGGTGCGAGCACCACCCCAGACAGGATTTTGTGTATTGGTCAGGTAGGGCTTGAAAGAAACCAGACATGCCTGTGGCTCACAAGGAGCCTCGGGGCATATGCCAGTTCAAACCGGTCCTGGGGCACACCAGTCCCGGGCCTGGGGCGAGCTGGACAAAGGATTGGGGGTGTAACCACCCCCCTTCCTGGTCCCACCCATAGGGAGGGACCTAGCAGGTAGTCCGGCCCCTAGAATCCGAATAAAGGTAGGAGCTGTGTCCTAAGACTTCAGACATCCTGGAATCAACTTGAAACTAAGAAGAAGACGGGAACTTCGACGCTCTGCCGCACAGAGGACTGAAGCCAATCTCCCCTGTGGTCAGGGAGTGACCACCTTGCTAACGCAAGCACCATCCAGCGAATCAACGTCTGCTTTGCCGCCGCCTCCCGCCGGAGCCCGAGCCCAGAGACTGACAAGACCTGGACCTCCAGACCTCTCACCGCCCGATCCACAGTCCCTGCAAAGAGGAGACCCGTGGAGGCACCGAGACACGTGGAGCCAGCCATCTTGGAACGACTACGACAAGCTGACAAGTGCAACAACCGAGGCTCCCTCCAAGTTGTGCTTTGGGTCCTGAGAAGCCCAACCCTCGAGCAGCATCTGCACCAAAGGTGAGCCCTCCAGCATCTCCACGATCTGCGTGGGGCCCTTCTGCATTTTGCCACTCGACGCGCCTAACCGGTTGCTGGCCCGCTGGCTAGTGGCCATCTTGGCGACGAAATCTACGACAAACACCGCTGGTCTGGTTGCTCCAGACTGGCCCTTGCTCCCCTCCAAAGGAGCAGTTCCTCTGACCTTGCTGGTCAGAACCATCAGCTTAAACTCCTTGCCTACAACAATTGCTTTTGCCAAGGCTTGTTTGCTTCGATCAAGTCGCCGACACCGCCGACAGCGAGAGCCTGCGTGGGACAGCTCGTGACTCGACTCCTGGACGTCGTCGACCTTCAGGGACCACGTGGCTGCAGAGTCAAGCTACACCTTCCTTCCTGTTTGCACCCGACATCGCCTGGTACCCACCTGGTGCCACGCTGGTCACTGGCTAGTGACTGTGAACACTGTCCCCTCTGCTTACAGGTCTTCAACATCTCCGATCCACTCTTGGATCCACTGCATCTCTCCCGGACCGACCGCCTGCAGCATCTTTGTCTTCAAGCTCAACGGAACAGATAGAAGAAACCCGACGCACTTTGAGGCCTATGCACCCGCTTCCTGTGGGTGAGGTAAAGCTGGTACTCTGGTGCCCAAGTGTAGTAATACATCTCTAGTGCCTGTGTTCCAAATCTTAAGTTCCTAGTTAACCCGGAAGATCTCCTTTGCAGTAACTTTGTACTTTTTACGCACCCATTGAAACCTATGGGAGCACGCGTGTGACTATTTGCTCTGCACACGCCACCCGTGGACCTCCTGGTCACTAACTGACGTTAGCTCCTTGTAGGCCCAGCGATTCTAGAGGCCTTAGGCCTTTTCCCTTTTCTGTTCGTGGTACTTATACCACTATTTTAGTATATGGTTCGAGTGGCCACCAGGGCCTATCCATATAAAGTGCAACTTCTGTGTATTCTGTGATAATCTTGTTTGACGATTTGTGCTCCTGTGCTCATAAAGAGACTAGGGGTTACTTTGAGAAATAAATACATATATATTTTGAATATATATCTGTGTGGTGTCCTTTCATTGGTATAAAAGGGGGTTGCATTTGGTAAAACAGCTGGCTTAACACGCATCACGAGTTTAGCCTCAAAGACTGCTTAGCCTACGCTACCACTAGGGCAGCTAGTCCGAAAAGGTTGACTTACAACCACACCATAAGGGTTGCTTGGCATGGTACAAGGTGATCACTTTAACTAGTGAGCATCATATACCAGGCCAACTTCTCACATTGGTGAGCAGCGGTTGGATTTGAGCTTGCTGTGTTTTACCATTGTAATCTCTTGGTTACCAATTGAAAGATCACATAGGTACCTGTAGGTACATATAAAACAAGATTAGATATACTTAAGTTCTACTGAACTTAGTTGTTGTAGAGCAAAGGGAGTAGCACACCCTGACTACAACTACTAGATAGGTTTAGTAGGTAAACCCAAGTGTAGGTAGATTGCAACACATCCACCCACACTTAAGAGCAATGGCCGGGGCAGAGGGGTCCACTGTACCCATCTCTGTCGAGAGTGACCCCCAGAGGGCACCAACCAGCTTTGCTACCCTTAATCAGAATGAGCTCAGGCATTTGGCAACTCTTAGAGGCCTTAAACAGCCCAAGAACCCAAACTCTGCTGAGCTCAGAGAGCTCTTACAGAATGATGAGAATCAGAGAGCACTCAAGAAAGCTTCCCAGTTAGCCCCCTTAGGGACAGGAACAGGAGGCCCCCCTTCTGAAGATGCCACTGAAGTACCCCTTCCCAATAGTCACCCCTTAGATGGGATGCCTACCACAGAGGATGAGAGTGAAAAGGATACTGACAGTAGTGAGGATGAAGGGAGAACTAGCCCAGTGCCAAGTGTTATACTTGGCCCAGCTAAACCAAGGCTATTGGGGACTGACAGTGGGTTCAACCCACTGGATCTCCCCAGTGGACTTAACACAGGGCTGGGAAGGCAAAGTGTAGGAAGGTGGATATCTGACTATGGTTACCCCCAAATTTTTGCCTAGTGTCTAGCTGGTTTTTCGACTTAGTTGGCCTGAGATCCTGCCATTCAGGACCTCAGCCCATCTGCTCTCTCTTTAAAATGGACTCCATGTACCCTAGGTACATACCCAATTGGTTGGATCACCCTGTCAGCCCCTGTACCAGTGTACACTAGGTACCCAGGGCATTGGTGTACCCAAGGCCTGCCAAGGGCTGAAGCATGTATTATGCCACCCCAGGCTTGGCCTAACAATTTGACACAACTGGCTGATCACTCAGCTGGGGTAAGTTGGTGTAATCACCTCTTACTTAGGTGTAGTATACCTATACCTAACCTTAAATGGGACACCTGGTAACCTATAAGTCACTCCTATGGCAGGCCTTAACAATCCTGAAGGCAGAGTGCTTGGTTCCATGTGAGATGGTGCTCTGGCATGAGCTGAGCCTGTCTGCAGTGGTCGGAACAACTTCCTTCTACTGTTTCCAGATATCGTCATACCATATACTCTTAAGTGCATTATGAACCTCGCGGTTAAATGCTATCTTTGGTTTGGCTTTATCAAAACATGTCGAGTAAGGTGTCATACGAATTGGAATACTAACCCCTCGCCAATTCTGGCGACGGGGTTAGCATTCCACCCTTCTAGAGGGACACGACATGTACAGTACCTGAAACCCGGGTAAAATCAGACATAGCCTCAGCTCCACAAAATGGATGCTGCCACCACAGACACAAGTCTGCCCTCCTGCTGCTGGGAGTCCTTCCAGCTTGGGAGGTGTGGACAAAGGGTTTCCTGCCAGGGGAGGTGCATGCACCACCCCAGACAGGATTTTGTGTATTGGTCAGGTAGGGCTTGAAAGAAACCAGACATGCCTGTGGCTCACAAGGAGCCTCGGTGCATATGCCAGTTCAAACCGGTCCTGGGGCACACCAGTCCCGGGCCTGGGGCGAGCTGGACAAAGGATTGGGGGTGTAACCACCCCCCTTCCTGGTCCCACCCATAGGGAGGGACCTAGCAGGTAGTCCGGCCCCTAGAATCCGCTTAAAGGTAGGAGCTGTGTCCTAAGACTTCAGACATCCTGGAATCAACTTGAAACTAAGAAGAAGACGGGAACTTCGACATTCTGCTGCACAGAAGACTGAAGAAAATCTCCCCTGTGGTCAGGGAGTGACCACCTTGCTAACGCAAGCACCATCCAGCGAATCACCGTCTGCTTTGCCGCCGCCTCCCGCCGGAGCCCGAGCCCAGAGACTGACAAGACCTGGACCTCCAGACCTCTCACCGCCCGATCCACAGTCCCTGCAAAGAGGAGACCCGTGGAGGCACCGAGACACGTGGAGCCAGCCATCTTGAAACGACTACGACAAGCTGACCAGTGCAACAACCGAGGCTCCCTCCAAGTTGTGCTTTGGGTCCTGAGAAGCCCAACCCTCGAGCAGCAGCTGCACCAAAGGTGAGCCCTCCAGCATCTCCACGATCTGCGTGGGGCCCTTCTGCATTTTGCCACTCGACGCGCCTAACCGGTTGCTGGCCCGCTGGCTAGTGGCCATCTTGGCGACGAAATCTACGACAAACACCGCTGGTCTGGTTGCTCCAGACTGGCCCTTGCTCCCCTCCAAAGGAGCAGTTCCTCTGACCTTGCTGGCCAGAACCATCAGCTTAAACTCCTTGCCTACAACAATTGCTTTTGCCAAGGCTTGTTTGCTTCGATCAAGTCGCCGACACCGCCGACAGCGAGAGCCTGCGTGGGACAGCTCGTGACTCGACTCCTGGACGTCGTCGACCTTCAGGGACCACGTGGCTGCAGAGTCAAGCTACACCTTCCTTCCTGTTTGCACCCGACATTGCCTGGTACCCACCTGGTGCCACGCTGGTCACTGGCTAGTGACTGTGAACACTGTCCCCTCTGCTTACAGGTCTTTAACATCTCCGATCCACTCTTGGATCCACTGCATCTCTTCCCGACCGACCGCCTGCAGCATCTTTGTCCCAGGCTCAACGGAACAGATAGAAGAAACCCGACGCACTTTGAGGCCTATGCACCCGCTTCCTGTGGGTGAGGTAAAGCTGGTACTCCGGTGCCCATGTGTAGTAATACATCTCTAGTGCCTGTGTTCCAAATCTTAAGTTCCTAGGTCATCCGGAAGATTCCTTTTGCAGTAACTTTGTACTTTTTACGCACCCATTGAAACCTATGGGAGCACGCGTGTGACTATTTGCTCTGCACACGCCACCCGTGGACCTCCTGGTCACTAACTGACGTTAGCTCCTTGTAGGCCCAGCGATTCTAGAGGCCCTAGGCCTTTTCCCTTTTCTGTTCGTGGTACTTATACCACTATTTTAGTATATGGTTTGAGTGGCCACCAGGGCCTATCCATATAAAGTGCAACTTCTGTGTATTCTGTGATAATCTTGTTTGACGATTTGTGCTCCTGTGCTCATAAAGAGACTAGGGGTTACTTTGAGAAATAAATACATATATATTTTGAATATATATCTGTGTGGTGTCCTTTCATTGGTATAAAAGGGGGTTGCATTTGGTAAAACAGCTGGCTTAACACGCTTCACGAGTTTAGCCTCAAAGACTGCTTAGCCTACGCTACCACTAGGGCAGCTAGTCCGAAAAGGTTGACTTACAACCACACCATAAGGGTTGCTTGGCATGGTACAAGGTGGTCACTAGAACTAGTGAACAGCATATACCAGGCCAACTTCTCACATTGGTGAGCAGCGGTTGGATTTGAGCTTGCTGTGTTTTACCATTGTAATCTCTTGGTTACCAATTGAAAGATCACATAGGTACCTGTAGGTACATATAAAACAAGATTAGATATACTTAAGTTCTACTGAACTTAGTTGTTGTAGAGCAAAGGGAGTAGCACACCCTGACTACAACTACTAGATAGGTTTAGTAGGTAAACCCAAGTGTAGGTAGATTGCAACACATCCACCCACACTTAAGAGCAATGGCCGGGGCAGAGGGGTCCACTGTACCCATCTCTGTTGAGAGTGACCCCCAGAGGGCACCATCCAGCTTTGCTACCCTTAATCAGAATGAGCTCAGGCATTTGGCAACTCTTAGAGGCCTTAAACAGCCCAAGAACCCAAACTCTGCTGAGCTCAGAGAGCTCTTACAGAATGATGAGAATCAGAGAGCACTCAAGAAAGCTTCCCAGTTAGCCCCCTTAGGGACAGGAACAGGAGGCCCCCCTTCTGAAGATGCCACTGAAGTACCCCTTCCCAATAGTCACCCCTTAGATGGGATGCCTACCACAGAGGAAGAAAGTGATGGGGATACAGATGTGAGTGGGGATGAAGGGAGAACTAGCCCAGTGCCAAGTGTTATACTTGGCCCAGCTAAACTAAGGCTATTGGGGACTGACAGTGGGTTCACCCCATTGGATCTCCCCAGTGGACTTAACACAGGGCTTGGAAGGCAAAGGAATCGCTCAGGTGACTCCAATGCTTCCCATGGCTCTAGAGGCTCTCAAGGTCACTCCAGAAGGAGACTGACCACCCCTCAGAGGAGGGAACATGAGGCCAGAATGCAGGAAGCCCAGCTGAGGATCAGGAAGCAGGAGCTAGAAGTAGCCCTGATGGAAGAAAAACTGAGCAAGGCTAGGCAGCATAGAGAGAGTGGGTCTATACCCACTGGTGGCAGCAATGTCCCTAGGGACAAAGATAGGGTCTTTGACAATAGGAACCTGTCCAAGATTGTGCCCCCCTACAAAAGTGGGGATGACATCCACAAATGGATGACTGCTCTTGAGAGAGCCTGCAAAGTGCAGCAGGTTCCTGAAGACCAGTGGGCAGCAATCTTATGGCTCTCCTTTGAGGGGAGAGGCAGAGATAGACTCCTCACTGTTAGAGAAGAGGATGTCAGAAATTACAGAGTCCTGAAGAGTGTCCTAGTTGATGGGTTAGGCTTAACCACTGAACAGTACAGGTTAATGTTCAGAGACACCCAGAAGACACAGACTCAGGACTGGTCTGAATATGTGGAATGTGCCACTAAGGCTTTGGAGGGTTGGTTGCTGGGAAGTAAGGTGTCTGATTATACAGGATTGTACAATTTGATGATGAGAGAGCAGATTTTAAGTAATTGTCAAAACCAGCTTCTCCATCAACACCTGGTAGACTCAGATTTGACCTCTCCCCAAGAATTGGGAAAGAGGGCAGATAAATGGGTCAGGACCAGGATCAGGCCTAAAAACCAGGGTGGTGACCAAAAGAAAGATACCACCAAGCCTCAAGAGAAGGGTGGGGATAAAGAAAAAGAGAAACCTTCCTCAGGGCCCCAAAACTCCACACAGGGTGGTGGGTCCCAAGCTCCCTCCTCTACCACAGCCAAAAAGCCCTACTGCCATGAGTGTAAAACTCCTGGGCATTGGAAAACTGACAGCGGTTGCCCAAGGGCTAAAAACAAAACTGTTCCTCCAATTACTCCTGTCACACCACCTATTACTGTCAGCAGTAATCCCCCAGGTGGTGGGAGTGCCCCCAGAAATCTGGGTGGGTTTACTTGGGGAACACAGGGGGACCCTGGCTTAGCCAATTCCCCTGCAGCAGATACTCTTGTCTGTGATGGTGGCATGGGGTTTGCCAACTTCACTGCCTGTCCCAACACTTTGGGTAGGTACAGACAGGAGCCCTACATCAATGGTACAAAAGCTGAGGCCTACAGAGACACTGGAGCTAGCATCACAATGGTGGCCCATTGGCTAGTTCCCTCTGAGCAGCTTTTGCCCGGTTTCTCCTACCAGGTGACTAACATTGATGGCAAACAGAACAGTCATCCCATGGCAGAGGTATGTCTCAGCTGGGGAGGGGTCACTGGCCCTAAAAGGGTAGCAGTGTCCCCAACCTTGCCTGTAGACTGCTTACTGGGGAATGACTTAGAACTCTCAGCTTGGGCTGGAGTTGAACAAGACACCCATTCTAAAATGGTAGGCCTTTCACAAAAGGGTAGGGGGGTTGTGCCATTCACAACCCCTGTCCAAATAGATTTCCTCCCTGAAAAGGTTGGAAGGGCAGTGGTAGCCACAGCCCAGGCACAGACAGACTTCCCTGTAGGGACTGGCAGAGCTGTGACAGTCACAGCTCAAACACAAACTGAGTGCCCCCCTGAAAAGGTTGGCAAGGCTGTAATGGTCTCAGCCTATACTCAGACTGACATAGGTGTAGTGAAGCCTGAAACAATGGATCACTCCACACAAACTGAGAGTAGTGGGGAGGAAGAAAAGTCTCCCTCTCCCCAGACATTAGGAAAAGGTCAGCCTCCTCAGGGATCTGACCTCACCCCTTGTGAAGGAACTGCCCCAGAGGTAGCCAGGCCTGGCCTGGCAGAGCCTCTGATGTCAGTGGCCCCTTCCAAGGTGGGATCCAGTCTGGTGCAGGTAGCCTGCCTCTCTCTACCCTGCCTCAGTCAGCCCAGGGCTGCAGAGGTCAGGGAGGCCAGTGGACCCCCAGAGGGCCCCTGTCCACAAGAACCCCCCCATCAAAAGAATGAGGATTGCCTGGCTAGTAGCCCTAGTCAGGTGATGGGTAAAAACATTCCTGAGGGATCTCCTTTACAGGTAGTTAGGGACCTCCCCCAGAGGGATTCTGTTGGGCACAGGCAAACCTGGGACCTTAGGGCCCCAAACCTGACCTGTCCCTCCAGTAAGCCCACAAAAGGGACCCAGCCTCCAGCTTTAGGTAGCCAGAGGCTGACCCTGAGAGCACAGTGCAACTCAGTTAAGGAAAGAAAGGCATCCATGGTGAAGGATGATTGGAGGAAGCTGAGGTCTCACTTTGAGGACACTCACTTCAGTACTCCATCTCGACACCAGCCTTTTACTTTGCCAAGACACACCAAAGGTAGAGATTCCCTATGGTGGAGACCCTCTGATACCCTTAGGGTGAGGGATCGCTTAGTGGACCATGAGACAGGGGGTAACCATGCCAGTGCTGGTTCCTCCTTATATGGCCACTTGGGCAATATAGGCTTACCTGGTCAAGGTCAGCCTTATCTCCCTTCGTTTGGGGGGGGGTTGTGTAGGAAGGTGGATATCTGACTATGGTTACCCCCAAATTTTTGCCTAGTGTCTAGCTGGTTTTTCGACTTAGTTGGCCTGAGATCCTGCCATTCAGGACCTCAGCCCATCTGCTCTCTCTTTAAAATGGACTCCATGTACCCTAGGTACATACCCAATTGGTTGGATCACCCTGTCAGCCCCTGTACCAGTGTACACTAGGTACCCAGGGCATTGGTGTACCCAAGGCCTGCCAAGGGCTGAAGCATGTATTATGCCACCCCAGGCTTGGCCTAACAATTTGACACAACTGGCTGATCACTCAGCTGGGGTAAGTTGGTGTAATCACCTCTTACTTAGGTGTAGTATACCTATACCTAACCTTAAATGGGACACCTGGTAACCTATAAGTCACTCCTATGGCAGGCCTTAACAATCCTGAAGGCAGAGTGCTTGGTTCCATGTGAGATGGTGCTCTGGCATGAGCTGAGCCTGTCTGCAGTGGTCGGAACAACTTCCTTCTACTGTTTCCAGATATCGTCATACCATATACTCTTAAGTGCATTATGAACCTCGCGGTTAAATGCTATCTTTGGTTTGGCTTTATCAAAACATGTCGAGTAAGGTGTCATACGAATTGGAATACTAACCCCTCGCCAATTCTGGCGACGGGGTTAGCATTCCACCCTTCTAGAGGGACACGACATGTACAGTACCTGAAACCCGGGTAAAATCAGACATAGCCTCAGCTCCACAAAATGGATGCTGCCACCACAGACACAAGTCTGCCCTCCTGCTGCTGGGAGTCCTTCCAGCTTGGGAGGTGTGGACAAAGGGTTTCCTGCCAGGGGAGGTGCATGCACCACCCCAGACAGGATTTTGTGTATTGGTCAGGTAGGGCTTGAAAGAAACCAGACATGCCTGTGGCTCACAAGGAGCCTCGGTGCATATGCCAGTTCAAACCGGTCCTGGGGCACACCAGTCCCGGGCCTGGGGCGAGCTGGACAAAGGATTGGGGGTGTAACCACCCCCCTTCCTGGTCCCACCCATAGGGAGGGACCTAGCAGGTAGTCCGGCCCCTAGAATCCGCTTAAAGGTAGGAGCTGTGTCCTAAGACTTCAGACATCCTGGAATCAACTTGAAACTAAGAAGAAGACGGGAACTTCGACATTCTGCTGCACAGAAGACTGAAGAAAATCTCCCCTGTGGTCAGGGAGTGACCACCTTGCTAACGCAAGCACCATCCAGCGAATCACCGTCTGCTTTGCCGCCGCCTCCCGCCGGAGCCCGAGCCCAGAGACTGACAAGACCTGGACCTCCAGACCTCTCACCGCCCGATCCACAGTCCCTGCAAAGAGGAGACCCGTGGAGGCACCGAGACACGTGGAGCCAGCCATCTTGAAACGACTACGACAAGCTGACCAGTGCAACAACCGAGGCTCCCTCCAAGTTGTGCTTTGGGTCCTGAGAAGCCCAACCCTCGAGCAGCAGCTGCACCAAAGGTGAGCCCTCCAGCATCTCCACGATCTGCGTGGGGCCCTTCTGCATTTTGCCACTCGACGCGCCTAACCGGTTGCTGGCCCGCTGGCTAGTGGCCATCTTGGCGACGAAATCTACGACAAACACCGCTGGTCTGGTTGCTCCAGACTGGCCCTTGCTCCCCTCCAAAGGAGCAGTTCCTCTGACCTTGCTGGCCAGAACCATCAGCTTAAACTCCTTGCCTACAACAATTGCTTTTGCCAAGGCTTGTTTGCTTCGATCAAGTCGCCGACACCGCCGACAGCGAGAGCCTGCGTGGGACAGCTCGTGACTCGACTCCTGGACGTCGTCGACCTTCAGGGACCACGTGGCTGCAGAGTCAAGCTACACCTTCCTTCCTGTTTGCACCCGACATTGCCTGGTACCCACCTGGTGCCACGCTGGTCACTGGCTAGTGACTGTGAACACTGTCCCCTCTGCTTACAGGTCTTTAACATCTCCGATCCACTCTTGGATCCACTGCATCTCTTCCCGACCGACCGCCTGCAGCATCTTTGTCCCAGGCTCAACGGAACAGATAGAAGAAACCCGACGCACTTTGAGGCCTATGCACCCGCTTCCTGTGGGTGAGGTAAAGCTGGTACTCCGGTGCCCATGTGTAGTAATACATCTCTAGTGCCTGTGTTCCAAATCTTAAGTTCCTAGGTCATCCGGAAGATTCCTTTTGCAGTAACTTTGTACTTTTTACGCACCCATTGAAACCTATGGGAGCACGCGTGTGACTATTTGCTCTGCACACGCCACCCGTGGACCTCCTGGTCACTAACTGACGTTAGCTCCTTGTAGGCCCAGCGATTCTAGAGGCCCTAGGCCTTTTCCCTTTTCTGTTCGTGGTACTTATACCACTATTTTAGTATATGGTTTGAGTGGCCACCAGGGCCTATCCATATAAAGTGCAACTTCTGTGTATTCTGTGATAATCTTGTTTGACGATTTGTGCTCCTGTGCTCATAAAGAGACTAGGGGTTACTTTGAGAAATAAATACATATATATTTTGAATATATATCTGTGTGGTGTCCTTTCATTGGTATAAAAGGGGGTTGCATTTGGTAAAACAGCTGGCTTAACACGCTTCACGAGTTTAGCCTCAAAGACTGCTTAGCCTACGCTACCACTAGGGCAGCTAGTCCGAAAAGGTTGACTTACAACCACACCATAAGGGTTGCTTGGCATGGTACAAGGTGGTCACTAGAACTAGTGAACAGCATATACCAGGCCAACTTCTCACACAAAGGAATCGCTCAGGTGACTCCAATGCTTCCCATGGCTCTAGAGGCTCTCAAGGTCACTCCAGGAGAAGGATGACCACCCCTCAGAGGAGGGAACATGAGGCCAAGATGCAAGAGGCCCAGCTGAGGATCAGGAAGCAGGAGCTAGAAGTAGCCCTGATGGAAGAGAAACTTAGCAAGGCTAGACAGCATAAAGAGAGTGGGTCTATACCCACTGGTGGCAGCATTGTCCCTAAGGACAAAGATAGGGTTTTCGACAATAGAAACCTGTCTAAGGTTGTGCCCCCCTACAAAAGTGGGGATGACATCCACAAGTGGATAACTGCTCTTGAGAGAGCCTGCAAAGTACAGCAGGTTCCTGAAGATCAGTGGGCAGCAATCCTCTGGCTCTCCTTTGAGGGAAGAGGCAGAGACAGACTCCTCACTGTTAGAGAAGAGGATGTCAGAAACTACAGAGTCCTGAAGAGTGTTCTAGTTGATGGGTTAGGCTTAACCACTGAGCAGTACAGGTTAATGTTCAGAGACACCCAAAAGACACAGACTCAGGACTGGTCTGAATACATTGAATGTGCCACTAAGGCTTTGGAGGGTTGGTTGCTGGGAAGTAAGGTATCTGATTTTACAGGATTGTATAATTTGATGATGAGAGAACAGATTTTAAATAACTGTCAAAACCAGCAACTGCATCAACACTTGGTTGACTCTGATCTGACCTCTCCCCAAGAATTGGGAAAGAAGGCAGACAAATGGGTCAGAACCAGGGTTAAGCAAAAGAACCAGAACCAGGGCCAAGGGGGTGATCAGAAGAAAACAGACCAAAAGGGTGGAGATCAGAAATCTAAAGACCAGAAGTCTTCAACAGGGCCCCAAACTACTACTAAGGAGGGTGGGTCCCAACAACAGTCCAAAAAGAAGAAAGAAGGTCAAAAGAAACCCTGGTGCAATCATTGCAAAAATACAACTCACTGGACTAGTGATTGCAAAAAGGGTGGAGCCCCCAACACTGTTGCCCCTAAGGCACCTGCTCCCAGTACCACTGTTAGCAGTGTTGGTCCCCAGACAAAGGGTGTAGTGGGAATCACTATGGGAACCGAAGGAGATTCTGACTTAGACAGAACCCTGACACAGGCAGTCTTGATCTGTGATGGGGACATTGATTTGTCCCTGACTGTGAGCCCCAGTAACCTGGGCAAGTACAGACAGACTCCTTTAATTAATGACAAAGTGGCTCAAGCCTACAGGGACACATGTGCCAGTGTCACTATGGTGACACCAGGCTTTGTGGACCCTGGACAGTACATACCAGGTGAGAACTACCTGGTGACCAATGCCAGCAATGCCACTACTTCACACAGTGTGGCAGTTGTTAACTTCTCATGGGGAGGGGTAACTGGCCTCAAAAGGGTTGTGGTTAGTGCAGACCTCCCAGTAGAATGTTTGTTGGGCAATGACCTAGAGAGTTCTCTATGGTCAGAAGTGGAGTACAGGACTCATGCAGAGATGTTAGGTATATCATCACATGTCCTTGCTGTGACCAGGTCACAGGCCAAAAAGTGCCTCACTGAACCACAGGTCTTGGATCCTGGAACAATGGACCAAGCACCTACCAAGAAGAAGAACAGGAGGGTCAAGGCTGTGCCTTCCCCCCTGCCTCAGAGTGATGATCAGCCTTCCCAGGAAGCTGATCTAGAGGACCCTGAAGGAACTGTCCCTGAAGAGCTTGAACCTGACCAGGTTGAGTTTCTGGGGACAGGGGGACCTTCAAGGGCTGACTTGAGGCAGGCTCAGTTATCCTGTCCCTCTCTTGAACCCCTCAGACAGCTGGCTGCTGCTGAGGCTGCTGGGAATGCTCAAGGTACCCATAAAGTGTATTGGGATGAAGGGCTCCTTTATTCAGAGGCTAGAGACCCCAAGCCTGGTGCAACCAGGAGGTTGGTTATACCTCTGCAATTTAGGGGCTTCCTTCTTACCTTGGCCCATGATATTCCTTTAGCAGGACACTTAGGCCAGAACAAGACTTGGGACAGGCTTGTCCCTCACTTTCACTGGCCTCATATGAATGAAGATACAAAGGAGTTTTGTCGCTCCTGTGTTACCTGCCAAGCCAGTGGCAAATCAGGTGGCACAACAAAGGCCCCCCTGATACCACTACCTGTGGTGGGGGTTCCCTTTGAAAGAGTGGGAATAGACATAGTGGGTCCCATGGATCCTCCCACTGCATCTGGGCACAGATTTATACTGGTGGTAGTGGATCATGCCACCAGGTACCCAGAGGCAATTCCCCTTAGGACCACTACAGCTCCTGTGGTGGCCAGGGCCCTGCTGGGAGTATTCTCCAGGGTGGGGTTTCCTAAGGAGGTAGTATCTGACAGAGGTACCAACTTTATGTCAGGATACTTAACAGCTATGTGGAAGGAATGTGGTGTCAACTACAAGTTCACCACCCCTTATCACCCACAATGCAATGGGCTTGTTGAGAGATTCAACAAGACCCTAAAGGGTATGATCAAAGGATTACCTGAAAAGCTCAGGCGAAGATGGGACATCCTTCTACCCTGCCTTCTGTTTGCTTACAGAGAGGTCCCACAAAAAGGAGTTGGCTACAGCCCCTTTGAATTGTTGTTTGGGCACCCTGTGAGAGGCCCACTGTGTTTGGTGAAGGAAGGCTGGGAGTTACCTCTCAAAAAGCCTAAGCTAGACATAGTGGACTATGTACTTGGTCTCCGCTCCAGGATGGCTGAGTATATGGAGAAGGCATCCAAAAACCTTGAGGCAAGCCAGGCCTTACAGAAAGCTTGGCATGACCAAAAGGCTGTCTTGGTTGAGTTTCAGCCAGGACAGAAGGTATGGGTGTTGGAGCCAGTGGCCCCAGCAGCACTCCAAGACAAATGGTCTGGACCCCATACCATCCTGGAAAAGAAGGGAGAGGTCACCTACTTGGTGGACCTAGGAACTCCCAGGAGTCCCCACAGGGTACTCCATGTTAACAGGCTTAAAGCATATGTTGACAGGGCAGACATGGGCTTGCTCATGGCTACAGATGAGGGACAGGAGGAAGAGAGCGACCCTCTCCCAGACCTGTTGTCTCAGAACCCTGAAGATGGCTCAGTTGAAGGAGTGACCCTTGGAGGCAACCTCACTGCCCATCAGCAGACTGAATGTAGACAGGTTCTACAATCATTTTCACATATGTTTTCCTTGATACCTAGTCAAACTGACTGGTGTACCCATGTTGTGGACACTGGTGACAGTCTGCCTGTAAAGAACAAACTTTACAGACAACCTGACCACGTCAGGGACTGTATAAAGGCTGAGGTACATAAAATGCTGGAATTAGGTGTCATTGAACCCTCAGAGAGCCCCTGGGCTAGCCCAGTGGTCCTGGTCCCCAAACCTCACACCAAAGATGGCAAGAGAGAGATGAGGTTCTGTGTGGATTACAGAGGACTCAATGCTGTCACCAGGACAGATGCACACCCTATTCCAAGGGCAGATGAGCTCATAGACAAACTAGCTTCTGCAAAGTTTTTGAGCACATTTGACTTAACAGCTGGCTATTGGCAAATCAGATTAGCTGAGGAGTCTAAGGCCAAAACAGCATTCTCAACCCCAGGTGGGCATTATCAGTTTGTGGTGATGCCCTTTGGTCTGAAGAATGCACCTGCCACCTTCCAAAGGCTGGTGAACCAAGTCCTTACTGGGTTGGATGACTTTTGTGCAGCATATCTTGATGACATTGCTGTCTTTAGCTCCACCTGGGAGGATCACCTGATCCACCTGAAGAAGGCTCTTGAGGCCCTGCAGAGGGCAGGCCTCACTATCAAGGCTACTAAGTGCCAGATAGGGCAGAGTAAGGTTGTATATTTGGGCCACCTTGTAGGTGGAGGCCAAGTTCAACCACTGGAGAGTAAGATACAATCCATCAAGGACTGGTCCCCTCCAACCACCCAGACTCAAGTTCGAGCTTTCTTGGGCTTGACTGGGTACTACAGGAAGTTTGTTAAGAACTATGGGTCCCTTGTGACTCCTCTTAATGATCTGACATCCAAGAAGATGCCCAAAAAGGTTCAGTGGACAGTAAGCTGTCAAAAGGCATTTGATGACCTGAAGGAGGCCATGTGCTCTGCACCTATCCTGAAAAGTCCTGACTACTCCAAAGAGTTTATTGTCCAAACAGATGCTTCTGAGTTGGGTGTGGGAGCTGTGCTGTCACAACTTAATGTAGATGGTCAAGACCAACCCATTGCTTTTATTAGCAGAAGGTTGACCCCCAGAGAGAAGAATTGGTCAGCTATTGAGAGGGAGGCCTTTGCTGTGGTGTGGGCCCTGAAGAAGCTGAGGCCATACTTGTTTGGCACTCACTTCAAGATTCAGACCGACCATAAGCCCCTCTTGTGGCTAAATCAGATGAAGGGTGAAAACCCCAAACTGCTTAGGTGGTCCATTTCCCTACAGGGGATGGACTTTACAGTGGAGCACCGGCCAGGTACTGACCATGGGAATGCAGATGGTCTCTCCAGGTACTTCCACTTAGGACATGAAGACGAGACTGGTCAAGGCTAGTTTAATGTCCCAGCGTTTGGGGGGGGGGGGTTGTGTAGGAGAGTAGGGTCTGCTATCCTATGGTTACCCCAAATTTTTGCTTTTTGCTTCACTGGTTTTTGACATATTGAGGCTGTGGGCCTGCCAATCAGACCCCCAGCCTGCTGTTCTCTCTACTAAATTAAAACTATGCACCCTAGGTGCATAACCAATTGGAAGTGGATCACCCTGTCAGCCCCTGTACCAGTGTACACTAGGTACCCAGGGCATTGGTGTACCCAAGGCCTGCCAAGGGCTGCAGCATGTATTATGCCACCCCAGGCTTGGCCTAACGATTTGACACAACTGGCTGATCACTCAGCTGGGGTAAGTTGGTGTAATCACCTCTTACTTAGGTGTAGTATACCTATACCTAACCTTAAATGGGACACCTGGTAACCTATAAGTCACTCCTATGGCAGGCCTTAACAATCCTGAAGGCAGAGTGCTTGGTTCCATGTGAGATGGTGCTCTGGCATGAGCTGAGCCTGTCTGCAGTGGTCGGAACAACTTCCTTCTACTGTTTCCAGATATCGTCATACCATATACTCTTAAGTGCATTATGAACCTCGCGGTTAAATGCTATCTTTGGTTTGGCTTTATCAAAACATGTCGAGTAAGGTGTCATACGAATTGGAATACTAACCCCTCGCCAATTCTGGCGACGGGGTTAGCATTCCACCCTTCTAGAGGGACACGACATGTACAGTACCTGAAACCCGGGTAAAATCAGACATAGCCTCAGCTCCACAAAATGGATGCTGCCACCACAGACACAAGTCTGCCCTCCTGCTGCTGGGAGTCCTTCCAGCTTGGGAGGTGTGGACAAAGGGTTTCCTGCCAGGGGAGGTGCGAGCACCACCCCAGACAGGATTTTGTGTATTGGTCAGGTAGGGCTTGAAAGAAACCAGACATGCCTGTGGCTCACAAGGAGCCTCGGGGCATATGCCAGTTCAAACCGGTCCTGGGGCACACCAGTCCCGGGCCTGGGGCGAGCTGGACAAAGGATTGGGGGTGTAACCACCCCCCTTCCTGGTCCCACCCATAGGGAGGGACCTAGCAGGTAGTCCGGCCCCTAGAATCCGAATAAAGGTAGGAGCTGTGTCCTAAGACTTCAGACATCCTGGAATCAACTTGAAACTAAGAAGAAGACGGGAACTTCGACGCTCTGCCGCACAGAGGACTGAAGCCAATCTCCCCTGTGGTCAGGGAGTGACCACCTTGCTAACGCAAGCACCATCCAGCGAATCAACGTCTGCTTTGCCGCCGCCTCCCGCCGGAGCCCGAGCCCAGAGACTGACAAGACCTGGACCTCCAGACCTCTCACCGCCCGATCCACAGTCCCTGCAAAGAGGAGACCCGTGGAGGCACCGAGACACGTGGAGCCAGCCATCTTGGAACGACTACGACAAGCTGACAAGTGCAACAACCGAGGCTCCCTCCAAGTTGTGCTTTGGGTCCTGAGAAGCCCAACCCTCGAGCAGCATCTGCACCAAAGGTGAGCCCTCCAGCATCTCCACGATCTGCGTGGGGCCCTTCTGCATTTTGCCACTCGACGCGCCTAACCGGTTGCTGGCCCGCTGGCTAGTGGCCATCTTGGCGACGAAATCTACGACAAACACCGCTGGTCTGGTTGCTCCAGACTGGCCCTTGCTCCCCTCCAAAGGAGCAGTTCCTCTGACCTTGCTGGTCAGAACCATCAGCTTAAACTCCTTGCCTACAACAATTGCTTTTGCCAAGGCTTGTTTGCTTCGATCAAGTCGCCGACACCGCCGACAGCGAGAGCCTGCGTGGGACAGCTCGTGACTCGACTCCTGGACGTCGTCGACCTTCAGGGACCACGTGGCTGCAGAGTCAAGCTACACCTTCCTTCCTGTTTGCACCCGACATCGCCTGGTACCCACCTGGTGCCACGCTGGTCACTGGCTAGTGACTGTGAACACTGTCCCCTCTGCTTACAGGTCTTCAACATCTCCGATCCACTCTTGGATCCACTGCATCTCTCCCGGACCGACCGCCTGCAGCATCTTTGTCTTCAAGCTCAACGGAACAGATAGAAGAAACCCGACGCACTTTGAGGCCTATGCACCCGCTTCCTGTGGGTGAGGTAAAGCTGGTACTCCGGTGCCCAAGTGTAGTAATACATCTCTAGTGCCTGTGTTCCAAATCTTAAGTTCCTAGTTAACCCGGAAGATCTCCTTTGCAGTAACTTTGTACTTTTTACGCACCCATTGAAACCTATGGGAGCACGCGTGTGACTATTTGCTCTGCACACGCCACCCGTGGACCTCCTGGTCACTAACTGACGTTAGCTCCTTGTAGGCCCAGCGATTCTAGAGGCCTTAGGCCTTTTCCCTTTTCTGTTCGTGGTACTTATACCACTATTTTAGTATATGGTTCGAGTGGCCACCAGGGCCTATCCATATAAAGTGCAACTTCTGTGTATTCTGTGATAATCTTGTTTGACGATTTGTGCTCCTGTGCTCATAAAGAGACTAGGGGTTACTTTGAGAAATAAATACATATATATTTTGAATATATATCTGTGTGGTGTCCTTTCATTGGTATAAAAGGGGGTTGCATTTGGTAAAACAGCTGGCTTAACACGCATCACGAGTTTAGCCTCAAAGACTGCTTAGCCTACGCTACCACTAGGGCAGCTAGTCCGAAAAGGTTGACTTACAACCACACCATAAGGGTTGCTTGGCATGGTACAAGGTGATCACTTTAACTAGTGAGCATCATATACCAGGCCAACTTCTCACAGCCATGATCAAGTCTCTGTAGAGATAATGTGTTATGTCAGTCATGTCCATGTTCCACAGAGATAGTGTGAGATGATAGTGTTGCCAAGGCATCCCAAAGATAGTATGGGATGATATCAATACCCAAGTCCCCACAGAGATACTATGTGATTATAATTATATTCAAGTACCCGCAGAGATAGTGTGTGATGATAATCATTTAGAAGTCACTAGAGATGGTATGTTATGATAGTGATGCCTTAGTCCCCACAGAAATAGTGTGTGAATATAATCATGTTCAGGTTCCCACTGAGATAGTGTGAGGTGACAGTCATGATCAAGTGTCCTTAGAGATCGTGTGCAATGCGAGTCATGAGATAACATTTAATTTTAAAACTCCTAATGCTTTCCTTTGAACAGTTAACCTTGCCACAGTGAAACTAGCTTTGGGGTACTTGTCACTGTAAGGACTTGTTTTACATTAAACCTTTTGATGTCCTACCTTTGAATAACATGCACCGGGCCATATTGGGCATTAAGGCTAAATTATAGGTGACTTAGTAATATTTAAAAGAAGGGTTTAGGTCTGTCAAAAGGGGTTATTTAAAGAGGTTCAATTTGTAGTTTAAACCTGCACTGCCAGGCTACTGGTGGCAAGCGTCAGTCATGTTTCTCATTCTCACTGTAGTAATGGCACACGTGCTACAGTCCACTAGTGACATTTAACTTTATAGTAAGTTAAATAAATCAATGAATTACTCTGAGGCCCAGATTAATTAACACAATGCACAGGCCTTGTGTCACTTTTATGATGCAAACCCGGTCAAAATTTTGGGGTGGTATTTGCAATCCAAAGCAAACCAGAATTTGCATTGCAAAGTATCCTAAAGTAACAGAAAGCTGTGCTATGAGCTACTTTGATCTACTTTGCATCATGGGCTGTACCAAGGGTGGTATATGGGCATTCCCATGCATAACCAACCATGGGTTTTGACACAAATCTCTATCTACTAACATTCGTAGAGAGGAATTTGCCCCACATACGTACGCCTCCTCGAAGCAGGCTTAACAAGGAAAAATATTTACATTTACCTTATTTTTTCCACTTTGCATGTGTGCATCTTTGTATAGCACACATAAAAAGTGGAAATAGTTTTAAAATAAAGTCAATGTACAGAACGGGTTCCCTTCCTTTGCACAGCCTATGCTTTGAAAAATGCACATACCGTTGCACTATGGCATAAAGGTTGTGTGATTTGATTCCCAAAGATAGAAATTCCTTGGATTTTTAACTACAAATAAGTTATGCCTACGTAGGTGTAATGAAGTGGTAATAGGTAGAGAAAAAATATAGGGGCTTATCTACAAGCCCTTTGCGCCATTGGTGCGTCACTTTTTCCCATATTAAAAGTGCTTTTTCCCTACCTATTACCACTTTATTTCGCCTACTTAGGCATAACGGCAGTACTTTTTATTTTTTTATTAAATGTGTAACAAACGTAACACTACACTGTAGTACACATATAGGCACCTATTACGATGTCGGTCAGAGTGTCCTCCAATCGACACAGTCTTGGTGTGGGAACCGACCAGCTGTAGGTTGGTGTTTCCAAACACCATATTTCGATGGAATGACACATGGTGCGGTCGTTAACTCCCATTTCTCCACAGGAGCTTGTGCGCCGAGCGGAAACCTCCGGCAGCACTAGCTCCGATAGAGAAATGGGAGTTTGTGTAAATCCCTGCACCGCGTAGCAGGCACCACATGGTGCCTGCCATACAGTGCACGGATTTACAAGGGAGCACCATAGGTGCCCCCTCGGCCCCCAACCCTAGGCCACAGGGAGAAGGGAGCCCTGCTAGGGACCCCAATGTCACTTTCCGACCAGCTTTCCATGTTGAAAGCCGGTCATGGAAAGCCTGTCGGAAACCAACATCATAATCCCGACAGAGGAAAAAGCCATCAGCACGGGATTATGGTGGTTTTCCGACTGGCCGACGAGCTCCATGAGCCCGTCAGAAGCAAGCCGGAATGACCCAACGGTTTGAATTTGACTGCCGTAATCCTAATACGGCAGTAAGAATTCAAACAAAGGATGTTGGTCGGAAAGCCTACGACCTGCGGTCAGAGGCTTTCCGATCGACCTCCCAATAAGGGCCTAAGTATACTACAGTATATTTTTTATTTTTTTTAAATATTAAATTCTTTACAAATAATGTACAGAGTACCACAGTAAGACATACAAATTACCACTCTACATAAACATTTTAAAAAACGTTTTTGGGGTAAAAAAGTATAAATACACTGTATTACATTAAATTTCACTAATATAGTGTACTACATTGTATTTTTTAATTTTGTTTTTATTATTCCTGTAACTACTGTGGTATGTAAACTGTTTTTAAAATATAGCAACAATTATAAATACATTTTTAGTACCTTTATCTACCTTAATATAGTGGGAATAGGTAGAGTACAACAATAAAAAATTAATTCTTACATATATCTAAGGCCCTAACACAGAACGGAGCCAAAGTGTGCTAAAAACTACATGGATGCCGAATAGGTTTTATAAACACAGCCATTAGCCAGTCATATGCTACCTTGTTTTCACAACGTTATACCGCAAAGTTACCATAGTGTACACCAGCACAATATATAAGTAAGTATCGGTAGAGTTAAAACTTTAACACTACTTAAATTATTTACACCTACTACCAAAAATGAATATTTACACTCCTTAATCTATGTTCTGGCCACATTACATCTACATGGGTTCACCCACTTTCACACTACATCTGTTAAAATACCACACTCCGCTCTCTGCCACACCACTCTGCACTCCACTTAATGACATTCCAATTTATGTTACTCCACTGTATGCTAATCTGTTGTAAACCAGTCCACTGTACCTCGCTTCAATGTACGCCACTCCACTCTACATCACTCCACTGCACACTATTACACTCTAAGCCATTCTATTCTATGACACTCCAGTCTATGCCACTCCACTGTAAGCCCCTCCACTCTACGCTATTACACTGTACACCACTCCACTTTATGCCACTCCACTCTACACTATTCCACGTCACACCACTATATGCCACGCCACTCTAAGCTAATCCATTGTACGCTACTACACTCTATTCTATGACACTCCAGTCTATGCCAGTCCACTCTATGCTCTTCCACTCTACGCTATTACACTGTAAGCAGCTCCACTCTAAGCCAGTACACTGAACGCTATTCCACTCTGTCACTACACTCGATGCCACTGCACTCTACGCCACTCCACTCTACTCTACGCCACTCCACACTAATCCACTATATGGCACTCCACTCTATGTCAGTCTGATGTATGCCACTGCAGGCAATGCTATTCCACTCTACACCACTCAACTCCATGTTGCTCCAGTAAATGCTACTCCATTCTATGCCAGTACACTCTAAACTATTTCACTCTGCATCACTCCACTCTATGCCACTCCAATCTACACCACTCCACCCTTCACTATTACACTAAATGTCACTACTCCATACTCTACTCCATTCTAACCCCACTCCAGTCCTCAATTTCTCCAGAAGGATATTTCAGGTGTTAACACCTCGATTAACTGGCAAACTGGTTATCAGGAACACTAGTCCTGGTCTTCAAGGATTCCTGCACAACTCTGTGGAGCAATACTTGTAAGTGTGAAGTCCTGGAACAATGACTGCATGCTTCATTTCTCTTCTTATACTCATAATCCAGACAGGGATTGTAGCCCCCTCATCTGTACTTTGAAACTAATCAGGCCTGACGATCGGTTTGTGTATCCAACTTTGTTCAATCCAGACACATTCTGTGTCTTTGGGTGATGCTAAAGGAAGGGTGGCACTACCTACATACTCCTAGAACATAAGTGCAAAAGAGAGAACAGCTTTCGCAGGTGCACCTCTCAACTGCTTGGGAGTGACATCTGGAGAAGAACAAAAGTGCTGACACAGGACAGACCTTGTAGTTCCAAAGAAACTAAGAAAAATTCTAAAGAGCAAACTGTCTCCATTCTCCCAATCAATAAGTATAGGAAGTTAAACAAAACACTTTGCTCGCCTGGTAAGCTACATCCACTTGTACAAGTTTGTATAGCATGTCTTTTAATGGCTATCCAAGATGAATTCCATGGGGCCACTGTCAAACGGAACATCTGGCTCACACTACCAGACACCAGCTCCACACACACATGCCACATATAAGCTTGAAGAAGCAAAAGTCCTGGGGACAGATGTATGACCGTTTTTGCAGTCACAAACGGGTAATCAGCCTGTTTGCAACCGCTAAAAGGGTGTTGGTATGTACAGTTGCTATTTAATAGTGTTTGCGAGTCGCTATTAGGAAGGGGCGTGCCAAGGGCGCCCCTCCCTAATAGCGAGTCAGAGTAGTATGTATCATTGATTTACGACCGCATTTGCAGTCGCAAAACACTCGCAGTTTACCTCCTACTTCAAGTAGGTGGTAAGCCACTCACAAACGAGAAGGGGTCCTCAGGAGACCCTCTCCCTTTGTGATTGGTAGTAAAATTATTTTTTAAGAGCAGGAAGTGGTCCCAAGGACTACTGCATGCACTTAATAAATGAAACCAAAACATTTCATTTTTCTTTTTTAAATGCATCCCGTTTTCCTTGACGCAAAATGTCTCAATTTATGACTCGCAAAATTGAATGGTCGTACACCTGGCCCCTGGTTACATGAGGCTGGGCAACAATATCATGGCAAGGCCAGTAGACAATTTACCCATGGCCAGAAGTTTGCAGGCAGGGCTAGGCCCACACAGCTGCTCAGCGCCGGAATACCCTTACGGTGCGTTTAATAAATACATATGCACCACTGCTACTTTCAGGTGAAGCTCACAGTAGTCACACTCGCTAAAGAGGGCACGTTTGCTGCCCTTCACCAGATTACAGACACCTGCCCGGGGCTGCAGTGTCACAAACTAAAAAGAGTCACTAGTGTCGACACTTAAGTATTGTGTGTAATGAGGCAGGAAAACAGTTAGAAATGCAACACTAATTCCTGCTCTCCATCAGGGCCGGACTGGCCGTAGTGGGCACCGGGCAATCCCCCGGTACGCCGTACTGGTGGGGGCCCGTTTTTGCAGCATAGCTGCAAAATCGTCCCTGTAACAAAATCGGCCCTAAACCGGCCCTAAACCGGCCCTGGCAAAGAGCTCGGCGGCACCCCCCAATCCCCCGCAGGGGAAGGGGGGCGGCCGAGCACTTTGCCAGGGCCGGTTTTGGATCCCAGTCCGGCCCTGCTCTCCATGCATTTGTCCCCGTGAAATGCGGTTCTCCTCAGTTTTCCTGGTGGCGGAATATCCTCAATAGTGTCTTCATCCTGCTTGTTCTCTGCATTTTAACAGCTCCCGACTTGTACTTGAAAGAGTGTTCGCTCAGCTCTGATGTATTTATTTGCGTCACGATCTGTCAATTTTTTGTTTTCCAATATTAAATGCAGTTCCACAAGTATCAGAAAGAAAAGATAAAGCCATTTAGCTACAATTTACGTTTAGTGTCACCTATTTTCATAGCCTCTTTCAGATGAGGCAACATTTTTCCTAGCAGAAGGAAGACTACTGTAATGTAGTTTCGCCAATAAAGTTCTGTGGTGTTCTTAATTTGTTAAAGAATAATCCTGCTGAGCTCCCACAGCCTCGAAGAGGAGCTGACGTTGTACACTCATACTTCATGGGATTTAATATAAATAAGGAGCAGCTAATTCAGCTGTGGGCAGGTTATTTGAAAGGTACCAGAGAATTACCTGTTTAAAAATAATGTGAATATCGCCAAAAGCCATGCGTGAAAGGGTCTCTGAAAGTCATGTATCCCTTTCATTAAAGCATGTCCTTGGACAGGAGAAGTGGTTTCTTTAGAAATAAAACGCATATTTTTCACAAAAACTGTGTGCCTGTGCACATAGAACTTTGCATGGCATTTAATTGTTGCGCGAAACATAGCTTAAAGCTGGAAGCTTTGCTGAAGGAGCGCTTCCGTTCAGGTGTCTCTATTCTTTCTTTCCTCAGGCAGCCATACAGCAGCCTGCTTTCAACTATACAAAGGTGTGTTCTGTTACAGCTAGGCCCATCCCCCAGTCTGGAAGTCTGCACCGGCCTCTCTAGTGATGCTAATGAAGCTTTTGTTATCCGCGATTAAGCACCTCTCTTGCTGTCTGTTCTAAACAGCTGATTTGGGTGTGTTCTCAGTAACTAGAAACACTTGTAAGGAAATAATTCAGATTTCCTCCTGCAACATTTTCTTTCTCTGATGCACGCTTTTGTGCTGTTACTTTTAGGGATCTGTTTAACTTATAGTCCCACTTTTCTCAGTTCAGAACATCAAGTGAATCTGAGAAAATGATTGAATGCGCTTTATCTGCCAACATTGAGCGTTTAGTGAACTTTGACACTGACATTTATAGTCTTGTAATATAAGTAGTGTGTTGCTTTTCCTCTGAAACTCTGTTCTATTAATATAACCTGTGCTACCTCTGACTAATTCATTTCAAAACAGACACATAATTCATTGCCGATAGTTCACATTTACATTGCTCACCTACCATTCCTTTATCTAGAAAATATATATAGCTAGGACCACAAGGTGATTGACTGCCGCAGTAAAAAATTAATTCTAGGAGCACGCAAAAGTGCGTAATTTTCCACCCCAAAGAATGGGAAATTATGATAAATTGCGCAAACTTTGGTTTGCTTTTATTGTGAGTGAAATTCTCACAAAAAGAAATACTTCCACTGACTTTTTTTTTTTAATAAAAGGTTCCAGCAGAAACAGTCTCATGGGTGAGATATCATCTATGCAGTCTCAAACAACTGAATTTTACTAATTAGTGCAACAAGGAATCACTAAATAAAATGTTTGCACAGATATAGTTTAACCATCTCAATAGTCATGATATGAACTGAGAAATTAACTGTCATTTTATTCTGTGGTTTCACTAAACAGAAGGGTTTAGGTCCATTAAAAGGGGTTATTTAGAAAGGTTGAATTTGCATTTTTGAACCTGCGCAGTCAGGTTACTTACTGGTGGCAAGCGTCAACCATGTTTTTCATTCTCACTCTAGTGATGGCATATGTGCTAGAGTCCACTTGTGACATTTAACTTGCAGGCACTGGGTACACTTAGTGCCTTATACTAGGGACGTATAGGTAAATTAAATAAGTCAATGAAGTACACTGAGTCCCAGATTTATTAACACAATGCACAGGCTTTGTGCCTCTTATGATGCAAACCCAGCTCAAAGTGTTGGGATATGCTATCCAACTCAAACCAGAATTTGCATTGCAAAGTATCCTAAAGTAATGCAAAGTTGTGCTATGGGTTAGTTTTTCTTGCTTTATGTCAAGGGAATGTTCCATGGGTGGTACATGGGCATTTCCAGGCACAACCAACCATGGGTTTTGACACAAATCCCTATCTACTAACATTTGTGGAGAGGAATTAGCCCCACAAAAATATGGCTCCTCGGGGCAGGCTTAACGTGGAAAAATATTTACATTTCCCAATATTTTCCCCGCTTTGCTTGTTTGCTGCATTGTATGGAAATAAAATGAAAATATCCTTGGGTAGCAGCTGCGCTTTACAAATACTGTCTAGTTGCTAGCTTTTGAGATGCATAGAGAAATTAATGACCATAGAAATTACTAACAACCAGGGGGCATATTATCAAGACAGGCGATAAAATTATCGCCGCTTTAGCGGCAGAAAACTGCCGCTAAAACGGCGATAATGGGCTTGATAATATGCTTTATGGAATTCCATTTGAAGCCCATGTTCTGAACCCCACTAACCTCCTGGAGCCACGCCCCATGCCAGAGGGGGGTACATTGGGTGACCTTCCCCGTCCATCCGATATGGCGGAGCACTGCCCGCCAGGCTAAGAACATGGAGCGCGTTACACTTGGCAGTCGGGTCGGAATGGGCCCCCCATACATCATGGAATGGATGTCCACAAACCCCAGTTCGCTGAGTTCCAGCCTGTACGCTGGATCTGACCATCCCCCATTGAACCAGTCATGGATGACCAGTAGACGCACCGCCAGGAAATACAAATACAGGTACGTCATCCCCATTCCTCCATCATAAGAGAGAATCTGATAAGTCGACAGAGCCACGCGGGCTCGCCCTCCGCTCCAGAGAAACTTGGTGATTAGACTGCCCAGTTCCCTGAACCATGCCTTGGAAAAACAAAAGGGGGTGTTCTGTAGGACGTAAAGGAACCTGGGGAGGATCATCATTTTAAACAAGGTACCCTCCCCAGGGGTTCAGAGGCAACGCCTTCCATTTGAGAAGGTCTGCCTTGGCCTTCTTGACCAACGGGGCCACATTAAGGGACGAGCCCAGCTCAGGAAGAAGAGCGACCCAGATCCCCAGATATTTAAACGACTGCCTCCGTAATGGTATGGCAGACTGCAAATCGAAGCATTCTCTAGAGAGATGCAAGGGGACCAATACTGACTTCCCGGGGTTTAGCCGCAGCCCCGAGGCCTGCTCGAATGCTTGCAAAATCCGGAGGCATTGTGGTCCGGAGGAGGCTGGAACAGACAGGAAGACAAGGACGTCATCCGCATACAATGCAGTCTTGTCCGCGACCGCATGGGGCCACTCCCATCCGTGTAGACGGTCCTCCGCCCGCACCAGGGATGCCAAGGGCTCCATCGCCAGGGCGAATAATAATGGGGAGGGGGGACATCCCTGCCTAGTGCCCCTGGCGATGGGGAAGGCCTCCGACAACACCCCGTTGACCAGCACTCGCGCTCTCGGGTGAGCGTAGAGGACCCGGACCAGAGAACAGAAGTAGGGCCCAAACCCCATCTCAAGCAGCACGTCCCGCAGGTACGTCCAGTCCACCGAGTCGAAGGCTTTCTCGAAGTCGATGGATAGGAGTGCCAAGTATGGGGTAAGCAGATGCCGATGCGCCAGGGCCGTCTGCAGCCGTCTATGGCAGTGACGGGTCCCACGCTGATGCATGAACCCGCATTGATCCGGATGGACAAGAGGGCCAAATAGGGCTTCAGCCGTTGGGCCAAGATGGTAGCATAAAGTTTAATTTCAGTATTAAGGAGGGAGATGGGACGGTACTCTGCGCAGAGTCGGGAGGGAGGCTGGGATTTCGGAAGAACTACAATGGTAGCAATATCCATTTCCGGTGGAAAGGCACCTCTTTCCACGGCCTCGTCAAACAGGCTGGCTAGTTGGGGTGCTAGGATGCCCCGATAGGCCGCATAATATTCCTGTGGGAGGCCATCCGGACCTGGGGTTTTACCCGGAGAGACCAGAGTGAACGCCTCCTCAATTTCTTTCAGGGAGATGGAACGCTCCAGGTCTATCCGAGCCGCAGGGTCCAACACAGGGAGACGCACCTCCTCCTGGTCAAGGAGGGCCGCAACGGTCAGCTCAGGGGTGCGCGCTGTATACAGCCTCCGATAATATGCCGCAAAGGTGTTCGCCATCGCCACGGGAGCAGGCTGCACCGCTCCCATCTCATCCGCTACCTCTTGAATGATACGATTCGCCCTGGTATATGTGGCCAACCTATTTGGGAAAAAGGGGGTGGTGATGGACAGAGTTTCTGAATGATGCAGAATACTCTTACCAAGACAAGAGATCATGGTTTTAATCCATCACCGTTTTTTGGCATCACAGCCTTCGTCGGCCCGGCTTGCCTGAATCCTGATGGTGCAATGAGCAAGGGACTCACGTCTGAGCATACCCTCCCACACTGAGTGTGGATAAAATCGATTTGGGAAAAAGGGGGTGGTGATGAACAGAGTTTCTGAATGATGCAGAATACTCTTACCAAGTCAAGAGATCATGGTTTTAATCCATCACCGTTTTTTAGCTCACTGCACCATCCCAGCTCAGAACCTGGCTACATGCAAATTAGTCCGTTCCTGTCCCAGTGCATGATGGGAACTGGGCAAACCAAACTACCAAGCCAATTCTTATACTGGGAAGGAAACAAGCTTCCGGGGACCGGTTTCTGGCATCACAGCCTTCGTCGGCCCGGCTTGCCTGAATCCTGATGGTGCAATGAGCAAGGGACTCAGTGTGGGAGGGTATGCTCAGACGTACAGACTAATTTGCATGTAGCCAGGTTCTGAGCTGGGATGGTGCAGTGAGCTAAAAAACGGTGATGGATTAAAACCATGATCTCTTGACTTGGTAAGAGTATTCTGCATCATTCAGAAACTCTGTCCATCACCACCCCCTTTTTCCCAAATCGATTTTATCCACACTCAGTGTGGGAGGGTATGCTCAGACGTGAGTCCCTTGCTCATTGCACCATCAGGATTCAGGCAAGCCGGGCCGACGAAGGCTGTGATGCCAGAAACCGGTCCCCGGAAGCTTGTTTCCTTCCCAGTATAAGAATTGGCTTGGTAGTTTGGTTTGCCCTGTTCCCATCATGCACTGGGACAGGTACAGACTAATTTGCATGTAGCCAGGTTCTGAGCTGGGATGGTGCAGTGAGCTAAAAAACGGTGATGGATTAAAACCATGATCTCTTGACTTGGTAAGAGTATTCTGCATCATTCAGAAACTCTGTCCATCACCACCCCCTTTTTCCCAAATCGATTTTATCCACACTCAGTGTGGGAGGGTATGCTCAGACGTGAGTCCCTTGCTCATTGCACCATCAGGATTCAGGCAAGCCGGGCCGACGAAGGCTGTGATGCCAGAAACCGGTCCCCGGAAGCTTGTTTCCTTCCCAGTATAAGAATTGGCTTGGTATTTTGGTTTGCCCTGTTCCCATCATGCACTGGGACAGGTACAGACTAATTTGCATGTAGCCAGGTTCTGAGCTGGGATGGTGCAGTGAGCTAAAAAACGGTGATGGATTAAAACCATGATCTCTTGACTTGGTAAGAGTATTCTGCATCATTCAGAAACTCTGTCCATCACCACCCCCTTTTTCCCAAATCGATTTTATCCACACTCAGTGTGGGAGGGTATGCTCAGACGTGAGTCCCTTGCTCATTGCACCATCAGGATTCAGGCAAGCCGGGCCGACGAAGGCTGTGATGCCAGAAACCGGTCCCCGGAAGCTTGTTTCCTTCCCAGTATAAGAATTGGCTTGGTAGTTTGGTTTGCCCTGTTCCCATCATGCACTGGGACAGGTACAGACTAATTTGCATGTAGCCAGGTTCTGAGCTGGGATGGTGCAGTGAGCTAAAAAACGGTGATGGATTAAAACCATGATCTCTTGACTTGGTAAGAGTATTCTGCATCATTCAGAAACTCTGTCCATCACCACCCCCTTTTTCCCAAATCGATTTTATCCACACTCAGTGTGGGAGGGTATGCTCAGACGTGAGTCCCTTGCTCATTGCACCATCAGGATTCAGGCAAGCCGGGCCGACGAAGGCTGTGATGCCAGAAACCGGTCCCCGGAAGCTTGTTTCCTTCCCAGTATAAGAATTGGCTTGGTAGTTTGGTTTGCCCTGTTCCCATCATGCACTGGGACAGGTACAGACTAATTTGCATGTAGCCAGGTTCTGAGCTGGGATGGTGCAGTGAGCTAAAAAACGGTGATGGATTAAAACCATGATCTCTTGACTTGGTAAGAGTATTCTGCATCATTCAGAAACTCTGTCCATCACCACCCCCTTTTTCCCAAATCGATATGTGGCCAACCTATGCAGGATCACACCATTCTTGTGCCCCCAACCGTAGACTTGTGCGACCGAGGACTGCCAGAGGAGTCTAGCCGCATCCAGAGAGAGCGGTTTGATCTCCTCCCGGATGATCGCCAAGCGTCGGGCCTGGGCTGCGTCCTCGGTCATGGATAACAGTTGTTCCAGGCGAAGCGCCTGTGCTTCCTTGGAGGAAATCTCTTGCAGCTGTGACTGCCTCTGGACCTTAAGCTGCCGTTTGGCGAAACCCCGTATGGTCACCTTACCTGCCTCCCATAGGGTACACGGAGAAGCTACCGAGCCTTCGTTGGTGGCAAAGTATTGTGTGAGTTCCTTCCCCACCGCTTGCTTAAAATCTTTATCTTGAAGAAACCAGGCGTTCATCCTCCATGTTTGACGGGCCACGAGCGGAGGGGACCCTGAGCTAAGAAGTACCGGGGAATGATTGGAAATTCCTCTATGAAGGATGCAGACATAAACAATCAGGGAACAATCCATCGCGGTGACAAAGATCGCATCTATGCGCGCCTGGGTGCGGTGAGCCGCGGAGGTGTGCGTAAATTGGATGCTGCGGGTCGGCGGTTCTGACTCCGCAATTAGGATGTGACCACACATGGTGCGGTTGCAAACTTCCATTTTTTAATGGGAGCTTGTGCGGCGGGCCAAAGCTGCCCACAGCAAAAGCTCCCATTGAAAATGGAAGATTTAAAACATCCCTGCTCTGTCTGGCACACGGTACAGGGATGTTAAGGGGGCCAGGGGGCAAAGGGGCCCTGTTAGAGGCTCCCATTGTCATTTTCCACCAGCCTTTCCATGTCGGAAAGGCCAACATGGAAAGGCTGTCGGAAACAAGACAACAGCAGAAATACCGTCCTTAAGGGATTATGAGGCCTTTTTGACCAACCGATGGGCGGTTTGTATAAGTCAGACCCTACGACTGCTGCCCCCGACCGCACGCATCATAATGCGTCAGTCAGAACGCAGCAGTTGATGTGGTTTGGACCGCAATCGACAAGCCGTCGGTTGTGGTCCGAACCGCATTGTAATCAGGGTCTTAATTGTAAAATATTTATTAACTCATGTGATTCAGGCCCTGAATTTACATCTTGGTCTACAAATCGAGGGATGAATCTCCATTCCTTGTAGTACTACCTAGGAAGTAAGATTCTGTGATGCAGGACTGCAACCTAACCTCTGCCTCCTACTCGTCTTCTTTGAATGAATCTTGGCATAAAATAATCTTCCTGATGTCTGCAATTAAATCTCTTTTATTTACTCTAGGCCTGGGTGAAATTTTCAGCACGCCTGTGTAACTTCACATATTTTGGGGAATTTCAAGTTATACTTATTATGTGGAATTCATCTCTGGAATTACTTCAGAATACCACATCATGCAATTATACCCCATTCATACCAAAACCATATTACGTGAACGTGGGAAGTTGTCAAACAACTAGAGCGCCAGCAGCTGTTCGCGGAACTTTTCTTTTTTTGCACGAAGAAGCAATTTGCACTAAAATATAATGCTAAATGCTGGATTTGCATATTGTGTAATTATGTGTAGTTTCAAGAAAGGAAATTACACAACTTATGTCCACCCCAAATTTAATTGATACATCTATGAGAGTATATTCAGTTACAAGGAGAAGAATGCTAGTGAAGCCACCCCTGGATCTGCCATGCAATCTTTCAATGATGATCTAATGGCGACTGATGTAAAGGCAATACCCAATCACCACTTTTCTTAAACTCTGTTCATCTGTGAGAAGAGCTCTGAAACCCTAGAGATAGGGATTGAGCAGGTTAAGTGGCACCAGGGCTCTTGTTTGAGGAGCCGTCTGCAGACTGCTCCCAGCATGAGAATGCAGATAGCATGGAGTCACATTAGGGCGTATGGGTGTGAAGAGCCCAGAGCAACCCACTACCAGGGCCCAGAAGAATGAGTATCAAAGTGCAAACTACTCCTAGGACAGAGCAGAGGGGTACAAACATCATTAGTGCAGCAGGCATAGTGGCACCTGAGCTGAAGGAGGCGAATAGCGCTCAGCACTTTAGTCAAAGTCCAAGTATGGAGCATAAGGACACAGCTATCAGTACTGCAGCACGTACGGTGGTGCCAGGCAGAGCCAGGATGAAATTCCAACAACAGCCTGCTACTGACATTAGGGATTGGGGAGCTGCTATTGTATTGTATAGTGATTCATGTGTGGTGCCACAGCACCTTTTTGGACAGGTAGCATGCTACACCTTGAGGGCGTGTGTGGCTGTCAGAGTGTTGTATTTATTATCATTTGATACAGAAAGTGTTTTGATTTCATGGATAAGTAACCACAGAGATGCTCTTATCTTGTCTTGGGGCGCAGTGCCTACGAGTGGAGCAGGAGATGTGAGAGATAGACACGCAAATTTTAATATAGTTAGAACAAGTTGCTAACAATTATAATAATGTTTATGGCGACTGATGTAAAGACAATACCAAAATCACCACTTTTCCTAAAATGTTTTCTTTTAAGAAGTACTACTGGGAAGCCTTAGAGATAACAATTGAGCAGGTGCAGTGACACCAGGGCTCAGATGTTTGAGGAGATCACTGCAGCATGCTTCAGGCACGGGAATTCAGACAGCTAGTATTAGTGCAGCTGGTGCAGTAACAGGGGCATATGGGTGAGTAGATTCCAGAGCAACCTACTTCTAGTATAGAGCACTAGGATTTATTTATCATTAGTTCAGAAAGTACAGTGGCACCGGAGGAGAAGGAGGTGAAGAGCCTTTCCCGTGTAACCCATATTCTTCAAGAAACAAAATCTGAGAAAGGGAAGTAAAAACTGCAGGGATTTGGAAGCCAGCCACTGGCCCATGTGAAGGAAATTTGCAAAGGTCTACTCTACTGACTGCCAGTGCCAGGAGGAGTGCAGCCTGCAGGGTCTTTAAAGTTAACCCCGGAGGGCTGGACTTCATCAATTAGCGGGAGTCGGAGCTAGCCTACGCCTACCACACCCTTGACCGTCGGTCGCAGACAGTGTCACACCACCCACCACGCTCCAGTCCAAAATTAAAAAAGCAGCGTTGCTACTTACGGTTACTGTTGGTGGTGGTGGGCAGCCGGGCACTGGCCTGCTGCCTTTATTAAATAGGCGGCCTAGGCCTGCTGCTGCCTGCATTTGACGTCGGGTTAATCACCTGCCGGTGAACAGCTGATGAGTGATGGCGAAGATGTGCGTGCAGGCGGGTGTGCATGGCAAACTGAATAAAATACATGCACACCCTGCCTGCCGCACAGCACAGCCCTAGCCCCCTGCCCAATCGGTGTCCCGTGGCTGCCACCTGCCCATTGACAGCAGCACTGAAGGGCCGCAGGCCATCCGCCGCGGCACCGTGCAGCCTAAAGCAAATTTGAAATGCATCATCATCTGCATCATTGTAATAAGTAAAATGAGTCGGACGGACGGTCTTTGGAGTCAGTAATATGAATCATTTACATTATTTCATATGTGATGCGTGCCGCACACCGAGTCTGAGGTAATTTAATTTTATATACTGACTGACATTCACATTGCCTGCCATATGACCAATTATATGACATGCAGAGTCAGAGTTGCAGATGCGGGTGGTGTTATGTAGACCCTGCTCTGTCAAATAAGTGCAGGTGCTAAGCACTGGAAAGTACCTGCACAAATTAAGCACTGGCTAAAGTCCACATGCCCTCCAAAACCAAACATGGCCCACAAATGTACGATTATCATTAGTGCAGTAGGTGCAGTGGTACTGGACACCTGCAGGGGGAAGAGCAAACAGCAGCCTGGTTCAGGCATTAAGTATTAAGATGCTGCTATCATTATATTGGATTGTACTGTAGCATTTACACAGTGCTGCATAGCCTTATGTGGGGTGCAGAAGCACAATTTTGGAGAGTAGCTTGCTGCGCCATGAGAGTGTGTCTTTGGCAGAATGTTGCATTTATTGTGATCATAGACATTCCCTATCTTGTCTTGGGTCGCAGTGCCTGTGGATAGACAGGAGCTGTGAGAGATAGGTAAATGTTAATATAGTTCGGACTGAAACATATAGGCAGCAACAAAGTCTTAGCTTACTCAAAGGGACAGCAGGCTGCTGAATGCATATATCTCAAAAAGTGCTATAATCGGAGTTCTGGTAATAATATTGGCAACATGCACAAGGCAAAAATCCTGTAAAATGATGCCAAATCGGCAAGAATGGGAGTTGGTGAAATGAGCAGTAGCCATGCACTTTTATAAAGGCCTGCGCTCTACCTATTACTGTACAATTGTTATTGGCAATGGGGCAGAACTCCATGAGATGTGAAAAGACTAGTCCACTGAAAGATTTCAAACTAAAAGAAAATGCTGTTAAAGCGTGTTCTTGTCATGGTTTTATTATATTTAAAAGAAGACCATTAGCTCAGTTAAACTTGATTACATTGCAAAGGACTTGCGTAAAAAATTACACAAACATTGGCGCACAGTCAACATTTGTGTATAAATGCATATTTAAGTCAGAGCTATTGGCTTTGCTTCTGCTTCCGAAAAAAAGTAATCATGCCAAATTACAATATACATTTGTTTTGTAGGGCAATTGCCTTTGTGGAGCCCAGCCTTTCAACTTAAATTAAAGAACTTTAAATTGTTGCAGCTTTGAACTTTTTTTCCACTGTTGAGTATACTTTAAGCATGCTGTTCTAATGTGAGTTGACGCATCTGAGAGGTCACTGCAGTTCATAGTAATCTAATGACACTGGGGCCAGGGGGTGAAAGCGGCTGGGCTGCCTCGGCGGGAGCTGGGAGTGTCAAGGTCTAGCCCTTTGTCATTCAGAGGTGCCTGGGACAGCGCGCATTCGCACCTCTTCCTCCTCGGCCACTGGGATTACAAAGGAAGCCTGCACCTTGCACATCAGCAGGAGGGGGAAGGGTCTGTTACAGAGGACGGAGGTGGGATCAAGCTCTTCCCTTCTTCCCTTCAGAAGTGTATTTTTCTCTAGTTTGACGAACGGGGAAAGAGACCTTGCAATGTTAGACTGTGCGAAGGCGCATTTCAGCATATTGAAAGACTGGCATGGAATTTTTTTTTTAAATCTTAAAAATAGGAGTGCACCCCAAGCAAAACAAAAGATGCCTTATTTCAAATATTTAAATATATTTATTTTTAAGAAAAGCTCTGCTCCTGCATTATTGTTGAAGTTTTTTTCTGAAAACGCACACTTTCACCTGCTCTGGATGTAGTTGCGCCTTTCCTGTGATCTGAATGTTATCTATATAATGTTTGGGTTTGCTTTAAAGATATTCTATTGGGTGATGCATATCGAATTTCCCCACACTTGGGTCTAGCAAGGGGTGTGTGGAAATAGTCGAATAGTGAAATTAGCTTTTGGGTCATTGCGAAAAATTATGGCAAACTTAAGTGAAATTGGGAGTAATTGTGATAAATGCAAATCTCACAATTGTCATTACATTTTAGTGCAAAATGCATCCTCACATAAAAATATTGGGCAAGAGGATGCATTTAAACAAGCACCTCAAACATCAGCAACTTACAATCGGTTGGTCCTATGCATTCGCTATACATTTCTACTGCAAACTGCGCACTCACAGTAAATATTAACAGCACATTGCATGCAATTACACAAAGTAGCATAATTTTAGGACTTTTGCATACCAGGCATAATACAGCATTCCAGAAATTCCAGAAAGGATAGCGGCGAAACTTAAATTCCACCAAGGACTGGTTACCCTTCCTAAAAAGTAAGTTTAGCGCATACGCACTCGACTTGCAAAGAGTAGCCTATGAAATGCTGGTTTTATTCTTTAAGGAACTAGTAGTTTAGATTAACACATTGAAAATTAAGGACAACCAGCCTTAGAAAGCAAAAAAGGAAGGATGAGTGACTGGTAATGGATAACTTTATCTTTAGTTAATGAAAAATGCTTATATCTTAGAATTCCTGTAAAAATAGCTCATTTAAGGCTTCATTTGGGTAAACATGACCATTGTAACTGGGACTGAGCCAGGTTTGCTCAAACTCAAAATCAAGCTCGCAATTAATGTCTCTGTTTATCATATGCAAATTAGAAACAGTTCAGTCTTTTTTTATCTTTTTCTGGTCCTTCAGAATTAAATAGTCCTCGTACTCACACAGATCCAGGAATTCATCATACATGTTTACAATGTGTTTAACCTTTGATTACTGAGCTGGGCGTATAGTTGCATCCTTAGCCAGCCACTGGCTTGAAGCCTTTAGGACTCCTAACTGATCTGGGCACAGACCTACAGTCTGATTTATTCAAGGACCTGCAATATGATCTGGTCAAGGGCCTAACATTTTTGCTGGGCACACACCAGCTAGCTGAGCTTGGGAAGAGCATGCAGTTGGACCTGAGCACGACTCACCTTAGGCTTGACATCTGACTTGGGCATAGGGTGGCAGTCTGAGGTCGACACAAGCCTGGTTTCTCAATTGAGCACAGGGCCTCAGTCAAAGCTGGGCACAGACCTGTACTTGCAGCTGGGCACATGCTTGTAGTCTGATCTGGGTACAGATCTGCAGTCTGGGCTGCACACACTACTGCAGTTGAGTGGTCGAAGTGGGGTAAAAAAAGTAAGGAACTGTGGGCGGAGAAGCAGAGGGCGGGAATAACCCGAGGATGGGGTCAGTGGGCGGAGTTAGAGGTGTGGCCGGGATTGACAAAACATCCCGATCTTTAGTATTTGTTTGGCATTTCACTGACCAGTTACAGCTTATTATGTTATGTAATTCAACCAATGGATACACATGATTATTTAACGATTAACTACAGGGCCCAGAAAGGACCCATTTCAATGTCCACTGCTTATATGCTTATAAAACGTAAGCAGTATGGTTTAAAAAGACCACATTCGTGAATACAAAGCAGCCGTTTACTTTTTTTTTCCAATCCACCCATCAACCAGGTATTGCAGTACCTCCAGGTTTGGCGCACCTCCCCACCAGGGGAAAACAGCGCTTCACTGGCAAACTCGGTAAAGTGACGCTAATGTTTTTGGGGTTTGAATAAAACAAATCTGGCCACTTTAACACTCCGTCTTGTTTTTTTAATTGATTTTTCATATTATGAATCTTTTATTTCCGAGGCTGCACTTTTGAATAGAAAAATGTAAAAACGACATTTCCAGCAAAAGTTTTCTTTTTTGCATCCATTTCCACAGGCGAACAAATGAACGATAGGAAGAAAGAGGATGAGAACCATTTCTTGAGTCATGGTTTTCGGTAAGTGAGGAGGAGTTAGACAGACAGAGGGAATAGGAGTAAGAAAGAGGGTGGGTAACGGGGCAACTGCCAGCGGCAGAGCAGAAGCGGACACCTTCCTTGTCTCGTCTGGGCAGGAAGCAAGAGAAGAAGACCTTTTCCTGCTCTGCTCCCCGCCCCTCCCCGAACAGCCACTAATGCCGAGCCTTCTCTGCAGGCCTTGGATATTTCTTACGTCCCGGGACGCATGTTCAAAATAAAAAAGTAGGGGAACAGAATCTATAGAATTACAGAAGTAGGGGCACGACGTGCCCTGCCGATCCCGCCCACTTCGACCACTGCTGCAGTTAGAGATAGGCACAATAATCTAGTCAGAACTGGGTGCAGGCCTGCAGTTTATTCTAGGGACTGGCCTGCAGTCTGAGCTGGGCACAGGATGCCAGTCTGAAGTGGACACAAGACTACAGTCTCTTTTAGACACAGACCTATAGTCGAAGCTGAGCACAAGAATGAAGTCTGAGCTGGCTGCTGGGCTACAGTCTTATCCGGGTACAGGCCAGCAGCCTGAGCTGGGCCCAGCTTGCTCCTTGAGCTGAGAACTGGATATAGGGACTGCAGACTCAGCTGGGCATAGGACTGCAAGTAGAGCTCGTCACGGTCCTGCAGTCTCATGTGAGCACAGGTCTTCAGTTTCAGTTTGTGAACAGGTCTGCAGTCTGTGATGGACAGAGGTCTACTGTCTGAAGTATCCACAAGCCTGCAGTCTCAGTATGTCATTGGACAGAGTCTGAGCTAGAAACAGGACTACACTTTAAGCTGTGCTCAAGGCTGCAATCTGATGTGGGCACAGACCAGTTGACCTAGTGAAGGGTCTGAAGTCTGAGCTGGCCAAAAGCCTGAAACGTCAAAAGGGGCACATGGCATCTGTTTAGTCCAGGCATAAGACTGTAATCAGATCTGTGCACAGACCTGTAGTCAGAGCTCAGCATGGGCTTAAAGTCTGACCTGGGCGCAAGACTATATTCGAAGGTGGGCAGAGGCCTGTAGTCACAACTGGATGCAGGCATGAAGGCTGAGCTGGGCACAGCTTTGCAGCCTGTACTGAGCACAGGCTTGCAGTATTAGTTGGGCATGCACCTGCAGTTTCAGAAGAGCACACATTTGCAGTTTCAGCTGGGAACTAGTATGCAGTAAAACACACAGGGTTGCCAGTTTGATGTGTGCACAAGACTGCAGTCTCAGTTGGGCTCAGACCAGTATTCGGAGCTGGGCACATACATGTAGTTGGAGCTTGACAAAGGCTATAAGTCTAAGCTGGCTGCAGGCTACAGTCTGAGCTGGGAACACGACTGCAGCATCAGCTGGGCACAGTCTTGCAGTCTGATGTGGGCACATGGCAGCAATCTCATTTGGGCACAGGCCTGCAGTTTCAGTTTGGGAACAAGTTTGCAGATTGTGATGGGCACAGGGTTGTAGTCTGAAAAGTCTAGAAGCCTGCAGTCTCATATTGTGCACAGGGTAGCAGTCATGGGTGACACAGACCTGTAGTCAAAGCTGGGTAAAGGTACGAAGTATGATATTCTATTCTAGTAAAGTTAACACTCACTGAAAAAGTATGTCTCATATTCACGCAGCTTTGTTATACAAAGCACCGCTTGTTTCAAAGTGATACAATTGAAGATGATCCAGTGAGCAATAGAAAAAGTTAGGAATACCACCTGTGAGACCTGGCACCATTGGCGTGAGTCTCCCTTCCATTTTTTTGCTGTGCCTCCTCTTTTTTTCTGGTGATAGATGCTCTGGGCGCTGCACCACTACCATTCAGTGCCGCAGCGCGGATGCTCCCTGTGTAAAGATGACATATGAATTGATGTATCCCTGATTGGCTTATTTGGTCTACCTGTTAGTCCCTAGTAATGTGGCCTGTGTGTGCCCAGGGCTAGTGAACCAAAATGCTGCTGGTGGGCCTGCAGCACTGGGTTGTGCCAACCACAGAAGCAGCTTGTAAATTGTGTCTCAGACCTGCCACTGGCGATGTGGGGGCTCTAGAAGGGCTGAAAAACCAACAAAGCCCCATTAACAAGCGAATGATCTTTTAAAGACCTGTAAAGTACTCGGGCGGCTGTGTGTGTGCCTGGGCTGCCACACAGGTGGGGGTGGTGTTGGTATATGCACTGCCAGCAACCTGCCAGGCCAGTGAGTGCAGAACACTTGCATCACCCTCTCTCTGCCTGCCATTGCGCTCCATGCTTCTGAAAGGTAAGAAAAAAACGTGCATTTGCGTTTCAAATGTCTGATCCTGCAGCAGCACACTTTCAAAGCCCATACATGACAGTAACCCGATTCAAGTCCCCATTCTCCCGATTTTTTATTTAAAGTATCTCCTACTTTGCTCTTCTGAAATGTTGGCATGTATGATATATTTTTCTTTTTAAAGGCAATCTCAACCCATGCATTACTGCGAGAGATTCCAGAGCACTTTGAAAGCTTTGGATGTGCGTGCATTTTTTTTCTGGTTTGAATTTCCTCTGTGATAATGTTTGGCTTTCATTCTGTGCTGTATGTGCGATTTCTCAGCACTGGGTAGTAGCAAGTCTCTCCCTTTAAAATGGGAAGCTGAGCATGTTCACACTGGGCTTTCATAGTAGTAGCCTATAAAATCTTGTTATTACCCTTCAAGTTATGTAATTTGCAGTTTAGCTTTTCCAATTGCAAATGCAGAACAATAAGCCTCACAATGCAACAAGCATTGGCAAAGCCAATCGGTCTGGCCTGCATATTCAGCTGTAAGCCAGAACTACTGCTTTTGCTTTGGCTTTAATGTGCAAAAACATTCTCATCAGGTGGCCCTCCTTCTGAAGCTGAGGCATTAAGCAGGCATAAAAGATAGTGTAGCAGACTAGACAAATGCAGCATAATGTCAACCAACCTATCCAGCCCTAGGCTCCGCCTCACCCTATTGTTTCAGCTTGTGGTAAACAGAAAGCAACAAAGCAACAGAGACTTATGCTTGCACATAAAAAGGTTGTGCCTCAGTGCACTGCTGTATTGGAGAACATTCAGGATGCACTGCATGGCGGCTTGTTCTACTGTTATCAAACAAGAACTCCTTGGTATTGTGTCTGACACAGCTTCTGCTTCGCTGCTGGTGCGAGGCTTCGCAGCTTCCCCATCTTTACATTGCAGTGCATTCCTTACCTACCATGGATGCCATTTATAAAGATGTCAGACAGTGAGAACCTTCTCCAGCCCGCACAGGCTCTGCGCCTCCTTATCTATGTCTGTTTGGTTGTTACCCATAAAACACCACCCTGATTTCAAAGTATGGATAACCCAATGTTATGTGTCGAAGTTCTATAAAGTTTTCACAAGGCAAAGTGATTGTCACTGTAAACTAGAAAATGACTGCAAGCTTTTAAAAGGCACCAGAGAAAGAGAGTGCACATATATATTTGTATGAAAACAATGATATTGCGGAGAATATCCTAAAGTGCACTTAACATTTTTGTAGTTAAGATCAGTTTATTTATTTATTATTTTTCCATTCACATATTTTTTTTGTCTGACATCGTCCAAGGGGCAATGTAGAACTTTTGAGAGGTCCATAAACAGTACAGTTAAATCCAGTAGAAAAGAGTATATAGACATCACTTCTAATATTTACAGAGTAATTAATTGTTCCATAATAAAGTGGGTTGTCTTTAATTTCCCTGTAAATAAAAAGAAAATTGCTCTTTGGTAATCACAACTCAGTCAACTCTGAGTAATGTTACTTTAGCCATCATCAAGTGATGCCATCCTTAGAGAGCAACACATTAAGAACTTTACTATTTTCTATTAAGCATGGGTGTGCATGGTTAGCACAAAATGATCTTATAAAGGAAATTAGGTGCCTTCTCTGTTAAAAAAATGTATTACATACAATGAGTTGCTGTCTCTTGAAATAATTCTGCAGCACACATCCAAAGAGAAAATTACCGTAAAGCAAATTTTTTCTGCAGAAAGGGACCCTTTCGTGCACAAAAACTATGCTGACCACAACGCAGACACCCTTGCACTGTAAGGGTGTCTGCATTAGAGCATGGCTGCTGAAATTGTGCCAATGCAGGGAAAGAGCAGAAGTGTGTCACTTCTTTGTAGTCAGTCAGTCATAAGAAGCTTTATTCGGTTGATAAAAAACCAGATAAGCATAAAACCAAAGTCATCCAAGCCATGATTCATGTTTAAAATACTGAATATGATACATTATACAACTTAAAAGAAATTTTCATTAAAACATGCTTATACATTTTTTTTAAATACCACAATAAATATACAAAAAGGTACAATTTGATCATGTTTCACTGTTAATCAATCAACATCCCCCCCACACCTATAGCAGCAGAATATAATCTGCAGTTAACTTTCCCACCATTTTTCTCAGTCAACAGAAGCAGAGATGAATTTATGCACCATCAAACAGGTGTATTGAGATGATAGCAGCTGCAGTTGGTGCAGCGTGGGCCGACATAACCTAGGATTTTGGCCCCTGAAGAGTGGGAGTAAAAACCTTTCCGTAGGAATAATATGTAACTTGCGAAATAAAAATAAATTAAGTGTATTCTGGGAAGAGCTTAAGTCACAAGGATAGGACATGAGCTTGGATTCCGGAAAAGCTTCGCTAGGATATGAGACCAGGAAGTGCTGTAGAGGAAAATATAGATCAGGTTTCATCTGGTCCATAGTCACTAGCGGAATATAGGTGGACACTCTTTGCTTCCCCAACTCCCTGGTTTGCCGTCGCTGCCAGCAAAAGGCCAGGATATACAGTGGGCATTTTCTAAACTTTGACAATCTTTTATAATGTCCTTGTTTTAGGCAGTTTCATCTTTTTCCCACACCGAGTGCCAGAGCTTTAGTGGTGCCAGCTTAATTCGGTCTTCTAGGTTTAACAGGCCTAGTTCCGTGTGACAAATGAACGAGTGCAGGGACTTAGGGACAGAAAAAAGCTTTCTGGCAAACATGTTTTCAGTCACCTGAAGGGGGCCAGTGTCACAAATACCCCACACCCCAGTGTGATAGACCATAGCAGAGCTACCTCGAGCCGTATAGTTTTTTCTTCTTGCATCCTTCGGCTTGCACTCAAGCCTCCCAGCAAACCGGAATAGGGCCTCTGTTGTTTATTTAAAATGGGCATGGCGGACTTTAATTAAGTGCGAACAAGATGTGATGCCCATATAAATAAATATAGTTACACAGGCAAGTTTTTCTTTAATAATATAGAGAGCTCTGGTTTTCAAGATAGTGCACCCTAAAATCTCTGTGAGATTTAGCAATATTTGTCTGCAGGCCCAGTTTGCTCATGTAGGAGACAAATCTATTTAACAAGAGTTATAAGCCCATCCCTGTCCTTGACATCGGACACAATCATCTGCATATAGCAGAGCAAGGAGTCTTCTTGAGCCCACCCTGGGAGTGTCTGCCTCTCCCAGATTCAACGAGGCCTATAAATCATTTATATATAGACAAAAAAAGAACAAAGCCAGCACACACTCTTTTTGCATACCTCTCTGCATTTTGATAGGGTCCGTATATTTCCCATAAGTGCCATGCCTAATATGTGCAGGCAAATCCTCGTACATTTGCACCAAAAAGTGAACCAAAGCTTCCTTCATTCCCATGACAAACATTTCGCCCTAGAGCTTGCCTATATCCACCCAGTCGAAGGCAGAAGTAAGGTATATAAAGATAATGAGAGACAGTTCTTCTTAGCCTGTGCATATTTACTAATTATCAACCGCAGATTTAGATACTGCTCTGTCGTGCCGAGACCCTTCTGAACCTGTACTGTATTGGGGACAAGCTACCTTTTGCGGCTACCCAGGCCTCCAAATGGGCTAACACGATCCTTCCCAAAACCTTTGTTGCTTGAACATGAAATACCTTGAAAAAACAAGAGACAAGAAGCTTTTGGCAAAACAGAACAGTCTGTTTTATTAAACAATGCAACCGGTCTAACTGCCACAGACGTAGGGTCTGAGGACTGTCTCAATTTACAATTGGTAGAACATGGATTTTTATACAGTTCCTTGAATGCAATAAAACAGTTCTGGTGATACTTTTATGGTAAGGAATGTGAACCTCTATCTTTGGAGACATAAATTAATGTATTGGAGGAGGAATCCAGGTGGGCTTTGAACTTGCGTAGACACAATGTGGCCAGTGAGTAATGTGTCTAGATGTGTAGCAAGGGGAGAGCATGACCACTGTGTGTACTGTGTGTGCTGTGTCCTGCTTGGCTATGTGTTCCTAACTTCATGTGGCATCTGCCTTTATGGTGTTTTGGGAACACACGCACCCCTCTGGCAATGTGCGCTTTATTGGGGCCAATCTCCCTGGCCCATTGTGGTGTCTCTGCACCTATCTGTGGGATTGATCTTCTATGTGCCACCCCACCTGTCACCTGTCATTAGTGACCTCGGGCCTGGGTCTCAGGGCCTTATAACTTCGTATTTCTGAGTCAGGGTTGACGTGGAGTTCACAAACGATAAATTTGACAATAAAGATGGGATTTCATTTTTATACATGAATGTGCCATTATTCATATTGACATCGGCTTGCATGTGGAATCAATCAAGGTTGGGGCCAATCTCCCTGGCTCATTGTGGTGTCTCTGCACCTATCTGTGGGATTGATCTGCTATGTGCCACCCCACCTGTCACCTGCCAATTAGTGACCTCTGGCCTGGGTCTCAGGGCCTAATAACTTCGTATTTCTGAGTCAGGGTTGACGTGTAGTTCACAAACGATAAATTTGACAAAGATGCGATTTCATTTTTATACATGAATGTGCCATTATTCATATTGACATCGGCTTGCATGTGGAATCAATCAAGGAAATAGGGCGATAGAAACATGTATGTGATCTGTCGCCCTTTTCAAAGATGGGAACGATAATAGAATTGGACCAGGATTTAAGTGGACCAATGGCAGCGGCACTTCTTAGTATGTTCGTGATAAGTGGAGCCCAAAGAGTGATTTTATTACCAAATATGTACATTGGTGCTTCATCCCGTCTTTGAGCCTTATTCTTCGTACTCTGCTTAATTACATTTCTGACCTGGGCACAGCTCTTCAGTCTGACCTAGTCAAGAGCATGCAATCTGAGCTGGTCAAGGGCCTGAAGTCTCAGTTCTGCCTAGGGCTGCAGGATGATCTGGGGCCAGGTCTGCAGTTAACGATGCACACAGGGCTGCTGTTTGCCCTTGGTACAGAGCTGCAGTCAGAGCTGTGCACAGACATATAGCTAGAGATAGGCACAGGCATGAAGTCTGAGCTGGGCACAGGCCTGCAGTTTCTTCTCAGCACAGACCTGCGGTTTCAGATTGGAAACAGGTCTGCAGCCTGCAAAGGGTGCAGGTCTGCAGGAAGAGTTTGGTACGTGGCCACAGTTAGAGTTGGACACCAACCTTTAGTCAGGGCTGGGCATGGGAATGAATTCTGAGCTGAGCATAGTTCTACAGGCTGGGCACAGAAAAAAAGTCAGAGCTGAGCACAGGGCTGCAGTCTCAACTGAACATATACAAGCAGCCTGAGCTGGACAAGGACCTGAAGTCTCAGGTAGGCATAGGATTGCAGTTTGAGCTGGTCACAGGGATATAGTCTCACCTGGGCTTAAGGGCTGAAGGGCTGTAGCTGGAGTTAACTACAGGGCTGCAGCCTGACTTGTATTGTAAGGAAGTTATATTTTACCTAATGGATGTCTTTCCCTTGATGGTAGAGGTGTGTGAAATTCACATAATTCCCCATTTGCATAATTATGACGACTTTATGGAAAATTATATGAAATTACACACAATTACATGAGCTGAAAAGCTGGTATTTAGTGCTATCTTTTAGTGTGAAATGCATCCTCATGTCCACTTTGACATGCACATTGCACATGACTTGAGCAGCAGCTGCTCTCTTTCGATTCATTCATGTTATTCCAGTACTCCCACAATAGGATTTTTCTCCCCAAATAAATGGAAAATATCACAGTGGCATAGCAGTCTAATTTCAGGTAAAAAGCATAAAGCAAAATGCAGAAAAGATTATGCCGGGCATAACAACATTTTGTTCAGGCCTACTCTCTTGTACAGACTGTCTCAACATAATTGTGTAGCTCTACTTTTCAAAGTATCAACAAGTTCCTACAAAAGATTGTGTGCTAGGAGCCCAGCTGTGGCGGCCATACTTTTGTGGACTTTGTGACAAATTACTGTTTCTACATTGGGAATATTTAGCAATGATTCAGCCTGGGGTGCTGTCTCTTATGTAAGAAACCAATGTCTAAAATTGGCAAACATCAGCATCAATGACAAACAGCAACATTTTACTTACAGTCCAATACCACTATGAATCTTAATAAAACAGTTATATTTTACATTTGGACATGCATGTTGTTGAAAGTGAGGAGTTTGGCATCTATTATAAATAAGAATGTTTATGCAAGAAGGAACATCACTGTCAGTTTGTATGAAACATCTGTGTAGGCAGTAGTGGCTCTCATAGGGTGTGCTGCACGGCGAAGGGGCGGGGGAGGGGCAGGTTGGGGGAAGCAAACACGGACATACGACAGTTCGGAGGAACGTAATAATTACTGTCCTCCGTTCCCTCCTATGTCCGTGTTTCCCATTCCCCCACCCTACCCATTCCCCACCCCACCCCACCACCCCACAGCACGCCCTATGCGAGCCGCTACTGGGTGTAGGTTAGGTACAGTGCCCAGAAATCACAATTTGCAAGGACAGTTATGTTTTTTCAGCATCTGTCCTGGCAATTTCTTTGAATTCAGCATATGTCCTGGTTTTTAAAGATGGTCAACTAAACACACAGGAAGCATGTCTTAATGTGCACCAGGGCAAGAATAGTTAAGAGTCCTTATAAGAAATTATGTAATTAAATATGATATGGTGTGTAAAAGTTACATTTAATTTATGCTTAGTGCCTCTAAGTCATCCGTTTTCTATATTGGTGAGTGTTACACAGAAATCCATTCTATGCCCATGGTCGCTGCCAAATTGTAGCTTTCCTTTTATGTTTATGGTATGCCCCAGTTTTTGTTTTTCAAAATTTGGTCAGTCTTGGCCAAGGTTTACAAGGAGTAATGCATTTGAAAATATAACTTTATTATATGATTACTAATACCTCTTTTTAAATAGATATTTACCCAAAGTGCATCCAGCTTTCAGCACGGTTATGAAACATGACTGCATGACATAAGTCAATGGTATCAAGGGGAAAAGGTGGCGCCAGCCATGCCACACATGTAAACTTGGAAATGCACATTACATTATAATCTCTTGAGCACATGTTCAACCACTGAGCTCACATACCATTCTATTAATTATTATTCATGAAACTGACTAAATAAAAGGACAAATATTCGGAAAGTAGTCTACTACTTACCAAAATCACTTGAGTTTGCAGTGCTTTATCTCAATGCAAACATCAGTGCTAAATTGCCTATGTACTTTACTGCATTAGAAGAAATACAATTTTGCAATTTGTAAGAAACAGCATACTTCTACTGAGGGAAATCAGGGATCAGTTTTAACCATCTTCTAAATGACAGGTGTAGTGCACTGCCAAGACAGCATTTTTTTTATAATTTTGTTTTATTTTGATATTTTAGGTTATGGTTAATGATATTAAACATAAACGCATTTGGAAATATAACCAATAAATGTGTAGGAGGAAGAAACCAATGACAAAAGTGACTTAAAAATGTATAAAAATCTTGTGAAAACTTGATTTCTAAAGCAGTGCTACTTATACTTATTCTAACATGGTTAAGTAGTTACTGTGTGTGAACTATTTGCAACTTTAGAAAGATATAATCGAAGGGGAATTTTGCCATTACTAGTTCTTCTAGTTTTATTGATTAAGTCTGGTTAGGATTTGTTTTTTAACAAATCGACTATGCTGCTTTTTGAAGACATGGGCAGATGTACCAACATTTTGCACTGGGTTTGCTTTACAAAAATGAGGAAATCTAGTACAAAATGTTTATTTTGAATTTACTATCCTGCTCAAAAAGTGATTTGTCATGGAAATTTGCCTGTAAGTAACGCAATGCAGTGTTTTGCATCACTGCATCAAAGGAGAGTGCCATGGAGGTACATCGACATTCGTGTGCAACCACCCATGTTTTTTGATGTAAAACCCTATCTACTATCACTATTAGGCACGGTTTGGCCCAAAAAATAATGCATCCTGGAGGAAAGGGTAAAAAAGAGGAATACTTTTATTTCTCCAAAGCCTTTACAGTGCAGCACACATCTAAAGTGGGTAAATTTTTAAAGTTTGTCTAGGCAAAGATCTTTTACTGGAAACCTATGCTAGACATGACACAGACCCCTTTGCACTATGATGGAAAGGTGTGTGTCTGGTTGTAGGAAGCCTGGTTGTCCTCCAGTTTTAGTCGTGTAACACGGGGGCCGCGCCAGACACTACCCCTACCCGTTCTAACGACTGGTGGTCTGCATATGCACCTTTAGCCCCTCTGTTTTCTCACCATCATGAGGACTGGAGAGACAATGTGGACGAATGGGAGACGGCGTCTCCCCAGGAGTGGAGCAGCGGTCCCTTTAACCAGCCTCAGAGTCAATACGAAGCTCCACCTGCCAGCAGCGTCATGGCACTGGCATTGGATAAAGATCAGGACTCCCTGAAGGAGGTGTGGCGTACACCGAGAGCGAGGAAACCGGAAGAGAAGACCGCAGAGGAGGTGGAGAGTCGGAAATCAGAGGAGCGGGCTACCGTGGTGAGGACGCGGACGGGAATCCCCGAGGAAGAGGGAGCAGCGGACGGCGAGCCAGGAGGCCAACGACACGGCGAATCCCCGAGCCACGTACCAAGGGGTGCGTGGCTTCTACAGGTACGGGAGCAAATGGCAAGGGTGTTGGGAAGGCGGGGCAGCGCATCAGTAGAGTCTCGGAGTTACGAATCGAAATAAATATACGCTATTAAGAGTTGCGCCAGTGCCTTGTTCCATCTCTCCTTCCCTTCCCGATTTGAATTTGGCGCTCACAACACCGTTTGATAACTTCCGTGCACGAGAGAAAAGAGTTGTCCACTTCGGGTGTATCCCCTCACTCCTGGTCCCTTGGGTATTTTTAGAGATAGTATACACCGTCCACTGACCCTTTCCCGTTTGTTTTTTTTCTCTGGGTTACACCTCGTGAGGGATCGACCGGCAGACGAGACGATCCAAGGACGGCCGCAAATCAACGCTACCTTTGAGAAAGGACTGTGTAACAAATCAAGAAGTGAAGGAAGACGGACCCCTACCTAGAACTGAACAAACAAAAGCTCTTATATGGCAAAAGTAAATATAAGGGAATAAAACCTTACACGAGCAAACCTGGTCTACGTCTCTTCACTGCCCCCTCCCGACAACTGGTGTCAGAAGTGGGATCATTACCAACATCCATCAGTACACCCGTGATGGAGGCCGTCGTGCAACAACTAATAGTCGGGCAAGAAAAGCTGGAGTGGGCAGTGAGTCAACAATTGACGTTGGCCCAAGCAGACCGAGAGGCATTTCGGGACACTGTTACAGCCCAGATAGATGGTCTACAGCGAGCCATACAACCGGTCTCCCCATTACAGCCGCCAGAGGGGAGGTCAGCCCATACACATCACTCCGGGGTCTCTTTGCAGAAATACACCGTGGGAGAAGACCCCGACGCCTTTCTTTCCAACTTTGAACGCGTTGCCAGAGCGTGTGGATGGCCGGAGGAGAAATGGCCATTCTTTCTAGCCCCTCTCCTGAGTGGAGAAGCACAGGCTGCATACCAAGTGGCCAATAGCACAGGGGATACCCCTTACGCCTTGGTGAAGGAAGTTGTACTGGACCACTTGGGACTTGACCGCGAAGCATACAGGGTACGCTTCAGAAAGGAGAAGGGCAACGTTGGAGAAAACCCCAAGACCTTATTCATTAGACTGAAGATGGCCGCAGACAAGTGGCTTCGACCCGCTACTAGTACAAAGGAAGAAATAATGAACATGGTCTATATGGAACAATTCATAGAGGCTCTGCCATATGGTACCCAACGATGGCTCAGACAGCACTCTTCTCTGTCAGTGGAACAAGCAGTCGACATGGCGACTACTTTTTCCCGTGCACAACCAAGAATGACACCCTGGGACATGGACAAATTAGGCAAAGGTGGAGCCTCCCACACCAGAACCGACAGGAAAATAAAACCCACTGTCGAGGTCCCCAAACCTCGTTTTGGTAGACTAGAGCCCCTACCAATAAAGGGTCCCCAATGTTTCGAGTGCGGGGAATGGGGCCATATCGCCAGGATGTGTCCTCGCCGAAAACCAGCGGAGGAACCCATGGAGGTTGGGTACATTCCACGGGCGGTGTTATACTCGGCGGAAATGGGGCCCCCTTTTTACGTGAGTGTCTGGGTTAATAAAAAACTGGTAAAGGCCCTACTAGATTCGGGGTGTAGACAGTCGGTGGTCCAGAAAGACATAGTGCAGCCCGAGCAGATCCTCCAGTCTGCAAAGGTACACATCAAATGCGTCCACGGAGACGTCAAGGTCTACCCCGTGGTGCAGTTGACGGTGAACGCCACAGACCACTCACCGTGTACTGTAAGGGTGGGGGTGGTTGAATCGCTTCCTGAAGACCTGATATTGGGAATCGACAAGCCCCATTTTTTGTCTGTCTTTCACTCTGAGGTGCAAAGGCAGTTAGAGAGGGAAAAAAAGACAATAGCTCTTACATCCTCAGAGCCCTGGGTTTTGGATGGTAGCTTTAAGTTTTCACAAGCCAATGATCCCACCCTTTTTAATGCCTGGGAAACAGCCCACCAGACCCAAGACAACCCAAACCCAGTGTACCCTCGTTTTGTAATCCGTAATGACCTCTTATACCGAGAAGCCAAGGCAGGCGAACCCCTGCAATTGTTGGGACCAAAGGACGGAACAGATCCTGTTCTATTCTCACGCCCACCAAGTAGCAGGACACTCAGGAGCAGAGAAAATGACAAAACACCTCCTCCGTTTCTTTTATTGGCCTGGTGTGTACAGAGAAACCCTACAATACTGCCAGACTTGTGAAATCTGTCAAAAGGGGAATACTCAACGACCCCCAAAAGTACCGCTACAACCGTTACCTGTAATCGGAGCCCCTTTTGAAAGAGTGGGTATGGACCTAATAGGACCCCTCCCTAAGACCTCAAAGGGCAACACGTATGCCTTGGTTATAGTGGATTACTCCACCAGGTTCCCAGAGGCCTTCCCGTTAAAAGCCCCTACCACTAAAAACATTAGTGAAAAATTGGTCGAGCTGTTTTCAAGGGTAGGGTTTCCAAAGGCTATCGTAACCGACCAAGGTACTCCATTTACATCCCGGCTCATGGGAGAGATATGCAAAACGTTGAACCTGAATCATCTTCGAACCTCGGTTTACCATCCACAAACCAACGGATTAGTGGAGAGGTACAACAAAACGCTAAAAGGCACTTTGAAGAAAATGTTGGAGGTAGAAAAAAAAGAGTGGGACCAGCTCTTGCCCTTAGCTTTATACGTGATAAGGGCCCAGGAACAGAGTAGCCTCGGCTGCTCTGCCTTTGAACTCCTGTACGGGAGACTACCACGTTCATTATTAGAAATCACCAGGGATGCGTGGGAAAACGAAGTCGAGACGGACAGAAGATCCCTTTTGGAATATACATGCCGCCTAAAAGCGAAGCTGGGAAAACTACGTGACCTGGCCCATTGTAACCTGATAAAAAGCCAAGAGAGGCAGAAGAAAAATTATGACAAAGGAAAAAAATGGCGAACATTGGAGATAGGTGATTGGGCCCTAGTCATGTTACCAACCACTACACAGAAGTTTCGCAACAAGTGGTCCGGCCCCTATCTAGTACGTAGTACAATAGGAAAAACAACGTACCGACTACTGATGACCCCCACTCGGACGCAGTGCTTTCACATTAATTTGTTAAAAAAATGGCTAGGACCCCCACCGAAAGAAGCCCAGTTAGTCCTACCTTCCACCTCGGGAAACACCACGTTATCTCAGCTTCCCATAAACGAGGAACTGACAGCAGAGATGAAAGAAGACCTACAACGTCTCCTCCGGCAGTACGAACCTATCTTCTCAGATCTACCAGGATGAACAACTCTGGCAGAACACCATTGTAGGAAGGTGGATACCTGACTATGGTTACCCCCAAATTTTTTCCTAGTGTCTAGCTGGTTTTTCGACTTAGTTGGCCTGAGATCCTGCCATTCAGGCTCTCAGGCTATCTGCTCTCTCTGTAAAATGGACTCCATGTACCCTAGGTACATACCCAATTGGTTGGATCACCCTGTCAGCCCCTGTACCAGTGTACACTAGGTACCCAGGGCATTGGTGTATCCAAGGCCTGCCAGGGGCTGAAGCATGTATTATGCCACCCCAGGCTTGGCCTAACAATCTGACACAACTGGCTGATCACTCAGCTGGGGTAAGTTGGTGTAATCACCTCTTACTTAGGTGTAGTATACCTATACCTAAACTTAAATGGGACACCTGGTAACCTATAAGTCACTCCTATGGCAGGCCTTAACAATCCTGAAGGCAGAGTGCTTGGTTCCATGTGAGATGGTGCTCTGGCATGAGCTGAGCCTGTCTGCAGTGGTCGGAACAACTTCCTTCTACTGTTTCCAGATATCGTCATACCATATACTCTTAAGTGCATTATGAACCTCGCGGTTAAATGCTATCTTTGGTTTGGCTTTATCAAAACATGTCGAGTAAGGTGTCATACGAATTGGAATACTAACCCCTCGCCAATTCTGGCGACGGGGTTAGCATTCCACCCTTCTAGAGGGACACGACATGTACAGTGCCTGAAACCCGGGTAAAATCAGACATAGCCTCAGCTCCACAAAATGGATGCTGCCACCACAGACACAAGTCTGCCCTCCTGCTGCTGGGAGTCCTTCCAGCTTGGGAGGTGTGGACAAAGGGTTTCCTGCCAGGGGAGGTGCATGCACCACCCCAGACAGGATTTTGTGTATTGGTCAGGTAGGGCTTGAAAGAAACCAGACATGCCTGTGGCTCACAAGGAGCCTCGGGGCATATGCCAGTTCAAACCGGTCCTGGGGCACACCAGTCCCGGGCCTGGGGCGAGCTGGACAAAGGATTGGGGGTGTAACCACCCCCCTTCCTGGTCCCACCCATAGGGAGGGACCTAGCAGGTAGTCCGGCCCCTAGAATCCGAATAAAGGTAGGAGCTGTGTCCTAAGACTTCAGACATCCTGGAATCAACTTGAAACTAAGAAGAAGACGGGAACTTCGACATTCTGCTGCACAGAAGACTGAAGAAAATCTCCCCTGTGGTCAGGGAGTGACCACCTTGCTAACGCAAGCACCATCCAGCGAATCACCGTCTGCTTTGCCGCCGCCTCCCGCCGGAGCCCGAGCCCAGAGACTGACAAGACCTGGACCTCCAGACCTCTCACCGCCCGATCCACAGTCCCTGCAAAGAGGAGACCCGTGGAGGCACCGAGACACGTGGAGCCAGCCATCTTGGAACGACTACGACAAGCTGACAAGTGCAACAACCGAGGCTCCCTCCAAGTTGTGCTTTGGGTCCTGAGAAGCCCAACCCTCGAGCAGCATCTGCACCAAAGGTGAGCCCTCCAGCATCTCCACGATCTGCGTGGGGCCCTTCTGCATTTTGCCACTCGACGCGCCTAACCGGTTGCTGGCCCGCTGGCTAGTGGCCATCTTGGCGACGAAATCTACGACAAACACCGCTGGTCTGGTTGCTCCAGACTGGCCCTTGCTCCCCTCCAAAGGAGCAATCCCTCTGACCTTGCTGGTCAGAACCAACAGCTGATTTCCGAATCCTCCTACAATTGCTTTTGCCAAGGCTTGTTTGCTTCGATCAAGTCGCCGACACCGCCGACAGCGAGAGCCTGCGTGGGACAGCTCGTGAGCCGACTCCTGGACGTCGTCGACCTTCAGGGACCACGTGGCTGCGGAGACAAGCTACCCCTCATCACCTGTTTGCACCCGACATCGCCTGGTACCCATCTGGTGCCACGCTGGTCACTGGCTAGTGACTGTGAACACTGTCCCCTCTGCTTACAGGTCTTCAACATCTCCGATCCACTCTTGGATCCACTGCATCTCTTCCCGACCGACCGCCTGCAGCATCTTTGTCCCAGGCTCAACGGAACAGATAGAAGAAACCCGACGCACTTTGAGGCCTATGCACCCGCTTCCTGTGGGTGAGGTAAAGCTGGTACTCCGGTGCCCATGTGTAGTAATACATCTCTAGTGCCTGTGTTCCAAATCTTAAGTTCCTAGGTCATCCGGAAGATTCCTTTTGCAGTAACTTTGTACTTTTTACGCACCCATTGAAACCTATGGGAGCACGCGTGTGACTATTTGCTCTGCACACGCCACCCGTGGACCTCCTGGTCACTAACTGACGTTAGCTCCTTGTAGGCCCAGCGATTCTAGAGGCCCTAGGCCTTTTCCCTTTTCTGTTCGTGGTACTTATACCACTATTTTAGTATATGGTTTGAGTGGCCACCAGGGCCTATCCATATAACGTGCAACTTCTGTGTATTCTGTGATAATCTTGTTTGACGATTTGTGCTCCTGTGCTCATAAAGAGACTAGGGGTTACTTTGAGAAATAAATACATATATATTTTGAATATATATCTGTGTGGTGTCCTTTCATTGGTATAAAAGGGGGTTGCATTTGGTAAAACAGCTGGCTTAACACGCTTCACGAGTTTAGCCTCAAAGACTGCTTAGCCTACGCTACCACTAGGGCAGCTAGTCCGAAAAGGTTGACTTACAACCACACCATAAGGGTTGCTTGGCATGGTACAAGGTGATCACTTTAACTAGTGAGCATCATATACCAGGCCAACTTCTCACATTGGTGAGCAGCGGTGGGATTTGAGCTTGCTGTGTTTTACCATTGTAATCTCTTGGTTACCAATTGAAAGATCACATAGGTACCTGTAGGTACATATAAAACAAGATTAGATATACATAAGTTCTACTGAACTTAGTTGTTGTAGAGCAAAGGGAGTAGCACACCCTGACTACAACTACTAGATAGGTTTAGTAGGTAAACACAAGTGTAGGTTGATTGCAACACATCCACCCACACTTAAGAGCAATGGCTGGGGCAGAGGGGTCCACTGTACCCATCTCTGTTGAGAGTGACCCCCAGAGGGCAACATCCAGCTTTGCTACCCTTAATCAGAATGAGCTCAGGCATTTGGCAACTCTTAGAGGCCTTAAACAGCCCAAGAACCCAAACTCTGCTGAGCTCAGAGAGCTCTTACAGAATGATGAGAATCAGAGAGCACTCAAGAAAGCTTCCCAGTTAGCCCCCTTAGGGACAGGAACAGGAGGCCCCCCTTCTGAAGATGCCACAGAGGTACCCAGTTCCAATAGCCATCCCTTAGATGAGAACCATACTACAGGGGAGGAAAGTGGTGAGGATACAGAAAGTAGTGATGATGAAGGGAGAACTAGCCCAGTGCCAAGTATTATACTTGGCCCAGCTAAACTAAGGCTATTGGGGACTGACAATGGGTTCACCCCATTGGATCTCCCCAGTGGACTTAACACAGGGCTTGGGAGGCAAAGGAATCACTCAGGTGACTCCAATGCTTCTCATGGCTCTAGAGGCTCTCAAGGTCACTCCAGGAAAAGGATGACCACCCCTCAGAGGAGGGAACATGAGGCCAGAATGCAGGAAGCCCAGCTGAGGATCAGGAAGCAGGAGCTAGAAGTAGCCCTGATGGAAGAAAAACTGAACAAGGCTAGGCAACCTAGAGAGAGTGGGTCTATACCCACTGGTGGCAGCATTGTCCCTAAGGACAAAGATAGGGTCTTTGATAATAGGAACCTGTCTAAGGTTGTGCCCCCCTACAAAAGTGGGGATGATATCCACAAATGGATAACTGCTCTTGAGAGAGCCTGCAAAGTACAGCAGGTTCCTGAAGACCAGTGGGCAGCAATCCTCTGGCTCTCCTTTGAAGGAAGAGGCAGAGACAGACTCCTCACTGTTAGGGAGGAGGATGTCAGAAACTACAGAGTCCTGAAGAGTGTCCTAGTTGATGGGTTAGGCTTAACCACTGAACAGTACAGGTTAATGTTCAGAGACACCCAGAAGACACAGACTCAGGACTGGTCTGAATATGTTGAATGTGCCACTAAGGCTTTGGAGGGTTGGTTGCTGGGAAGTAAGGTATCTGATTATACAGGATTGTACAATTTGATGATGAGAGAACAGATTTTAAGTAACTGTCAAAACCAGCTCCTCCATCAACACCTGGTAGACTCAGATTTGACCTCTCCCCAAGAATTGGGAAAGAGGGCAGATAAATGGGTCAGGACCAGGATCAGGCCTAAGAATCAGGGTGGTGACCAAAAGAAAGATACCACCAAACCTCAAGAGAAGGGTGGGGATAAAGCAAAAGAGAAATCTTCCTCAGGGCCCCAAAACTCCACACAGGGTGGTGGGTCCCAAGCTCCCTCCTCTACCACAGCTAAAAAGCCTTACTGCCATGAGTGTAAAACTCCTGGGCATTGGAAAACTGACAGCAGTTGCCCAAGGGCTACAAACAAAACTGTTCCTCCAATTACTCCTGTCACACCACCTATTACTGTCAGCAGTAATCCCCCAGGTGGTGGGAGTGCCCCCAAAAATTTGGGTGGGTTTACTTGGGGAACACAGGGGGACCCTGGCTTAGCCAATTCCCCTGCAGCAGATACTCTTGTCTATGATGGTGGCATGGGGTTTGCCAACTTCACTGCCTGTCCCAACACTTTGGGTAGGTACAGACAGGAGCCCTACATCAATGGTACAAAAGCTGAGGCCTACAGAGACACTGGAGCTAGCATCACAATGGTGGCCCATTGGCTAGTTCCCTCTGAGCAGCTTTTGCCTGGTTTCTCCTACCAGGTGACCAACATTGATGGCAAACAGAACAGTCATCCCATGGCAGAGGTATGTCTCAGCTGGGGAGGTGTCACTGGCCCTAAAAGGGTGGCAGTGTCCCCAACCTTGCCTGTAGACTGCTTACTGGGGAATGACTTAGAACTCTCAGCTTGGGCTGGAGTTGAACAAGACACCCATTCTAAAATGGTAGGCCTTTCACAAAAGGGTAGTGGGGTTGTGCCATTCACAACCCCTGTCCAAATAGATTTCCTCCCTGGAAAGGTTGGAAGGGCAGTGGTAGCCACAGCCCAGGCACAGACAGACTTCCCTGTAGAGACTGGCAGAGCTGTGACAGTCACAGCTCAAACACAAACTGAGTGCCCCCCTGAAAAGGTTGGCAAGGCTGTAATGGTCTCAGCCTATACTCAGACTGACATAGGTGTAGTGAAGCCTGAAACTATGGATCACTCCACACAAACAGAGAGTAGTGGGGAGGAAGAAAAGTCTCCCTCTCCCCAGACATTAGGAAAAAGTCAGCCTCCTCAGGGAGCTGACCTCACCCCTTGTGAAGGAACTGCCCCAGAGGTAGCCAGGCCTGGCCTGGCAGAGCCTCTGATGTCAGTGGCCCCTTCCAAGGTGGGACCCAGTCTGGTGCAGATAGCCTGCCTCTCTCTACCCTGCCTCAGTCAGCCCAGGGCTGCAGAGGTCAGGGAGGCCAGTGGACCCCAAGAGGGCCCCTGTCCACAAGAACCCCCCCATCAAAAGAATGAGGATCGCCTGGCTAGTAGCCCTAGTCAGGTGATGGGTAAAAACATTCCTGAGGGATCTCCTTTACAGGTAGTTAGGGACCTCCCCCAGAGGGATTCTGTTGGGTACAGGCAAACATGGGACCTTAGGGCCCCAGACCTGACCTGTCCCTCCAGTAAGCCCACAAAAGGGACCCAGCCTCCAGCTTTAGGTAGCCAGAGGCTGACCCTGAGAGCACAGTGCAACTCAGTTAAGGAAAGAAAGGCATCCATGGTGGAGGGGGATTGGAGGAAGGTGAGGCCTCACTTTGAGGACACTCACTTCAGTACTCCATCTCAACACCAGCCTTTTACTTTGCCAAGACACACCAAAGGTAGAGATTCCCTATGGTGGAGACCCTCTGATACCCTTAGGGTGAGGGATTGCTTAGTGGACCATGAAACAGGGGGTAACCATGCCAGTGCTGGTTCCTCCTTATATGGCCACTTGGGCAATATAGGCTTACCTGGTCAAGGTCAGCCTTATCTCCCTTCGTTTGGGGGGGGGTTGTGTAGGAAGGTGGATACCTGACTATGGTTACCCCCAAATTTTTTCCTAGTGTCTAGCTGGTTTTTCGACTTAGTTGGCCTGAGATCCTGCCATTCAGGCTCTCAGGCTATCTGCTCTCTCTGTAAAATGGACTCCATGTACCCTAGGTACATACCCAATTGGTTGGATCACCCTGTCAGCCCCTGTACCAGTGTACACTAGGTACCCAGGGCATTGGTGTATCCAAGGCCTGCCAGGGGCTGAAGCATGTATTATGCCACCCCAGGCTTGGCCTAACAATCTGACACAACTGGCTGATCACTCAGCTGGGGTAAGTTGGTGTAATCACCTCTTACTTAGGTGTAGTATACCTATACCTAAACTTAAATGGGACACCTGGTAACCTATAAGTCACTCCTATGGCAGGCCTTAACAATCCTGAAGGCAGAGTGCTTGGTTCCATGTGAGATGGTGCTCTGGCATGAGCTGAGCCTGTCTGCAGTGGTCGGAACAACTTCCTTCTACTGTTTCCAGATATCGTCATACCATATACTCTTAAGTGCATTATGAACCTCGCGGTTAAATGCTATCTTTGGTTTGGCTTTATCAAAACATGTCGAGTAAGGTGTCATACGAATTGGAATACTAACCCCTCGCCAATTCTGGCGACGGGGTTAGCATTCCACCCTTCTAGAGGGACACGACATGTACAGTGCCTGAAACCCGGGTAAAATCAGACATAGCCTCAGCTCCACAAAATGGATGCTGCCACCACAGACACAAGTCTGCCCTCCTGCTGCTGGGAGTCCTTCCAGCTTGGGAGGTGTGGACAAAGGGTTTCCTGCCAGGGGAGGTGCATGCACCACCCCAGACAGGATTTTGTGTATTGGTCAGGTAGGGCTTGAAAGAAACCAGACATGCCTGTGGCTCACAAGGAGCCTCGGGGCATATGCCAGTTCAAACCGGTCCTGGGGCACACCAGTCCCGGGCCTGGGGCGAGCTGGACAAAGGATTGGGGGTGTAACCACCCCCCTTCCTGGTCCCACCCATAGGGAGGGACCTAGCAGGTAGTCCGGCCCCTAGAATCCGAATAAAGGTAGGAGCTGTGTCCTAAGACTTCAGACATCCTGGAATCAACTTGAAACTAAGAAGAAGACGGGAACTTCGACATTCTGCTGCACAGAAGACTGAAGAAAATCTCCCCTGTGGTCAGGGAGTGACCACCTTGCTAACGCAAGCACCATCCAGCGAATCACCGTCTGCTTTGCCGCCGCCTCCCGCCGGAGCCCGAGCCCAGAGACTGACAAGACCTGGACCTCCAGACCTCTCACCGCCCGATCCACAGTCCCTGCAAAGAGGAGACCCGTGGAGGCACCGAGACACGTGGAGCCAGCCATCTTGGAACGACTACGACAAGCTGACAAGTGCAACAACCGAGGCTCCCTCCAAGTTGTGCTTTGGGTCCTGAGAAGCCCAACCCTCGAGCAGCATCTGCACCAAAGGTGAGCCCTCCAGCATCTCCACGATCTGCGTGGGGCCCTTCTGCATTTTGCCACTCGACGCGCCTAACCGGTTGCTGGCCCGCTGGCTAGTGGCCATCTTGGCGACGAAATCTACGACAAACACCGCTGGTCTGGTTGCTCCAGACTGGCCCTTGCTCCCCTCCAAAGGAGCAATCCCTCTGACCTTGCTGGTCAGAACCAACAGCTGATTTCCGAATCCTCCTACAATTGCTTTTGCCAAGGCTTGTTTGCTTCGATCAAGTCGCCGACACCGCCGACAGCGAGAGCCTGCGTGGGACAGCTCGTGAGCCGACTCCTGGACGTCGTCGACCTTCAGGGACCACGTGGCTGCGGAGACAAGCTACCCCTCATCACCTGTTTGCACCCGACATCGCCTGGTACCCATCTGGTGCCACGCTGGTCACTGGCTAGTGACTGTGAACACTGTCCCCTCTGCTTACAGGTCTTCAACATCTCCGATCCACTCTTGGATCCACTGCATCTCTTCCCGACCGACCGCCTGCAGCATCTTTGTCCCAGGCTCAACGGAACAGATAGAAGAAACCCGACGCACTTTGAGGCCTATGCACCCGCTTCCTGTGGGTGAGGTAAAGCTGGTACTCCGGTGCCCATGTGTAGTAATACATCTCTAGTGCCTGTGTTCCAAATCTTAAGTTCCTAGGTCATCCGGAAGATTCCTTTTGCAGTAACTTTGTACTTTTTACGCACCCATTGAAACCTATGGGAGCACGCGTGTGACTATTTGCTCTGCACACGCCACCCGTGGACCTCCTGGTCACTAACTGACGTTAGCTCCTTGTAGGCCCAGCGATTCTAGAGGCCCTAGGCCTTTTCCCTTTTCTGTTCGTGGTACTTATACCACTATTTTAGTATATGGTTTGAGTGGCCACCAGGGCCTATCCATATAACGTGCAACTTCTGTGTATTCTGTGATAATCTTGTTTGACGATTTGTGCTCCTGTGCTCATAAAGAGACTAGGGGTTACTTTGAGAAATAAATACATATATATTTTGAATATATATCTGTGTGGTGTCCTTTCATTGGTATAAAAGGGGGTTGCATTTGGTAAAACAGCTGGCTTAACACGCTTCACGAGTTTAGCCTCAAAGACTGCTTAGCCTACGCTACCACTAGGGCAGCTAGTCCGAAAAGGTTGACTTACAACCACACCATAAGGGTTGCTTGGCATGGTACAAGGTGATCACTTTAACTAGTGAGCATCATATACCAGGCCAACTTCTCACAACCATATAGAAACGCAACCAGGAAAACATGTCAAACAAAAGCCCTACAGGATACCGGAAGCCCGACGTGCGGACGTAAAGAGAGAAGTGCAAGACATGCTTCGCCTGGGTGTGATCAGACCGTCCCACAGTAACTGGTCCTCCCCGATTGTTATGGTACCCAAGCCCGATGGAAGCACACGCTTTTGCATGGATTTTAGAGCCCTAAATGCCATCTCAAGCTTTGACGCCTACCCAATACCAAGGGTAGACGATCTAGTCGAAAAACTAGGAGACGCCAAGTTCATAACCACATTGGACCTTACTAAAGGTTATTGGCAAGTGCCATTGAAAGAAGAAGACCGAATAAAGACAGCTTTCTCAACTGATGAGGGTCTCTTCGAGTTCAATGTCTTGCCCTTCGGCTTACATGGCGCTCCCGCTACTTTTCAAAGGCTAATGAACTCCATCTTATTGCCTTTTTCTTCTTTTTGTTCTGCCTATTTGGACGATATTGTCATTTTCAGTCCAACCTGGTCAAGACACCTACAGGATCTGAACACCATCCTACAAGCCCTCCAACGTGCGGGACTACATATCAACTCCAAGAAATCAAGGGCGGCCTTTCACACGGTGAAATATCTGGGTTACGTCTTGGGGGATGGTATGATAGCCCCGCAAACGGAGAAAATAAGAGCCATCACCAGTACCCCTTTTCCTACTTCCAAACGGGAGCTACGTTCCTTTCTGGGGTTGATAGGCTATTATCGCCGGTTCATCCCCAGATTTTCCGACATAGCATCCCCTTTAACTGACGTATTACGGAAAGAGGTCCACGTCAAACACCTTGTAAACCCATCTCCAGAAATGCAGGAAGCCTTCACCTCCCTGAAAAACCTGATAACCACCAGTCCGATTCTTATTTCCCCCAATTTTCACAAACAGTTTATTCTCACTACAGATGCCTCTAACACAGGGCTGGGGGCGGTTTTGTCGCAGGAGGGAGACGATGGGATGGAACACCCTATACTCTTCATAAGCCGAAAGTTATTCCCTAGGGAGTGTAAATATTCCACCATAGAAAGGGAATGCCTAGCAGTAAAATGGGCTATAGATAAATTGAGGTTCTACCTCGAGGGTCGCCCCTTTCTTCTATACACCGACCACGCTCCACTAATGTGGATATACAGAAATAAGACTCAGAACCCCAGGGTACTTCGCTGGTTTTTGTCCCTTCAACCATTTTCCTTTCAAGTGCGACATAAAAAAGGAAAGGAGAATGGGAATGCAGATTATCTCTCCAGAACTCCTTCTCTCCCCGAACGGGAGAGTCCAAGGGGGGAGGTATGTAACACGGGGGCCGCGCCAGACACTACCCCTACCCGTTCTAACGACTGGTGGTCTGCATATGCACCTTTAGCCCCTCTGTTTTCTCCCCATCAGGAGGACTGGAGAGACAATGTGGACGAATGGGAGACGGCGTCTCCCCACGAGTGGAGCAGCGGTCCCTTTAACCAGACTCAGAGTCAATACGAAGCACCGCCTGCCAGCAGCGTCATGGCACTGGCATTGGATAAAGATCGGGATTCCCTGAAGGAGGTGTGGCGTACACCGAGAGCGAGGAAACCGGAAGAGAAGACCACAGAGGAGGTGGAGAGTCGGAAATCAGAGGAGCGGGCTACCGTGGTGAGGACGCGGACGGGAATCCCCGAGGAAGAGGGAGCAGCGGACGGCGAGCCAGGAGGCCAACGACACGGCGAATCCCCGAGCCACGTACCAAGGGGTGCGTGGCTTCTACAGGTACGGGAGCGAATGGCAAGGGTGTTGGGAAGGCGGGACAGCGCATCAGTAGAGTCTCGGAGTTACAAATCGAAATAAATATACGCTATTAAGAGTTGCGCCAGTGCCTTGTTCCATCTCTCCTTCCCTTCCCGATTTGAATTTGGCGCTCACAACACCGTTTGATAACTTCCGTGCACGAGAGAAAAGAGTTGTCCACTTCGGGTGTATCCTCTCAATCCTGGTCCCTTGGGTATTTTTAGAGATAGTATACACCGTCCACTGACCCTTTCCCGTTTGTTTTTTTTCTCTGGGTTACACCTCGTGAGGGATCGACCGGCAGACGAGACGATCCAAGGACGGCCGAAAATCAACGCTACCTTTGAGAAAGGACTGTGTAACAAATCAAGAAGTGAAGGAAGACGGACCCCTACCTAGAACTGAACAAACAAAAGCTCTTATATGGCAAAAGTAAATATAAGGGAATAAAACCTTACACGAGCAAACCTGGTCTACGTCTCTTCACTGCCCCCTCCCGACAAGTCGCTATGCAAACAGTAACTTAGTTAAATAATTGGCAGTTTTCATACAATGTGAAATGTAAAGTTCCATCGTAGGAATCTAATTTTCTCTATGGCTTGGCTTTTGTGTATGAATATGTCATGACAGAGCAGTGCATTTTTGTAGTCTGGCTGATCATAAATGTGGTATACTCGGCCAATCAACATCTTTTAATCCTATTTGTTTAAGTGCATGTAATCAACCCATTTCCTACAAAAGAAACCCATAATTTTCACAATTCATGTAAAGGCAGAAATTCGAACATTCTGTTTAACTCTCTAGTCATAAAAAAGATGCTCAGGTGCGCTGACCTACTGCAAAGGTATCAAACAACTTGGCACAATGGCAATTTGTGCATCCCACACTGTCCCTTGTCACAAATTTCTGGTGCTAGCTTTATTCTCTGCATATTGTTCTGCTCTTTAAATAACTCAAAATAAATATTATTTTGAAAATCAAATATATCTTTTAAGAAGTAAATTAATTTTAGAAGAGCATCCCTTGTCTTTTAAATAGATACTTCCACACGCTGCGTGCATAACATTGCTTCCGTTCACTGTATGCAAGAACGTAGCCCTTAGCACAATACAGCGCTAGTCACTCACACATCTAGCCATCAACTCAAAGAACATATTCCATAGTGCATCATAGTATGTGAACAAAGGCAACGCAACATAAAAACTCAGAATTCCTGATAGAAGCATTAAAATGTAACAATAGGCATTTATGCCTCAAGGTTATTTACAAAAAACACTCAGATCAGTTTATATCCTATCTCAGCGCAGTGCACCATCATTCTTTAATTGCAGATACAGATCAAAAGACAATTGTGAAGTATTCTGGGGTTAGAAACTGACCCTAATTGCCTTTAGCAATATTTATAAAACCACAAACAATTTTCAGATACAAAAAGTCTAAATTAAATTGCTTCATGTAAATAAAAAAATTATTTTAATAAATAGAAAAATTGTTAATTTTCATTAAAATAATTGAATAATCACATGGCTATGCAGCTTTCCCTTTGAAATATCTGCCCTTTCTGCTGCTAGCATGAGATTCTGGTGAGCAAAGTGTGTTTAAATGCAAAGTGTGTTTAAGACTGCAGTACCATCTCCAGTCTACGGGGGCAGAGCTGAGCACAAATATAAACACACTTGATGAAACACAGGTCCCCACAAGGCAATTTTTTCAAAAGTTGTAAAAATCGACACAGATGTTCCTGAAGCCATTTTTTATCATTTAGAAGACATTGCCTTGTGGGGACCTGGGTTCAGGTCCCCACAGTGCACTCAAGTCCCCACAGCGTGAGTGTGTTATCACACCCAAGTCCCCACAAGGATAGTAACACAAACCCACAACCACATACACACAACCACAACCATACACACACACAACCACACAACCACACACACACAACCATGCACACACAACGACACACACAAACACACACATAACCACACACACTACCACACACACAACCAGACACAAAACCACACATACACAACCACACACACTCACAACCACACACACACACAACCACACACACAACCACATCCACACACCCAACCACACATACAACCACACACACAACCACAACCACACACACAACCACACATACAACCACACACACAACCACACACACAACCACACCCAACCACACCCACAACCACACACACACACCCATACACAACCACACCTACACCCACACACACTCAACCACACACAACCACACACACAACCACACACAACCACACACACAACCACAAGCACACACAAGCACACACACAAGCACACACAAACACACACACAACCACAAGCACACACAAGCACACACACAAGCACACACAAGTACACACACACCACCCACAACCACACACATGACTAAAACCATACACAAGCACACACAACCACACACACAAGCACACACACAGCAACACACACAACCCCACACACACAACCACATACATCCGCACACAAACAACCACACACAGAACCACACACACAACACACACAACCACACACACAACCACACACACACAACCACAACCACACACACAACCACACCACATAAAACCACACACACAACCACAACCACACACACAACCATACAGACAACCACACACACACAACCACAACCACACACACACACACAGACACACAACCACACAAACACAACCACACACAACCACCCACACAACCACACACACAACCACACACAACTACACACAACCACACACACACAATCACACACACAACCACACACACAACCACAACCACACACACAGCCAAGCACAACCACACACACAAGCACATACACAACCTCACACAACCACACACACAACCACACACACACACACAATCACAAACAACCACACACACACAACCACACACACAACCACACACACACAAAACCACACATACACACAACCACACACACAACCACACACACACAACCACACACAACCACACACACAACCACACACATACAACCATGCATACACAACCACACACACCACACACACAACCACACACACACAACCACACACACAACCACACACACAACCACACACACAAAACCACACACACACACAACCACAACCACACACACACACAACCACACACACACAACCACACCCACAACCACACACACAACCACACACATACAACCATGCACACACAACCACACAACCACACACACAACCACACACAACCACATACACACAACCACATACATACAACCACACACACACAGCCACACACACACAACCACACACACAACCACACACAACCATAACCACACACAACCACACACAAGCACACACACACACAAGCACACACACACAACCACACACAACCACACACAACCACCCACTCACATAACCACACACAACCATAACCACACATACAAACACACACAAAATAACCACATATACAACCACACACACAACCACACACACAACCACACCCGCACAACCACACCCACAACCACACACACAACTGCACACAACCACACCCAAAACCACACACACATAACCACACACACAGCCACACACACAACCACACACACACAACCACACACAACCACACACACAACCACACACTCATACAATCATACACACAACCACACACACAACCACACGCACAACCACACACACAACCACAACCACACACACAACCACACACAACCACATATACATCCACACACACAACCACTCACAACCACAATGATACACACAACCACACACACACAACCACACACAACAGCAAACACACAACCACACACACAACCAAAACCACATACACAACCATAACCACACACACAACCACACACACACACAACCACACACACACAACCACACACTCAACCACACACACAACCACAACACACACAACCACATACACAACCCCACACACAATCCCACACACAACCCCAAACACAAACCCACACCCAACCACACAACCACAACCACACACACAACCACATACCCAACCACACCCACAACCACACAACCACACACACACAATACACACACAACCACAACCACACACACAACCACACACACAACCAAACACAACCACACACAACCACAACCACATAAACAACACACAACCACACACACAACCACACCCACAACCACACACACAACCACACATAAAACCATACACACATACCACACACAACCACACAGACAAACATACACACAACTACACACACAACAACCACACACACAGCCACACACAACCACACACACACAACCACACCCACACAACCAAACACACAACCACACACACACAACCACAACCACACACAACCACACACACAACCACACACACACAACTACACCCACAACCATACACACACCTTCACAACTACACACACAACCACACACACAACCACACACACAACCACATACACACAACTACAACGACACACACAAACACACACAGCTACACACAACCACAACCACACACATAACCACACACACACAATCACACACACAACCACACACACACAACCACAACCACACACAGAACCACACACACAAACACAAACACATACAACCACACACAAGCACACACACAACCACACACAACCACACACACAACCACACACACAACCACAACCACACACACAACCACACATACAACCACACACACAACCACACACACAACCACACCCAACCACACCCACAACCACACACACACAACCATACACAACCACACCCACACACACTCCACCACACACAACCACACATACAACCACACACAAGCACACACACAACCACAAGCAAACACAAGCACACACACAAGCACACACAAGCACACATACAACCACAAGCACACACAAGCACACACACAAGCACACACAAGTACACACCCATCACCCACAACCACACACATGACTAAAACCATACACAACCACACACAACCACACACACAAGCTGTTAGACGGACCGGGAGGGTCGGCCGAGGACAAGGGGAGAGGTCTCCGGGGAGAGCCGTCTCCAGTGATCGTACAGACGAGTAACTTCCCCCCCACAGATGTACACCACACAAAGATAAGGTTTCGACGTTCTTTATAAGCAATCTTTAGGTACGATAGAATGGTACAAGGAGGTCAGGACTCAGGGGTCCCCTCGATTCTAGTCTCTTGGTTGGGAAAGGGGGTAGCGGGACAGTCTTGTTACCAATCTGGTAGCTGAGATGGTATGATGGATAGCTCACAATCCTCGAGCTCGGCTTTCTAGATGGACGGGCCGCGGCGGCGCCAGCAGGTCCCGGTGAAGGTGGTAGTTACAACGGTCCGCGGCAGCGCCAGCAGGTCCCAGTGAAGGTGGTAAGTACAACGGTCCGTGGCAGCGCCAGCAGGTCCCAGTGAAGGTGGTAGTTACAACGGTCCGCGGCAGCGCCAGCAGGTCCCAGTGAAGGTGGTAGTTACAACGGTCCGCGGCAGCGCCAGCAGGTCCCAACGAGGATGGAGGATGCAGAAGGCCGCGGCAGCGTCAGCAGGCAGGACGATAGTTCGCAAGGCAGGGCTACGGCAGCGCCAGTAGTCCGTCAGGGATGAGTTCTTCGCGGTGTCTCTCGACTCCAGGATACAACTGCCTACCTGCTCTGGAGCTGCCCCAGTTATAGGTCTGGCGCCCTTTGATGTCCGGACCCTCGCACTTGGAGGTCGGGAGGTCCGGGATGAGGGAGTCCAGACACCCAGCAGGGGGGTGGAGCCAGCGCCCGGGGGAGCTGGGGGGCGATCGGCACCTGGCGGGGGAGAGCCATCGACACTTCTTTCTCCCATCGACCTGCCAAGTGGTCCGTTCACCTCCTGGGTGGATGGTAGTGCCGGGATGTCGGGGCCTGGCCAGGCCCAGGGTTAGGGTCGAGCTGAGGCCACGCGGCCTCATGGTGCAGTGTCCAAGATGGCGGCCGGGCCGGGCGAGGGAGCCGGTAGGGGTTCGGCCCCATGATACAGAGAGGTCCGGGGGCAGGAGTCCCGTCTGGGGACGGGGTGCGGGTTGTTTCTGTGGGTAACACCTGGAGGGCCGGGGCTCGGGCCCTGTCATGCGGGGAGGGAGCAAGCCCTTCACGTGGCCTGTCCAACACAAGCACACACACAACCCCACACACACAACCACACACATCCGCACACAAACAACCACACACACAACCACACTCACAACACACACAACCACAACCACACACACACAACCACACACACACAACCACAACCACACACACAACCACACCACATACAGCCACACACACAACCACAACCACAACCACAACCATACAGACAACCACACACACACAACCACAACCACACACACACACAGACACACAACCACACAAACACAACCACACACAACCACCCACACAACCACACACACAACCACACACAACTACACACAACACACACACACAATCACACACACAACCACACACACACAACCACAACCACACACACAGCCAAACACAACCACACACACAAGCACATACACAACCTCACACAACCACACACACAACCACACACACACACACAATCACAAACACAACCACAACCACAACCACACACACAACTAAAACCACAAACAACCACACACAAGCACACACACAAGCACACACACAAGCACACACACAACCCCACACACACAACCACCCACAACCACACACAAACAACCACACACACAACCACACACACAACACCCACAACCACAACCACACACACACAACCACAACCACACACACAACCACAACCACATATAACCACACACACACACAACCACACTCACAACCACACATACAACCACACACACAACCACAACCACACACACAACCACACACACAACCACACACACACATCCACACACACATACATATAACCACACACACACAACCACAAACACACAACCACACACAACCACCCACACAACCACACACACAACCACACACAATCACACACACAACCACACACACACAATCACACACACAACCACACATACACAACCATAACCACACAAATAACCACACACACAAACACATACACACAAACACATACAACCACACACAACCACACACACAACCACACACACACACACACACAACCACACACAAACACACACACAACCACACCCATAACAACACACACACAATCACACACACAAAGATATACACAACCACACACACACAACCACACACAACCACACACACACACACAAGCACACACTTATACAAGCACACACACAACCACACACACAACCACATCCACAACCACACACACAACCACAACCACACACACAACCACATTTACAACCACACACACAACCTCACAGAACCAAAACCATACACACAACCACACATACACACACACAACCACACACAACGGCAAACACACAACCACACACACAACCACACACAACCACAACCACATACACAACCACACACTAAACCATACACACACAACCACACACACACACAACCACAACCACACACACATACCACCACACACACAACCACAACACACACAACCACACACAACCACATACACAACCCCACACACAACCCCACACACAACTCCACACACAACCACACAACCACAACCACACACACAACCACACACACAACCACACACAACCACACACAACCACACACACAACCACACCCACAACCACACCCACACAACCACAACCACAAACACACACAACCACACACAACCACACAACCACAACCACACACACACAACCAAACACACAACCACACACACAACCACATACACAACCACACACTAAACCACACACATACAACCACAACCACACACATACACAACCACACACACAACCACACACAAGCACACACACAAGCACACACACAAGCACACACACAACCCCACACACACAACCACCCACAACCACACACAAACAACCACACACACAACCACACACACAACACCCACAACCACAACCACACACACACAACCACAACCACACACACAACCACAACCACACACACAACCACAACCACATATAACCACACACACACCCACAACCACACACACAACCACACATACAACCACACACACAACCACACACACAACCACACACACAACCACACACACACAACCACACACACATACACATAACCACACACACACAACCACAAACACACAACCACACACAACCACCCACACAACCACACACACAACCACACACAATCACACACACAACCACACACACACAATCACACACACAACCACACATACACAACCATAACCACACAAACAACCACACACACAAACACACACACACAAACACATACAACAAGACACAACCACACACAGAACCACACACACACACACACACACACAACTACACACACACACACACAACCACACAACCACACCCATAACAACACACACACAATCACACACACAAAGATACACACAACCACACACACACAACCACACACAAGCACACACACAACCACACACACAAGCACACACTCATACAAGCACACACACAACCACACACACAACCACATCCACAACCACACACACAACCACAACCACACACACAACCACACACAACCACATTTACAACCACACACACAACCTCACAAAACCAAAACCATACACACAACCACACATACACACACACAACCACACACAACGATAAACACACAACCACACACACAACCACACACAACCACAACCACATACACAACCACACACTAAACCACACACACACAACCACACACACACACAACCACAACCACACACACACACACCACCACACACACAACCACAACACACACAACCACACACAACCACATACACAACCCCACACACAACCCCACACATAACCCCACACACAACCATACAACCACAACCACACACACAACCACACACACAACCGCACAAACAACCACACCCAACCACACACACAACCACACACACAACCACACCCACACAACCACAACCACAAACACACACAACCACACACAACCACACAACCACAACGACACACACACAACCAAACACACAACCACACACACAACCACATACACAACCACACACTAAACCACACACATACAACCACAACCACACACATACACAACCACACACACAACCACACACAACCACACCTACAACCACACACACACAACCACACAAAACCACACCCACACACACAACCACACACAACCACATATACAACCACAACCATACACACAACCACATACAACCACACACAACCACATATACAACCACACACACAACCACATACACAACCACACACTAAACCACACAAATACAACCACAACCACACACATACACAACCACACACAACCACACCTACAACCACACACACACAACCACACAAAACCACACCCACAACCACACACACTCAACCACACACAACCACACAGACAACCACACACAACCACACACACAACCACAAGCACATACACAAGCACACACACAAGCACACACAAGCACACACACAACCACACCCACAACCACACACACAACTAAAACCACAAACAACCACACACAAGCACACACACAAGCACATACACAAGCACACACACAACCCCCCACACACAACCACCCACAACCACACACAAACAACCACACACACAACCACACACACAACACCCACAACCACACACACAACCACAACCACACACACAACCACAACCACATACAAACACACACACACCCACAACCACACACACAACCACACATACAACCACACACACACACACATCCACAACCACACACACAACCACACACACACAACCACACACACATACACATAACTACACCCACACAACCACAAACACACAACCACACACAACCACCCACACAACCACATGCACAACCACACACAACCACACACACAACCACACACACACAATCACACACACAACCACACATACACAACCATAACCACACACACAACAACACACACAAACACACACACACAAACACATACAACCACACACAACCACACACACACGCACACAAACAACCACACACACACACATACAACCACACAACCACACCCATAACAACACACACACAATCACACACACAAAGATACACACAACCACACACACACAACCACACACACAACCAGACACACAACCACACACACAACCACAACCACACACACACAACCACACACACACAACCAAACACACACAACCATAACCACACACACAACCACAACCACACACACACAACCACACACAACCACACACAATCACAAACACAACCACAACCACACACTTAACCACACACTTAACCACACACACACAACCACACACAAGCGCACACACAAGCAAACACACAACCACACACACAACCACATACAACCACACACTCACATAAGCACACACACAAACACACACACAACCACTCACACAGCCTCTCCCACAACCACACATACAACCACAACCACACACAACCACAACCACACACAACCACACACAACCACATATACAACCACACACACAACCACACACAACCACAGCCATACACACACACAACCACACACAACCATCTATACACCCACACACACAACCACACACACAGCCACAACCAAACACACACACAACCACACACACAACCACAACCACACACACAACCACAACCACACACACACAACCATGCACACACAACCACACAACACGACACACACAACCACAACCACACACAAGCCCACACACAACCACACAAAACCACACACATGCAGACACACAACCACATACACAACCACACACAACCACAACCATACACGCAACCACACATACACACACACAACCACACACACACAACCACACACACAACACACACAACCACAGCAACACACAACCACACACACAACCACAACCACACACACACAACCACACACACAACCACACACAGCCACACACAACCACACACACCACCACACACAACCACACACACAACCACACACACAACCACATACACACAACCACAACCATACACACACACAACCACACACATACAACCATGCACACACAACGACACACACAAACACACACATAACCACACACACTACCACACACACACAACCAGACACAAAACCACACATACACAACCACACACACTCACAACCACACACACACACAACCACACACACAACCACATCCACACACCCAACCACACATACAACCACACACACAACCACAACCACACACACAACCACACATACAACCACACACACAACCACACACACAACCACACACAACCACACCCACAACCACACACACACAACCATACACACCCACACCTACACCCACACACACTCAACCACACACAACCACACACACAACCACACACACAACCACAAGCACACACAAGCACACACACAAGCACACACAAGCACACACACAACCACAAGCACACACAAGCACACACACAAGCACACACAAGTACACACACACCACCCACAATCACACACATGACTAAAACCATACACAAGCACACACAACCACACACACAAGCACACACACAAGCACACACACAACCCCACACACACAACCACACACATCCGCACACACACAACCACACACACAACACACACAACCACACACACACAACCACACACACACACATAACCACAACCACACACACAACCACACCACATAAAACCACACACACAACCACAACCACACACACAACCATACAGACAACCACACACACACAACCACAACCACACACACACACAGACACACAACCACACAAACACAACCACACACAACCACCCACATAACCACACACACAACCACACACAACTACACACAACCACACACACACAATCATACACACAACCACACACACACAACCACAACCACACACACAGCCAAACACAACCACACACACAAGCACATACACAACCTCACACAACCACACACACAACCACACACACACAATCACAAACAACCACATACACACAACCACACACACAACCACACACACACAAAACCACACATACACACAACCACACACACACAACCACACACACAACCACACACACAACCATACACATACAACCATGCACACACAACCACACACACCACACACACAACCACACACACACAACCACACACACAACCACACACACAACCACACACACAACCACACACACACACAACCACACACACACACAACCACACCCACAACCACACACACAACCACACACATACAACCATGCACACACAACCACACAACCACACACACAACCACACACAACCACATACACACAACCACACACATACAACCACACACACACAACCACACACACACACAACCACACACACAACCACACACAACCATAACCACACACAACCACACACAAGCACACACACACACAAGCACACACACACAACCATACATACCACCACACACAACCACACACACAACCACATACACAACCACATACACACAACCACAACCATACACACACACAACCACACAACCACACACACACAACCATGCACACACAACGACACACACAAACACACACATAACCACACACACTACCACACACACAACCAGACACAAAACCACACATACACAACCACACACACTCACAACCACACACACACACAACCACACACACAACCACATCCACACACCCAACCACACATACAACCACACACACAACCACAACCACACACACAACCACACATACAACCACACACACAACCACACACACAACCACACCCAACCACACCCACAACCACACACACACAACCATACACAACCACACCTACACCCACACACACTCAACCACACACAACCACACACACAACCACACACAACCACACACACAACCACAAGCACACACAAGCACACACACAAGCACACACAAACACACACACAACCACAAGCACACACAAGCACACACACAAGCACACACAAGTACACACACACCACCCACAACCACACACATGACTAAAACCATACACAAGCACACACAACCACACACACAAGCACACACACAAGCACACACACAACCCCACACACACAACCACACACATCCGCACACAAACAACCACACACACAACCACACACACAACACACACAACCACACACACACAACCACACACACACAACCACAACCACACACACAACCACACCACATAAAACCACACACACAACCACAACCACACACACAACCATACAGACAACCACACACACACAACCACAACCACACACACACACAGACACACAACCACACAAACACAACCACACACAACCACCCACACAACCACACACACAACCACACACAACTACACACAACCACACACACACAATCACACACACAACCACACACACAACCACAACCACACACACAGCCAAGCACAACCACACACACAAGCACATACACAACCTCACACAACCACACACACAACCACACACACACACACAATCACAAACAACCAGACACACACAACCACACACACAACCACACACACACAAAACCACACATACACACAACCACACACACAACCACACACACACAACCACACACACAACCACACACACAACCACACACATACAACCATGCATACACAACCACACACACCACACACACAACCACACACACACAACCACACACACAACCACACACACAACCACACACACAACCACACACACAACCACACACACAAAACCACACACACACAACCACAACCACACACACACACAACCACACACACACAACCACACCCACAACCACACACACAACCACACACATACAACCACACACACAACCACACACAACCACAGCCATACACACACACAACCACACACAACCATCTATACACCCACACACACAACCACACACACAGCCACAACCAAACACACACACAACCACACACACAACCACAACCACACACACAACCACAACCACACACACACAACCATGCACACACAACCACACAACACGACACACACAACCACAACCACACACAAGCCCACACACAACCACACAAAACCACACACATGCAGACACACAACCACATACACAACCACACACAACCACAACCATACACGCAACCACACATACACACACACAACCACACACACACAACCACACACACAACACACACAACCACAGCAACACACAACCACACACACAACCACAACCACACACACACAACCACACACACAACCACACACAGCCACACACACAACCACACACACCACCACACACAACCACACACACAACCACACACACAACCACATACACACAACCACAACCATACACACACACAACCACACAACCACACACACACAATCATGCACACACAACGACACACACAAACACACACATAACCACACACACTACCACACACACACAACCAGACACAAAACCACACATACACAACCACACACACTCACAACCACACACACACACAACCACACACACAACCACATCCACACACCCAACCACACATACAACCACACACACAACCACAACCACACACACAACCACACATACAACCACACACACAACCACACACACAACCACACACAACCACACCCACAACCACACACACACAACCATACACACCCACACCTACACCCACACACACTCAACCACACACAAGCACACACACAAGCACACACAAGCACACACACAACCACAAGCACACACAAGCACACACACAAGCACACACAAGCACACACACAACCACAAGCACACACAAGCACACACACAAGCACACACACAACCCCACACACACAACCACACACATCCGCACACAAACAACCACACACACAACCACACACACAACACACACAACCACACACACACAACCACACACACACACATAACCACAACCACACACACAACCACACCACATAAAACCACACACACAACCACAACCACACACACAACCATACAGACAACCACACACACACAACCACAACCACACACACACACACAGACACACAACCACACAAACACAACCACACACAACCACCCACATAACCACACACACAACCACACACAACTACACACAACCACACACACACAATCATACACACAACCACACACACACAACCACAACCACACACACAGCCAAACACAACCACACACACAAGCACATACACAACCTCACACAACCACACACACAACCACACACACACACACAATCACAAACAACCACATACACACAACCACACACACACACAACCACACACACACAAAACCACACATACACACAACCACACACACACAACCACACACACAACCACACACACAACCATACACATACAACCATGCACACACAACCACACACACCACACACACAACCACACACACACAACCACACACACAACCACACACACAACCACACACACAACCACACACACAACCACACACACACACAACCACAACCACACACACACACAACCACACACACACACAACCACACACACACACAACCACACCCACAACCACACACACAACCACACACATACAACCATGCACACACAACCACACAACCACACACACAACCACACACAACCACATACACACAACCACACACATACAACCACACACACACAACCACACACACACACAACCACACACACAACCACATACAACCATAACCACACACAACCACACACAAGCACACACACACACAAGCACACACACACAACCATACACACCACCACACACAACCACACACACAACCACACACACAACCACATACACACAACCACAACCATACACACACACAACCACACAACCACACACACACAACCATGCACACACAACGACACACACAAACACACACATAACCACACACACTACCACACACACAACCAGACACAAAACCACACATACACAACCACACACACTCACAACCACACACACACACAACCACACACACAACCACATCCACACACCCAACCACACATACAACCACACACACAACCACAACCACACACACAACCACACATACAACCACACACACAACCACACACACAACCACACCCAACCACACCCACAACCACACACACACAACCATACACAACCACACCTACACACACACACACACACTCAACCACACACAACCACACACACAACCACACACAACCACACACACAACCACAAGCACACACAAGCACACACACAAGCACACACAAACACACACACAACCACAAGCACACACAAGCACACACACAAGCACACACAAGTACACACACACCACCCACAACCACACACATGACTAAAACCATACACAAGCACACACAACCACACACACAACCACACACACAAGCACACACACAACCCCACACACACAACCACACACATCCGCACACACACAACCACACACACAACCACACACACAACACACACAACCACACACACACAACCACACACACACAACCACAACCACACACACAACCACACCACATAAAACCACACACACAACCACAACCACACACACAACCATACAGACAACCACACACACACAACCACAACCACACACACACACACAGACACACAACCACACAAACACAACCACACACAACCACCCACACAACCACACACACAACCACACACAACTACACACAACCACACACACACAATCACACACACAACCCCACACACAACCACAACCACACACACAGCCAAGCACAGCCACACACACAAGCACATACACAACCTCACACAACCACACACACAACCACACACACACACACAATCACAAACAACCACACACACACAACCACACACACAACCACACACACACAAAACCACACATACACACAACCACACACACAACCACACACACACAACCACACACACAACCACACACACAACCACACACATACAACCATGCATACACAACCACACACACCACACACACAACCACACACACACAACCACACACACAACCACACTCACAACCACACACACAACCACACACACAAAACCACACACACGCACAACCACAACCACACACACACACAACCACACACACACAACCACACCCACAACCACACACACAACCACACACATACAACCATGCACACACAACCACACACACAACCACACACAACCACATACACACAACCACACACATACAACCACACACACACAGCCACACACACACAACCACACACACAACCACACACAACCATAACCACACACAACCACACACAAGCACACACACACACAAGCACACACACACAACCACACACAACCACACACAACCACCCACACACATAACCACACACAACCATAACCACACATACAAACACACACAAAATAACCACATATACAACCACACACACAACCACACACACAACCACACCCGCACAACCACACCCACAACCACACACACAACCACACACAACCACACACACAACCACACACACAACCACACACTCATACAATCATACACACAACCACACACACAACCACACCCACAACCACACACACAACCACAACCACACACACAACCACATATACATCCACACACACAACCACTCACAACCACAATGATACACACAACCACACATACACACACACACAACCACACACAACAGCAAACACACAACCACACACACAACCAAAACCACATACACAACCACAACCACACACACAACCACACACACAAACAACCACACACACACAACCACACACTCAACCACACACACAACCACAACACACACAACCACATACACAACCCCACACACAATCCCACACACAACCCCAAACACAAACCCACACCCAACCAGACAACCACAACCACACACACAACCACATACCCAACCACACCCACAACCACACACACACAATACACACACAACCACAACCACACACACAACCACACACACAACCAAACACAACCACACACAACCACAACCACATAAACAACACACAACCACACACACAACCACACCCACAACCACACACACAACCACACATAAAACCACACATACATACCACACACAACCACACAGACAAACACACACACAACTACACACACAACAACCACACACACAGCCACACACAACCACACACACACAACCACACCCACACAACCAAACACACAACCACACACACACAACCACACACAACCACACCCACAACCACACACACACAACTACACCCACAACCATACACACACCTTCACAACTACACACACAACCACACACACAACCACACACACAACCACATACACACAACTACAACGACACACACAAACACACAAAGCTATACACAACCACAACCACACACATAACCACACACACACAATCACACACACAACCACACACACACAACCACAACCACACACAGAACCACACACACAAACACAAACACAAACACAAACACATACAACCACACACAAGCACACACACAACCACACACAACCACACACACAACCACACACACAACCACAACCACACACACAACCACACATACAACCACACACACAACCACACACACAACCACACCCAACCACACCCACAACCACACACACAACCACACCCACACACACTCAACCACACACAACCACACACACAACCACACACAAGCACACACACAACCACAAGCAAACACAAGCACACACACAAGCACACACACAACCACAAGCACACACAAGCACACACACAAGCACACACAAGTACACACCCATCACCCACAACCACACACATGACTAAAACCATACACAATCACACATAACCACACACACAAGCTGTTAGACGGACCGGGAGGGTCGGCCGAGGACAAGGGGAGAGGTCTCCGGGGAGAGCCGTCTCCAGTGATCGTACAGACGAGTAACTTCCCCCCCACAGATGTACACCACACAAAGATAAGGTTTCGACGTTCTTTATAAGCAATCTTTAGGTACGATAGAATGGTACAAGGAGGTCAGGACTCAGGGGTCCCCTCGATTCTAGTCTCTTGGTTGGGAAAGGGGGTAGCGGGACAGTCTTGTTACCAATCTGGTAGCTGAGATGGTATGATGGATAGCTCACAATCCTCGAGCTCGGCTTTCTAGATGGACGGGCCGCGGCGGCACCAGCAGGTCCCGGTGAAGGTGGTAGTTACAACGGTCCGCGGCAGCGCCAGCAGGTCCCAGTGAAGGTGGTAAGTACAACGGTCCGCGGCAGCGCCAGCAGGTCCCAGTGAAGGTGGTAGTTACAACGGTCCGTGGCAGCGCCAGCAGGTCCCAGTGAAGGTGGTAGTTACAACGGTCCGCGGCAGCGCCAGCAGGTCCCAACGAGGATGGAGGATGCAGAAGGCCACGGCAGCGTCAGCAGGCAGGACGATAGTTCGCAAGGCAGGGCTACGGCAGCGCCAGTAGTCCGTCAGGGATGAGTTCTTCGCGGTGTCTCTCGACTCCAGGATACAACTGCCTACCTGCTCTGGAGCTGCCCCAGTTATAGGTCTGGCGCCCTTTGATGTCCGGACCCTCGCACTTGGAGGTCGGGAGGTCCAGGATGAGGGAGTCCAGACACCCAGCAGGGGGGTGGAGCCACACACACAACCACAACCACAACCACACACACACAACCACACACACAACCACAACCACAACCACACACAACCACACAACCACACCCACAACCACACACACACAACCACACACACAACCACACACACACCATCACAACCACATACACAACTACACACACAACCACACACAACCACACACAACCACACACACAACCACACACACACAACCACACCCACACACACAACCACACATACACAACCATGCACACACAACCACACAACCACACACACAACCACATACAACCACACACACACAACCACAACCACACACAACCACACACACACAACCACACACACACACAACCACACACACAACCACACACAACCACACATAACCACAACCACACACAAGCACACACACACACACAACCATACACAACCACACTCAACCACCCACACATATAACCATACACAACCATAACCACACATACAAACACACACACAATAACCACACATACAACCATACACACAACCACACACAACCACACCCACACAACCACACACACAGAACCACACACAACCACACAACCACAACCACACACACAACCAAACACACAACCACACACACAACCAACAAACACAACCACACATAACCATACACACAAGCACATACAAACCATACACACAAGTACACACTCATATAAGCATACACACAACCACACACACAACCACACCCACAACCACACACACAACCACAACCACACACACAACCACACACAACCACATATACAACCACACACACAACCACACACAACCACAACCATACACTCAACCACACACACACACAACCACACACAACGGCAAACACACAACCACAAACACAACCACATACACAACCACACACTAAACCACACACATACAACCACAACCACACACATACACAACCACACACACAACCACACACAACCACACATACAACCACACACACAACCACACACAACCACACCTACAACCACACACACACAACCACACAAAACCACACCCACAACCACACACACTCAACCACACACAACCACACAGACAACCACACACAACCACACACACAACCACAAGCACACACAAGCACACACACAACCACACCCACAACCACACACACAACTAAAACCACAAACAACCACACACAAGCACACACACAAGCACACACACAAGCACACACACAACCCCACACACACAACCACCCACAACCACACACAAACAACCACACACACAACCACACACACAACACTCACAACCACAACCACACACACACAACCACAACCACACATACAACCACAACCACATATAACCACACACACACCCACAACCACACACACAACCACACATACAACCACACATACAACCACAACCACACACACAACCACACACACACCACACACACACACAAACACACACACATACACATAACCACACACACACAACCACAAACACACAACCACACACAACCACCCACACAACCACACACACAACCACACACAATCACACACACAACCACACACACATAATCACACACACAACCACACATACACAACCATAACCACACACACAACCACACACACAAACACACACACAAACACATACAACCACACACAACCACACACACACACACACACACAACCACACACACACACACACACACACAACCACACCCATAACAACACACACACAATCACACACACAAAGCTACACACAACCACACACACACAACCACACACAAGCACACACACAACCACACACACAAGCACACACTCATACAAGCACACACACAACCACACACACAACCACATTCACAACCACACACACAACCACAACCACACACACAACCACACACAACCACATATACAACCACACACACAACCTCACAGAACCACAACCATACGCACAACCACACATACACACACACAACCACAAACAACGGCAAACACACAACCACACATACAACCACACACAACCACAACCACATACACAACCACACACTAAACCACACACACACAACCACACACACACACAACCACAACCACATACACACACACCACCACACACACAACCACAACACACACAACCACACACAACCACATACACAACCCCACACACAACCCCACACACAACCACACACACAACCACACCCACACAACCACAACCACAAACACACACAACCACACACAACCACACAACCACAACCACACACACACAACCAAACACACAACCACACACACAACCACATACACAACCACACACTAAACCACACACATACCACCACAACCACACACATACACAACCACACACACAACCACACACAACCACACCTACAACCACACACACACAACCACACAAAACCACACCCACACACACAACCACACACAACCACATATACAACCACACACACAACCACACACAACCACAACCATACACACAACCACACACAACCACATATACAACCACACACACAACCACATACACAACCACACACTAAACCACACACATACAACCACAACCACACACATACACAACCACACACAACCACACACAACCACACATACAACCACACACACAACCACAACTACAACCACACACACACAACCACACAAAACCACACCCACAACCACACACACTCAACCACACACAACCACACAGACAACCACACACAACCACACACACAACCATAAGCACATACACAAGCACACACACAAGCACACACAAGCACACACACAACCACACACACAACCACACACACAACTAAAACCACAATTAACCACACACAAGCACACACACAAGCACATACACAAGCACACACACAACCCCACACACACAACCACCCACAACCACACACACAACCACACACACAACACCCACAACCACAACCACACACACAACCACAACCACACACACAACCACAACCACATACAACCACACACACACCCACAACCACACACACAACCACACATACAACCACACACACACACATCCACAATCACACACACAACCACACACACAACCACACACACACAACCACACACACATACACATAACTACACCCACACAGCCACAACCACACAACCACACACAACCACCCACACAACCACACGCACAACCACACACAACCACACACACAACCACACACACACAATCACACACACAACCACACATACACAACCATAACCACACACACAACAATACACACAAACACACACACACAAACACATACAACCACACACAACCACACACACAACCACACACACACGCACACACACAACCACACACACACACATACAACCACACAACCACACCCATAACAACACACACACAATCACACACACAAAGATACACACAACCACACACACACAACCACACACAAGCACACACACAACCACACACACAACAACACACTCATACAAGCACACACACAACCACACACACAACTACAACCACACACACAACCACACACACAACCACACACAACCACATATACAACCACACACACAACCTCACAGAACCACAACCATACGCACAACCACACATACACACACACAACCCCACACAACGGCAAACATACAACCACACACACAACCACACACACAACCACAACCACATACACAACCACACACTAAACCACACACACACACAACCACAACCACACACACACCACCACACACACAACCACAACACACACAACCACACACAACCACATACACAACCCCACACACAACCCCACACACAACCCCACACCCACAACCACACACACAACCACACAAACAACCACACACAACCACACACACAACCAAACCCACACAACCACAACCACAAACATACACAACCACACACAACCACACAACCACAACCACACACACAACCAAACACACAACCACACACACAATCACACACACAACCACACACATACAAACACACACAACCACACACAAGCACACACACAACCACACGCAACCACACACACAAGCACATACACAACCACATACAACCACCCACAACCACCCAAACATATAACCACACACAACCATAACAACACATACAAACACACACAAAATAACCACACATACAACCACACACACAACCACACCCACACAACCACAACCACACACACACACAACCACACAACCACACAAACATCCACACACAACGGCAAACACACAACCACACATAACCACACACAACCACAACCACATACACAACCACAACCACACACTAAACCACACACACACAACCACAACCACACATATACACAACCACACACACAACCACACACACAACTACAACACACACAACTACACACAACCATATACACAACCCCACACACAACCCCACACCCAACCACACAACCACACACACAACCACACACACACCAAACACACAGCCACACCCGACCAAGCACACAACCACACACACAACCATACACACAACCACAAACATACACACACAACCACAACCACACCCAACCACACCCACAACCACACAACCATACACACACACAACACACATACAACCATAACCACACACACAACCACACACACAACCAAACACAGCCACACATAACCACAACCACACACACAACACACAACCAAACACACAACCATACACATATAACCACACACATACAACCACACACACACAACCACACACACACAACCACACACACAACCACACACACAAACTTACACACAACCACACACAAAACCACACACACATACTATACACAACCACACACACACAACCACACACACAACCACACACAACCATACACACAATAACCATACACACAGCCACACCCACAAACTTACACACAACCACACACAAAACCACACACACATACTACACACAATCACACACACAACTACACACAACCACACACACAACAACCATACACACAGCCATACCCACAACCACACACACAACCACACCCACACAACCACACACACAACCACACACACAACCACAACCACACCCACAACCACACACACACAACCACACACATAACCACACACACCATCACAACCACACACACAACCACACACAACCACACACACAACCACACACACAAGCACACACACCGACACACATACAACCACAACCACACAAACAACCACACACAACCACACACACAACCAAACCCACACAACCACAACCACAAACATACACAACCACACACAACCACACAACCACAACCACACACACAACCAAACACACAACCACACACACACAATCACACACACAACCACACATATACAAACACACACAACCACACACAAGCACACACACAACCACACGCAACCACACACACAAGCACATACACAAGCACATACAACCACCCATAACCACCCAAACATATAACCACACACAACCATAACCACACATACAAACACACACAAAATAACCACACTTACAACCACACACACAACCACACCCACACAACCACAACCACACACACACACAACCACACAACCACAACCACACACACATCCACACACAACGGCAAACACACAACCACACATAACCACACACAACCACAACCACATACACAACCACAACCACACACTAAACCACACACACACAACCACAACCACACATATACACAACCACACACACAACCACACACACAACTACAACACACACAACCACACACAACCATATACACAACCCCACACACAACCCCACACACAACCCCACACCCAACCACACAACCACACACACAACCACACACACACCAAACACACAGCCACACCCAACCAAGCACACAACCACACACACAACCATACACACAACCACAAACATACACACACAACCACAACCACACCCAACCACACCCACAACCACACAACCATACACACACACAACACACATACAACCACAACCACACACACAACCACACACACAACCAAACACAGCCACACACAACCACAACCACACACACAACACACAACCAAACACACAACCATACACATATAACCACACACATACAACCACACACACACAACCACACACACAACCACACACACAACCGCACACAAACTTACACACAACCACACACAAAACCACACACACATACTATACACAACCACACACACACAACCACACACACAACCACACACAACCATACACACAACAACCATACACACAGCCACACCCACAAACTTACACACAACCACACACAAAACCACACACACATACTACACACAACCACACACACAACCACACACAACCACACACACAACAACCATACACACAGCCACACCCACAACCACACACACAACCACACCCACACAACCACACACACAACCACACACACAGCCACAACCACACCCACAACCACACACACACAACCATGCACACACAACCACACACACCACACACATAACAACACACAAGCACACACACACAACTGCACACACACAACCACACACACACAACAACACACACAACCACATACAACCACAACCACACATAACCACAACCTCACACAAGCACACACACACACACATGCACACAACCACACCCAACCACACACAACCACCCACACATATAACCACCCACAACCATAACCACACATACAAACACACACAAAATAACCACACATACAACCACACACACAACCACACACACAACCACACCCACACAACCACACCCACAACTACACACACACACACACAACCACACAACCACACCGATAACAACACACACACAATCACACACACAAAGATACACACAACCACACACACAAGCACACACACAACCACACACACAACCACACACACAACCACACCCAACCACACCCACAACCACACACACAACCACACCCACACACACTCAACCACACACAACCACACACACAACCACACACAAGCACACACACAACCACACACACAACCACACACAACCACAACCATACACACAACCACACAAAACCACATATACAACCACACACACAACCACATACACAACCACACACTAAACCACACACATACAACCACAACCACACACATACACAACCACACACAACCACACACAACCACACATACAACCACACACACAACCACAACTACAACCACACACACACAACCACACAAAACCACACCCACAACCACACACACTCAACCACACACAACCACACAGACAACCACACACAACCACACACACAACCATAAGCACATACACAAGCACACACACAAGCACACACAAGCACACACACAACCACACACACAACCACACACACAACTAAAACCACAATTAACCACACACAAGCACACACACAAGCACATACACAAGCACACACACAACCCCACACACACAACCACCCACAACCACACACACAACCACACACACAACACCCACAACCACAACCACACACACAACCACAACCACACACACAACCACAACCACATACAACCACACACACACCCACAACCACACACACAACCACACATACAACCACACACACACACATCCACAATCACACACACAACCACACACACAACCACACACACACAACCACACACACATACACATAACTACACCCACACAGCCACAACCACACAACCACACACAACCACCCACACAACCACACGCACAACCACACACAACCACACACACAACCACACACACACAATCACACACACAACCACACATACACAACCATAACCACACACACAACAATACACACAAACACACACACACAAACACATACAACCACACACAACCACACACACAACCACACACACACGCACACACACAACCACACACACACACATACAACCACACAACCACACCCATAACAACACACACACAATCACACACACAAAGATACACACAACCACACACACACAACCACACACAAGCACACACACAACCACACACACAACAACACACTCATACAAGCACACACACAACCACACACACAACTACAACCACACACACAACCACACACACAACCACACACAACCACATATACAACCACACACACAACCTCACAGAACCACAACCATACGCACAACCACACATACACACACACAACCCCACACAACGGCAAACATACAACCACACACACAACCACACACACAACCACAACCACATACACAACCACACACTAAACCACACACACACACAACCACAACCACACACACACCACCACACACACAACCACAACACACACAACCACACACAACCACATACACAACCCCACACACAACCCCACACACAACCCCACACCCACAACCACACACACAACCACACAAACAACCACACACAACCACACACACAACCAAACCCACACAACCACAACCACAAACATACACAACCACACACAACCACACAACCACAACCACACACACAACCAAACACACAACCACACACACAATCACACACACAACCACACACATACAAACACACACAACCACACACAAGCACACACACAACCACACGCAACCACACACACAAGCACATACACAACCACATACAACCACCCACAACCACCCAAACATATAACCACACACAACCATAACAACACATACAAACACACACAAAATAACCACACATACAACCACACACACAACCACACTCACACAACCACAACCACACACACACACAACCACACAACCACACAAACATCCACACACAACGGCAAACACACAACCACACATAACCACACACAACCACAACCACATACACAACCACAACCACACACTAAACCACACACACACAACCACAACCACACATATACACAACCACACACACAACCACACACACAACTACAACACACACAACTACACACAACCATATACACAACCCCACACACAACCCCACACCCAACCACACAACCACACACACAACCACACACACACCAAACACACAGCCACACCCGACCAAGCACACAACCACACACACAACCATACACACAACCACAAACATACACACACAACCACAACCACACCCAACCACACCCACAACCACACAACCATACACACACACAACACACATACAACCATAACCACACACACAACCACACACACAACCAAACACAGCCACACATAACCACAACCACACACACAACACACAACCAAACACACAACCATACACATATAACCACACACATACAACCACACACACACAACCACACACACACAACCACACACACAACCACACACACAAACTTACACACAACCACACACAAAACCACACACACATACTATACACAACCACACACACACAACCACACACACAACCACACACAACCATACACACAATAACCATACACACAGCCACACCCACAAACTTACACACAACCACACACAAAACCACACACACATACTACACACAATCACACACACAACTACACACAACCACACACACAACAACCATACACACAGCCATACCCACAACCACACACACAACCACACCCACACAACCACACACACAACCACACACACAACCACAACCACACCCACAACCACACACACACAACCACACACATAACCACACACACCATCACAACCACACACACAACCACACACAACCACACACACAACCACACACACAAGCACACACACTGACACACATACAACCACAACCACACAAACAACCACACACAACCACACACACAACCAAACCCACACAACCACAACCACAAACATACACAACCACACACAACCACACAACCACAACCACACACACAACCAAACACACAACCACACACACACAATCACACACACAACCACACATATACAAACACACACAACCACACACAAGCACACACACAACCACACACAACCACACACACAAGCACATACACAAGCACATACAACCACCCATAACCACCCAAACATATAACCACACACAACCATAACCACACATACAAACACACACAAAATAACCACACTTACAACCACACACACAACCACACCCACACAACCACAACCACACACACACACAACCACACAACCACAACCACACACACATCCACACACAACGGCAAACACACAACCACACATAACCACACACAACCACAACCACATACACAACCACAACCACACACTAAACCACACACACACAACCACAACCACACATATACACAACCACACACACAACCACACACACAACTACAACACACACAACCACACACAACCATATACACAACCCCACACACAACCCCACACACAACCCCACACCCAACCACACAACCACACACACAACCACACACACACCAAACACACAGCCACACCCAACCAAGCACACAACCACACACACAACCATACACACAACCACAAACATACACACACAACCACAACCACACCCAACCACACCCACAACCACACAACCATACACACACACAACACACATACAACCACAACCACACACACAACCACACACACAACCAAACACAGCCACACACAACCACAACCACACACACAACACACAACCAAACACACAACCATACACATATAACCACACACATACAACCACACACACACAACCACACACACAACCACACACACAACTGCACACAAACTTACACACAACCACACACAAAACCACACACACATACTATACACAACCACACACACACAACCACACACACAACCACACACAACCATACACACAACAACCATACACACAGCCACACCCACAAACTTACACACAACCACACACAAAACCACACACACATACTACACACAACCACACACACAACCACACACAACCACACACACAACAACCATACACACAGCCACACCCACAACCACACACACAACCACACCCACACAACCACACACACAACCACACACACAGCCACAACCACACCCACAACCACACACACACAACCATGCACACACAACCACACACACCACACACATAACAACACACAAGCACACACACACAACTGCACACACACAACCACACACACACAACAACACACACAACCACATACAACCACAACCACACATAACCACAACCTCACACAAGCACACACACACACACATGCACACAACCACACCCAACCACACACAACCACCCACACATATAACCACCCACAACCATAACCACACATACAAACACACACAAAATAACCACACATACAACCACACACACAACCACACACACAACCACACCCACACAACCACACCCACAACTACACACACACACACACAACCACACAACCACACCGATAACAACACACACACAATCACACACACAAAGATACACACAACCACACACACAAGCACACACACAACCACACACACAACCACACACACAACCACACACTCATACAAGCACACACACAACCACACACACAACCATACCCATAACCACACACACAACCACACACACAACCACACACAACCACATATACAACCACACAAACAACCTCACAGAACCACAACCATACGCACAACCACACATACACACACAACCACACACAACAGCAAACACACAACCACACACACAACCACACACACAACCACAACCACATACACAACCACACACTAAACCACATGCACACAACAACACACACACTCAACCACAACCACACACACACAACCACACACAACCACATACACAACCTCACACACAACCCCACACACAACCCCACACACAACCACACAACCACAACCACACACACAACCACACACAAAACCACACACAACCACACACACAACCAAACACACAACCATAAACATACACACACAACCACACACAACCACACAACCACACACACACACAACCCACACACAACCACAACCACACACACAACCACACACAACCAAACACAACCACAACCAAACACACAACACACAACCACACACACAACCACACACATACAACCACACATACAACCACACACACACACAACCACACACATACAACCACACACAACCACACACACAACCACACACACAACCACACACAAAACCACACACAACACCACACACACATACCACACACAACCACACACACAACCACACACAACCATATACACAACAACCACACACACAGCCATACACACAACCACATACACAACCACACACACAACCACACCCACACAACCATACACACAAGCACACACACACAACTACAACCACACACAACCACACAACCACACCCACAACCACGCACACACAACCACACCCACAACCACACACACACCATCACAACCACACACACAACCACACACAACCACACATAAAACCACACACACACAACCACAACCACACACACAACCACTCACAATCACACACAACCACACACACAACCACACACAACCACACACACATAATCACAAGCACAACCACACCCCCCCCCAACCACACCCCCAACCACACACACAAACTCACACACAAACACATCCAACTACACACAAGCACACACGCAACCACACACAACCTCACGCACAAGCACACACACAACCACACACACAACCACAACCATGCATACAACCATACACACACACACAACCACAAACAACCACACACACACAACCACACACACACAACCACACACACAACCACACACACAACCACACATATAACCATACACAACCACAACCACACAACCACACACACACACAACCCACACACAACCACAACTACACACACAACCACACACACAACCACACACATTCAACTACACATACAACCACACACACACAAGCACACACACAACCACACACAACCTCACGCACAAGCACACACACAAGCACACACACAACCACAACCATGCATACAACCATACACACACACACAACCACAAACAACCGCACACACACAACCACACACACACAACCACACACACAACCACACATATAACCATACACAACCACAACCACACAACCACACACACACACAACCCACACACAACCACAACTACACACACAACCACACACACAACCACACACATACAACTACACATACAACCACACACACACAACCACACACAACCACACACACAACCACACCCACAACCACACACACAACCACACACAAAACCACACACACATACCACACACAACCACACACACAACCACACACACAACCACACACACAACAACCACACAAGCACACACACACACACATGCACACAACCACACACAACCACACACAACCACCCACACATATAACCACCCACAACCATAACCACACATACAAACACACACAAAATAACCACACATACAACCACACACACAACCACACACACAACCACACCCACAACCACACACACACACACACAACCACACAACCACACCGATAACAACACACACACAATCACACACACAAAGATACACACAACCACACACACAAGCACACACACAACCACACACACAACCACACACACAACCACACACTCATACAAGCACACACACAACCACACACACAACCATACCCATAACCACACACACAACCACACACACAACCACACACAACCACATATACAACCACACAAACAACCTCACAGAACCACAACCATACGCACAACCACACATACACACACAACCACACACAACAGCAAACACACAACCACACACACAACCACACACACAACCACAACCACATACACAACCACACACTAAACCACATGCACACAACAACACACACACTCAACCACAACCACACACACACACAACCACCCACACAACCACAACACACACAACCACACACAACCACACACAACCACATACACAACCCCACACACAACCCCACACACAACCCCACACACAACCACACAACCACACACACAACCACACACACAACCACACACAACCACACACACAACCAAACACACAACCATAAACATACACACACAACCACACACAACCACACAACCACACACACACACAACCCACACACAACCACAACCACACACACAACCACACACAACCAAACACAACCACAACCAAACACACAACACACAACCACACACACAACCACACACATACAACCACACATACAACCACACACACACAACCACACACATACAACCACACACAACCACACACACAACCACACACACAACCACACACAAAACCACACACAACACCACACACACATACCACACACAACCACACACACAACCACACACAACCATATACACAACAACCACACACACAGCCATACACACAACCACACACACAACCACACACACAACCACACCCACACAACCATACACACAAGCACACACACACAACTACAACCACACACAACCACACAACCACACCCACAACCACGCACACACAACCACACCCACAACCACACACACACCATCACAACCACACACACAACCACACACAACCACACATAAAACCACACACACACAACCACAACCACACACACAACCACTCACAATCACACACAACCACACACACAACCACACACAACCACACACACATAATCACAAGCACAACCACACCCCCCCCCCAACCACACCCCCAACCACACACACAAACTCACACACAAACACATCCAACTACACACAAGCACACACGCAACCACACACAACCTCACGCACAAGCACACACACAACCACACACACAACCACAACCATGCATACAACCATACACACACACACAACCACAAACAACCACACACACACAACCACACACACAACCACACACACAACCACACATATAACCATACACAACCACAACCACACAACCACACACACACACACAACCCACACACAACCACAACTACACACACAACCACACACACAACCACACACATACAACTACACATACAACCACACACACACAACCACACACAACCACACACACAACCACACCCACAACCACACACACAACCACACACAAAACCACACACACATACCACACACAACCACACACACAACCACACACACAACCACACACACAACAACCACACACACAGCCACACACACAACCACACCCAAACAACCACCCACATGACCACACACACACAACCACAACCACACACAACCACACCCACAACCACACACACACAACCATACCCACAACCATACACACACCATCACAACCACACACACAACCACACACACAACCACACACAAGCACACACAAGCACACACACAAGCACACACACACAACCACAACCACATACACAACCACACACAACCACACACAACCACACACATAACCACACACAACCACACACACACACAATCACACACACAACCACACACACACAACCACGACCACACACACAACCACACACACAAACTCACAAACACAAACACATACAACCACACTGTAGGAGAGTAGGGTCTGCTATCCTATGGTCACCCCAAATTTTTGCTTTTTGCTTCACTGGTTTTTGACATATTGAGGCTGTGGGCCTGCCAATCAGACCCCCAGCCTGCTGTTCTCTCTACTAAATTAAAACTATGCACCCTAGGTGCATAACCAATTGGAAGTGGATCACCCTGTCAGCCCCTGTACCAGTGTACACTAGGTACCCAGGGCATTGGTGTACCCAAGGCCTGCCAGGGGCTGCAGCATGTATTATGCCACCCCAGGCTTGGCCTAACAATTTGACACAACTGGCTGATCACTCAGCTGGGGTAAGTTGGTGTAATCACCTCTTACTTAGGTGTAGTATACCTATACCTAACCTTAAATGGGACACCTGGTAACCTATAAGTCACTCCTATGGCAGGCCTTAACAATCCTGAAGGCAGAGTGCTTGGTTCCATGTGAGATGGTGCTCTGGCATGAGCTGAGCCTGTCTGCAGTGGTCGGAACAACTTCCTTCTCCTGTTTCCAGATATCGTCATACCATATACTCTTAAGTGCATTATGAACCTCGCGGTTAAATGCTATCTTTGGTTTGGCTTTATCAAAACATGTCGAGTAAGGTGTCATACGAATTGGAATACTAACCCCTCGCCAATTCTGGCGACGGGGTTAGCATTCCACCCTTCTAGAGGGACACGACATGTACAGTGCCTGAAACCCGGGTAAAATCAGACATAGCCTCAGCTCCACAAAATGGATGCTGCCACCACAGACACAAGTCTGCCCTCCTGCTGCTGGGAGTCCTTCCAGCTTGGGAGGTGTGGACAAAGGGTTTCCTGCCAGGGGAGGTGCGTGCACCACCCCAGACAGGATTTTGTGTATTGGTCAGGTAGGGCTTGAAAGAAACCAGACATGCCTGTGGCTCACAAGGAGCCTCGGTGCATATGCCAGTTCAAACCGGTCCTGGGGCACACCAGTCCCGGGCCTGGGGCGAGCTGGACAAAGGATTGGGGGTGTAACCACCCCCCTTCCTGGTCCCACCCATAGGGAGGGACCTAGCAGGTAGTCCGGCCCCTAGAATCCGAATAAAGGTAGGAGCTGTGTCCTAAGACTTCAGACATCCTGGAATCAACTTGAAACTAAGAAGAAGACGGGAACTTCGACATTCTGCTGCACAGAAGACTGAAGAAAATCTCCCCTGTGGTCAGGGAGTGACCACCTTGCTAACGCAAGCACCATCCAGCGAATCACCGTCTGCTTTGCCGCCGCCTCCCGCCGGAGCCCGAGCCCAGAGACTGACAAGACCTGGACCTCCAGACCTCTCACCGCCCGATCCACAGTCCCTGCAAAGAGGAGACCCGTGGAGGCACCGAGACACGTGGAGCCAGCCATCTTGGAACGACCACGACAAGCTGACAAGTGCAACAACCGAGGCTCCCTCCAAGTTGTGCTTTGGGTCCTGAGAAGCCCAACCCTCGAGCAGCATCTGCACCAAAGGTGAGCCCTCCAGCATCTCCACGATCTGCGTGGGGCCCTTCTGCATTTTGCCACTCGACGCGCCTAACCGGTTGCTGGCCCGCTGGCTAGTGGCCATCTTGGCGACGAAATCTACGACAAACACCGCTGGTCTGGTTGCTCCAGACTGGCCCTTGCTCCCCTCCAAAGGAGCAATCCCTCTGACCTTGCTGGTCAGAACCAACAGCTGATTTCCGAATCCTCCTGCAATTGCTTTTGCCAAGGCTTGTTTGCTTCGATCAAGTCGCCGACACCGCCGACAGCGAGAGCCTGCGTGGGACAGCTCGTGAGCCGACTCCTGGACGTCGTCGACCTTCAGGGACCACGTGGCTGCGGAGACAAGCTACCCCTCATCACCTGTTTGCACCCGACATCGCCTGGTACCCACCTGGTGCCACGCTGGTCACTGGCTAGTGACTGTGAACACTGTCCCCTCTGCTTACAGGTCTTCAACATCTCCGATCCACTCTTGGATCCACTGCATCTCTTCCCGACCGACCGCCTGCAGCATCTTTGTCCCAGGCTCAACGGAACAGATAGAAGAAACCCGACGCACTTTGAGGCCTATGCACCCGCTTCCTGTGGGTGAGGTAAAGCTGGTACTCCGGTGCCCATGTGTAGTAATACATCTCTAGTGCCTGTGTTCCAAATCTTAAGTTCCTAGGTCATCCGGAAGATTCCTTTTGCAGTAACTTTGTACTTTTTACGCACCCATTGAAACCTATGGGAGCCCGCGTGTGACTATTTGCTCTGCACACGCCACCCGTGGACCTCCTGGTCACTAACTGACGTTAGCTCCTTGTAGGCCCAGCGATTCTAGAGGCCCTAGGCCTTTTCCCTTTCCTGTTCGTGGTACTTATACCACTATTTTAGTATATGGTTCTAGTGGCCACCAGGGCCTATCCATATAAAGTGCAACTTCTGTGTATTCTGTGATAATCTTGTTTGACGATTTGTGCTCCTGTGCTCATAAAGAGACTAGGGGTTACTTTGAGAAATAAATACATATATATTTTGAATATATATCTGTGTGGTGTCCTTTCATTGGTATAAAAGGGGGTTACTATTGGTAAAACAGCTTGCTTAACACGCATCACGAGTTTAGCCTCAAAGACTGCTTAGCCTACGCTACCACTAGGGCAGCTAGTCCAAAAAGGTTGACTTACAACCACACCATAAGGGTTGCTTGGCATGGTACAAGGTGGTCACTAGAACTAGTGAACAGCATATACCAGGCCAACTTCTCACATTGGTGAGCAGCGGTTGGATTTGAGCTTGCTGTGTTTTACCATTGTAATCTCTTGGTTACCAATTGAAAGATCACATAGGTACCTGTAGGTACATATAAAACAAGATTAGATATACATAAGTTCTACTGAACTTAGTTGTTGTAGAGCAAAGGGAGTAGCACACCCTGACTACAACTACTAGATAGGTTTAGTAGGTAAACACAAGTGTAGGTAGATTGCAACATATCCACCCACACTTAAGAGCAATGGCCGGGGCAGAGGGGTCCACTGTACCCATCTCTGTTGAGAGTGACCCCCAGAGGGCACCATCCAGCTTTGCTACCCTTAATCAGAATGAGCTCAGGCATTTGGCAACTCTTAGAGGCCTTAAACAGCCCAAGAACCCAAACTCTGCTGAGCTCAGAGAGCTCTTACAGAATGATGAGAATCAGAGAGCACTCAAGAAAGCTTCCCAGTTAGCCCCCTTAGGGTCAGGAACAGGAGGCCCCCCTTCTGAAGATACTACAGAGGTACCCAGTTCCAATAGTCACCCCTTAGATGGGATGCCTACCACAGAGGATGAGAGTGAAAAGGATACTGACAGTAGTGAGGATGAAGGGAGAACTAGCCCAGTGCCAAGTATTATACTTGGCCCAGCTAAACCAAGGCTATTGGGGACTGACAGTGGGTTCAACCCACTGGATCTCCCCAGTGGACTTAACACAGGGCTTGGAAGGCAAAGGAATCGCTCAGGTGACTCCCATGCTTCCCATGGCTCTAGAGGCTCTCAAGGTCACTCCAGAAGAAGGATGACCACCCCTCAGAGGAGGGAACATGAGGCCAAGATGCAAGAGGCTCAGCTGAGGATCAGGAAGCAGGAGCTAGAAGTAGCCCTGATGGAAGAGAAACTTAGCAAGGCTAGACAGCATAAAGAGAGTGGGTCTATACCCACTGGTGGCAGCATTGTCCCTAAGGACAAAGATAGGGTTTTCGACAATAGAAACCTGTCTAAGGTTGTGCCCCCCTACAAAAGTGGGGATGACATCCACAAGTGGATAACTGCTCTTGAGAGAGCCTGCAAAGTACAGCAGGTTCCTGAAGATCAGTGGGCAGCAATCCTCTGGCTCTCCTTTGAGGGAAGAGGCAGAGACAGACTCCTCACTGTTAGAGAAGAGGATGTCAGAAACTACAGAGTCCTGAAGAGTGTTCTGGTAGATGGGTTAGGCTTAACCACTGAACAGTACAGGTTAATGTTCAGAGACACCCAAAAGACACAGACTCAGGACTGGTCTGAATACATTGAATGTGCCACTAAGGCTTTGGAGGGTTGGTTGCTGGGAAGTAAGGTATCTGATTTTACAGGATTGTATAATTTGATGATGAGAGAACAGATTTTAAATAACTGTCAAAACCAGCAACTGCATCAACACTTGGTTGACTCTGATCTGACCTCTCCCCAAGAATTGGGAAAGAAGGCAGACAAATGGGTCAGAACCAGGGTTAAGCAAAAGAACCAGAACCAGGGCCAAGGGGGTGATCAGAAGAAAACAGACCAAAAGGGTGGAGATCAGAAATCTAAAGACCAGAAGTCTTCAGCAGGGCCCCAAACTACTGCTAAGGAGGGTGGGTCCCAACAACAGTCCAAAAAGAAGAAAGAAGGTCAAAAGAAACCCTGGTGCAATCATTGTAAAAATACAACTCACTGGACTAGTGATTGCAAAAAGGGTGGAGCCCCCAACACTGTTGCCCCTAAGGCACCTGCTCCCAGTACTACTGTTAACAGTGTTGGTCCCCAGACAAAGGGTGTAGTGGGAATCACTATGGGAACTGAAGGAGATTCTGACTTAGACAGAACCCTTACACAGGCAGTCTTGATCTGTGATGGGGACATTGATTTGTCCCTGACTGTGAGCCCCAGTAACCTGGGCAAGTACAGACAGACTCCTTTAATTAATGACAAAGTGGCTCAAGCCTACAGGGACACATGTGCCAGTGTCACTATGGTGACACCAGGCTTTGTGGATCCTGGACAGTACATACCAGGTGAGAACTACCTGGTGACCAATGCCAGCAATGCCACTACTTCACATAGTGTGGCAGTTGTTAACTTCTCATGGGGAGGGGTAACTGGCCTCAAAAGGGTTGTGGTTAGTGCAGACCTCCCAGTAGAATGTTTGTTGGGCAATGACCTAGAGAGTTCTCTATGGTCAGAAGTGGAGTACAGGACTCATGCAGAGATGTTAGGTATATCATCACATGTCCTTGCTGTGACCAGGTCACAGGCCAAAAAGTGCCTCACTGAACCACAGGTCTTGGATCCTGGAACAATGGACCAAGTACCTACCAAGAAGAAGAACAGGAGGGTCAAGGCTGTGCCTTCCCCCCTGCCTCAGAGTGATGATCAGCCTTCCCAGGAAGCTGATCTAGAGGACCCTGAAGGAACTGTCCCTGAAGAGCTTGAACCTGATCAGGTTGAGTTTCTGGGGACAGGGGGACCTTCAAGGGCTGACTTGAGGCAGGCTCAGTTATCCTGTCCCTCTCTTGAACCCCTCAGACAGCTGGCTGCTGCTGAGGCTGCTGGGAATGCTCAAGGTACCCATAAAGTGTATTGGGATGAAGGGCTCCTTTATTCAGAGGCTAGAGACCCCAAGCCTGGTGCAACCAGGAGGTTGGTCATACCTCTGCAATTTAGGGGCTTCCTTCTTACCTTGGCCCATGACATTCCTTTAGCAGGACACTTAGGCCAGAACAAGACTTGGGACAGGCTTGTCCCTCACTTTCACTGGCCCCATATGAATGAAGATACAAAGGAGTTTTGTCGCTCCTGTGTTACCTGCCAAGCCAGTGGCAAATCAGGTGGCACAACAAAGGCCCCCCTGATACCACTACCTGTGGTGGGGGTTCCCTTTGAAAGAGTGGGAATAGACATAGTGGGTCCCATGGATCCTCCCACTGCATCTGGGCACAGATTTATACTGGTGGTAGTGGATCATGCCACCAGGTATCCAGAGGCAATTCCCCTTAGGACCACTACAGCACCTGTTGTGGCCAGGGCCCTGCTGGGAGTATTCTCCAGAGTGGGGTTTCCTAAGGAGGTAGTATCTGACAGAGGTACCAACTTTATGTCAGGATACTTAACAGCTATGTGGAAGGAATGTGGTGTCAACTACAAGTTCACCACCCCTTATCACCCACAATGCAATGGGCTTGTTGAGAGATTCAACAAGACCCTAAAGGGTATGATCAAAGGATTACCTGAAAAGCTCAGGCGAAGATGGGACATCCTTCTACCCTGCCTTCTGTTTGCTTACAGAGAGGTCCCACAAAAAGGAGTTGGCTACAGCCCCTTTGAATTGTTGTTTGGGCACCCTGTGAGAGGCCCACTGTGTTTGGTGAAGGAAGGCTGGGAGTTACCTCTCAAAAAGCCTAAGCTAGACATAGTGGACTATGTACTTGGTCTCCGCTCCAGGATGGCTGAGTATATGGAGAAGGCATCCAAAAACCTTGAGGCAAGCCAGGCCTTACAGAAAGCTTGGCATGACCAAAAGGCTGTCTTGGTTGAGTTTCAGCCAGGACAGAAGGTATGGGTGTTGGAGCCAGTGGCCCCAGCAGCACTCCAAGACAAATGGTCTGGACCCCATACAATCCTGGAAAAGAAGGGAGAGGTCACCTACTTGGTCGACCTAGGAACTCCCAGGAGTCCCCACAGGGTACTCCATGTTAACAGGCTTAAAGCATATGTTGACAGGGCAGACATGGGCTTGCTCATGGCTACAGATGAGGGACAGGAGGAAGAGAGTGACCCTCTCCCAGACCTGTTGTCTCAGAACCCTGAAGATGGCTCAGTTGAAGGAGTGACCCTTGGAGGCAACCTCACTGCCCATCAGCAGACTGAATGTAGACAGGTTCTACAATCATTTTCACATATGTTTTCCTTGATACCTAGTCAAACTGACTGGTGTACCCATGTTGTGGACACTGGTGACAGTCTGCCTGTAAAGAACAAACTTTACAGACAACCTGACCACGTCAGGGACTGTATAAAGGCTGAGGTACATAAAATGCTGGAATTAGGTGTCATTGAACCCTCAGAGAGCCCCTGGGCTAGCCCAGTGGTTCTGGTCCCCAAACCTCACACCAAAGATGGCAAGAGAGAGATGAGGTTCTGTGTGGACTACAGAGGACTCAATGCTGTCACCAGGACAGATGCACACCCTATTCCAAGGGCAGATGAGCTCATAGACAAACTAGCTTCTGCAAAGTTTTTGAGCACATTTGACTTGACAGCTGGCTATTGGCAAATCAGGTTAGCTGAGGAGTCTAAGGCCAAAACAGCATTCTCAACCCCAGGTGGGCATTATCAGTTTGTGGTGATGCCCTTTGGTCTGAAGAATGCACCTGCCACCTTCCAAAGGCTGGTGAACCAAGTCCTCACTGGGTTGGATGACTTTTGTGCAGCATATCTTGATGACATTGCTGTCTTTAGCTCCACCTGGGAGGATCACCTGATCCACCTGAAGAAGGCTCTTGAGGCTCTGCAAAGGGCAGGCCTCACTATCAAGGCTACTAAGTGCCAGATAGGGCAGAGTAAGGTTGTGTATTTGGGCCACCTTGTAGGTGGGGGCCAAGTTCAACCACTGGAGAGTAAGATACAGTCCATTAAGGATTGGTCCCCTCCAACCACCCAGACTCAAGTTCGAGCTTTCTTGGGCTTGACTGGGTATTACAGGAAGTTTGTTAAGAACTATGGGTCCATTGTGACTCCTCTTAATGATCTGACATCCAAGAAGATGCCCAAAAAGGTTCAGTGGACAGTAAGCTGTCAAAAGGCATTTGATGACCTGAAGGAGGCCATGTGCTCTGCACCTATCCTGAAAAGTCCTGACTACTCCAAAGAGTTTATTGTCCAAACAGATGCTTCTGAGTTGGGTGTGGGAGCTGTGCTGTCACAACTTAATGTAGATGGTCAAGACCAACCCATTGCTTTTATTAGCAGAAGGTTGACCCCCAGAGAGAAGAATTGGTCAGCTATTGAGAGGGAGGCCTTTGCTGTGGTGTGGGCCCTGAAGAAGCTGAGGCCATACTTGTTTGGCACTCACTTCAAGATTCAGACCGACCATAAGCCCCTCTTGTGGCTAAATCAGATGAAGGGTGAAAACCCCAAACTGCTTAGGTGGTCCATTTCCCTACAGGGGATGGACTTTACAGTGGAGCACCGGCCAGGTACTGACCATGGGAATGCAGATGGTCTCTCCAGGTACTTCCACTTAGGACATGAAGACGAGACTGGTCAAGGCTAGTTTAATGTCCCAGCGTTTGGGGGGGGGTTGTGTAGGAGAGTAGGGTCTGCTATCCTATGGTCACCCCAAATTTTTGCTTTTTGCTTCACTGGTTTTTGACATATTGAGGCTGTGGGCCTGCCAATCAGACCCCCAGCCTGCTGTTCTCTCTACTAAATTAAAACTATGCACCCTAGGTGCATAACCAATTGGAAGTGGATCACCCTGTCAGCCCCTGTACCAGTGTACACTAGGTACCCAGGGCATTGGTGTACCCAAGGCCTGCCAGGGGCTGCAGCATGTATTATGCCACCCCAGGCTTGGCCTAACAATTTGACACAACTGGCTGATCACTCAGCTGGGGTAAGTTGGTGTAATCACCTCTTACTTAGGTGTAGTATACCTATACCTAACCTTAAATGGGACACCTGGTAACCTATAAGTCACTCCTATGGCAGGCCTTAACAATCCTGAAGGCAGAGTGCTTGGTTCCATGTGAGATGGTGCTCTGGCATGAGCTGAGCCTGTCTGCAGTGGTCGGAACAACTTCCTTCTCCTGTTTCCAGATATCGTCATACCATATACTCTTAAGTGCATTATGAACCTCGCGGTTAAATGCTATCTTTGGTTTGGCTTTATCAAAACATGTCGAGTAAGGTGTCATACGAATTGGAATACTAACCCCTCGCCAATTCTGGCGACGGGGTTAGCATTCCACCCTTCTAGAGGGACACGACATGTACAGTGCCTGAAACCCGGGTAAAATCAGACATAGCCTCAGCTCCACAAAATGGATGCTGCCACCACAGACACAAGTCTGCCCTCCTGCTGCTGGGAGTCCTTCCAGCTTGGGAGGTGTGGACAAAGGGTTTCCTGCCAGGGGAGGTGCGTGCACCACCCCAGACAGGATTTTGTGTATTGGTCAGGTAGGGCTTGAAAGAAACCAGACATGCCTGTGGCTCACAAGGAGCCTCGGTGCATATGCCAGTTCAAACCGGTCCTGGGGCACACCAGTCCCGGGCCTGGGGCGAGCTGGACAAAGGATTGGGGGTGTAACCACCCCCCTTCCTGGTCCCACCCATAGGGAGGGACCTAGCAGGTAGTCCGGCCCCTAGAATCCGAATAAAGGTAGGAGCTGTGTCCTAAGACTTCAGACATCCTGGAATCAACTTGAAACTAAGAAGAAGACGGGAACTTCGACATTCTGCTGCACAGAAGACTGAAGAAAATCTCCCCTGTGGTCAGGGAGTGACCACCTTGCTAACGCAAGCACCATCCAGCGAATCACCGTCTGCTTTGCCGCCGCCTCCCGCCGGAGCCCGAGCCCAGAGACTGACAAGACCTGGACCTCCAGACCTCTCACCGCCCGATCCACAGTCCCTGCAAAGAGGAGACCCGTGGAGGCACCGAGACACGTGGAGCCAGCCATCTTGGAACGACCACGACAAGCTGACAAGTGCAACAACCGAGGCTCCCTCCAAGTTGTGCTTTGGGTCCTGAGAAGCCCAACCCTCGAGCAGCATCTGCACCAAAGGTGAGCCCTCCAGCATCTCCACGATCTGCGTGGGGCCCTTCTGCATTTTGCCACTCGACGCGCCTAACCGGTTGCTGGCCCGCTGGCTAGTGGCCATCTTGGCGACGAAATCTACGACAAACACCGCTGGTCTGGTTGCTCCAGACTGGCCCTTGCTCCCCTCCAAAGGAGCAATCCCTCTGACCTTGCTGGTCAGAACCAACAGCTGATTTCCGAATCCTCCTGCAATTGCTTTTGCCAAGGCTTGTTTGCTTCGATCAAGTCGCCGACACCGCCGACAGCGAGAGCCTGCGTGGGACAGCTCGTGAGCCGACTCCTGGACGTCGTCGACCTTCAGGGACCACGTGGCTGCGGAGACAAGCTACCCCTCATCACCTGTTTGCACCCGACATCGCCTGGTACCCACCTGGTGCCACGCTGGTCACTGGCTAGTGACTGTGAACACTGTCCCCTCTGCTTACAGGTCTTCAACATCTCCGATCCACTCTTGGATCCACTGCATCTCTTCCCGACCGACCGCCTGCAGCATCTTTGTCCCAGGCTCAACGGAACAGATAGAAGAAACCCGACGCACTTTGAGGCCTATGCACCCGCTTCCTGTGGGTGAGGTAAAGCTGGTACTCCGGTGCCCATGTGTAGTAATACATCTCTAGTGCCTGTGTTCCAAATCTTAAGTTCCTAGGTCATCCGGAAGATTCCTTTTGCAGTAACTTTGTACTTTTTACGCACCCATTGAAACCTATGGGAGCCCGCGTGTGACTATTTGCTCTGCACACGCCACCCGTGGACCTCCTGGTCACTAACTGACGTTAGCTCCTTGTAGGCCCAGCGATTCTAGAGGCCCTAGGCCTTTTCCCTTTCCTGTTCGTGGTACTTATACCACTATTTTAGTATATGGTTCTAGTGGCCACCAGGGCCTATCCATATAAAGTGCAACTTCTGTGTATTCTGTGATAATCTTGTTTGACGATTTGTGCTCCTGTGCTCATAAAGAGACTAGGGGTTACTTTGAGAAATAAATACATATATATTTTGAATATATATCTGTGTGGTGTCCTTTCATTGGTATAAAAGGGGGTTACTATTGGTAAAACAGCTTGCTTAACACGCATCACGAGTTTAGCCTCAAAGACTGCTTAGCCTACGCTACCACTAGGGCAGCTAGTCCAAAAAGGTTGACTTACAACCACACCATAAGGGTTGCTTGGCATGGTACAAGGTGGTCACTAGAACTAGTGAACAGCATATACCAGGCCAACTTCTCACATTAGTCATATACTTTAAGGAATAGCCTGGCCACTAACACAAGTGCAGGTACAATATTTTGTACACTATGCATGCAGACCTCTAACCAGCTTCATATGATTGATACGCTCTTCTAAATACCCAGTTAGTACCTATGCAGTCTAGGAATCCTCCTGTCTGTCCCATGCATTTCTCAAATCACCCAACCAGCACTATCTACTGATCATATTACTCCACCAATACCGAAGCACTTATAAATTCACTATACACTCTGTTTGTAATACTGTAATTATTCTAGTTACTAGTGATGAACTTATGGGATGGCCTAGCTACTAACACAAGTACATCTAAATTATGTTGTGCACTATCCAAGCAGACTTCTAACTAGCTACATACTATTGATACACTCTTCTAAATACCCAGTTAGTACTCATGCAGTGTAGGAATCGTCCAGTCTGTCCCATGCACTTCTTTAATCACTTATCTACCACTATCTACTTATCCTATCACTCCACCAATACGTAAGTACTTATAAATTAAGTGTTCACTCTGTTTGCAGCACTGTCATCTTTTCCAGTTACTAGTGGTATTCTTATAAAATGACCTAGGCACCAACACAAGTACACATAAAATATTCTGTGCATAATCCCTACAAATCTCTAGGCAGATACATACTATTGGTCCACTCCATTAAATACTGAAGTAGTACCCATGCAGCTTAGGATACCTCCTGTCAGTCTCATGCAATTCTTCAATCACCCATCCAGCACTATGTTCTTATTGTATCAGTCTGCCAATACCTAAGCACTTATGGGGCAGATTTACAAGCACCCTGCGCCACCAGTACGTCACTTTTTGTAACGTAGTGATGGCGCCAGGCACTCCTTCATATTTACAATGAGAAAATTGCAAATAAAATTTTTTAAAAGATGAAAACTGAAAAATTTAATTTTTGGGTTGTATTTTGTTATTTTAACCCCTTCGACGCGCATGACGAAAGGTTCCGTCATGCACGTCGCTTGCGCTGTGCGCATGACGGAACCATTCCGTCATGGCCCCGCCCGCGCACTGAACCTTCAGCGTGGCGCGGAAATCCGCGCCGTGCTGAAGGGGTTAATATATTTATATTATTATTATTATTTTTTTAATTCCAATTTTTTTTCGGAGTCGCGGACCCAAAACGTACACATCACGGTGGGCAGCACCGGATGTCCTGCCATCTCTTCCTCACTTGTGGCAGGCGCCAACTGCGACCCTCCGCCGATTGCACGGCCTTGACGGCGTCCTTCCAGATCTTCCCCTTGTGGTAGGGGAATACCTGTGTGGATGACAAAGTGGGACAACATCACTACACCTGCACCATGTCACAGAGACACACAGTTGAACATCTTAGATTTGTAGAACAGGGCAGAGTATGCTGGCAAGTAATAGCACCTTAGTCATAGGGACTTTTTCCACTGGGGACGCAGCAATGCACTACATGGCATAGTAAGTACACAGGTGGCATGAGGGGTGCGAACCAATCCCTGATCATGGCACACACTGTGCATCCCAAGCAACACAAGGCTGATGGACAGCAACGCAAAGCAGTCACATGCGCCAGGCCACTGACGAAACCTCAGCAGAGTACACAGACACACACAGGCACACATCAACCACCTGCCATTGGCAACAGCGGATGCAAACCTCACTCTGCACATGTGCCACTTGCCGGGGGGGGGGGTCACAGGTGTGGGGCTAGCTCAGCAAGTCAGACACACAGCACGGCTTACTTCACACATCAGATGGATTGAGCAGTTGCCTCCTCCATGCAGCTGTGGTGCAACACTCCACATACTGCAGTACATCCGCACACGCAAGCTCCAAGATCCCTTATAACCGAGACGTATATCATTATCAGATTTATCAAGATTATCAACCGACCCGCAAAGTCAACTTCCTTAAAAACAGCTCCGTAAAGCGAGCTCTAAGCACAGTGTGACGCGTCTCGCATTTTACCTCCAAGATTTTATCATTATAAAAATAATTCTGACAGAGAAGTTTACTTCCTTCAGTCTTTTTACCAAACAGCCAATTCAGTTTAACCGAAAGGGGATCCTTCTATTAATATATAGAAATTATATCATAGAACAAGAACCTCCACGGCTCTTCAAAATTCATATATATCATTGAACGATATTTCATTTAGAATACAAATTTATTGTGGCTACTCCTGACGAAGGCACTCTGTGCCGAAACGCGCCTCGTGAAGAAATCCTACTCTGCCACCTACTGTATTGCATTAATTTGACTTATGTTATTAGAAAATTCATTTTATTTGTTTATTGTCCATATCAAAGTATGCATTTTATCATATTATTACGTATGTTTTCCAAATTAAATCTGTGAATTTTTTTTTTCTCACTGGTTTATTCATTTCTGTACTTCATCTGTCTGAATTGACAATTTTAATTATTGCCTGGGAATTTTACTTTCCATTGTGATTATACCCTGTCCCAGGAATTCAATTATTTCACAGGGGGTCCTTGATACCTTTACCTAGCAACACTCCACATAGACACTCATCCACATGACAATAAACATTCACACACATCAATGTCCAGGGGGCGTACACATAATTTGGACACACTCACCACTCTCACCACAGCTCCACTCAACTCTCACACACATCTGTGGGTGCATTCACCTGTCACACCGGTGTGACCACTGAATCACCGCAGGACAATAGAACAAGAATGCCCAAGAGGATTTGACTGGCGGAATGTGCCATGCACTATGCAGTGAATGTTACAGTAAGCACAATGCAAGTGAGGAGTGCACACATGAACGACATCAAGCCCTGCATGAGAGACATAAGCCATCCCACCCCCCCCCTGGGACCCACTCCACCCAACATTGCATGTCTGTCACACCTGGCCACAATGCCAGAAGTGACAGACACAATAAAGGTGCACAGGCAAAGGTACTGGAGTCAGCACTCACCTGCTCCCCTGGTCGACCATACAGCATGGGGTACTGTGGGAGGATCACATCCAGCAGGGCCTCGTTCTCCTCCTGGGTGAAAGGCTGGGCCCTCTCCACAGTCCTTGACATGGTGCCAGAGGGAGACAATACAATGGAGAATACAAAGAATGCCTCGGGACTAATGATATAACCTTTATTTTGGTGACGAGATAGATGAATTATCTCCTCCCTTGAGTTATATATTTCCTCAGAGTAAACTTTGTTGTCATTATTTTTTATGATCGTCAACGGCAATTCTAACCTAAGAAAAAATATATTTTAAACATTTGGGTTAAGTGTGTCTAAGTATATTTATTTTATACTTCAGCACTAATATATAAAGATCAATCTTTTAGATATATATACACAAACATTTACAATATTTACAATACTAGCTTTCAAGGACAAAGAAAAAATGAAAAAGTGAACATATACATATCAAACAAGCCCTATCATTCAATTAGGATGCCTATGAAATTAATTTACTAGAGCATTCCTTTCTATCGAAGATCACTCCTAAAGAGACACTTTGAGATCTTATAATTGTAATCTCCACATTCATTAAGGTACTCTTTAAAGTCTACTCGAAACAACAAACAATCCAATGAGTGTCTTCACAAGAGGGAGACAATACAGCAGCAGTGGTATCGACTGACATGTTGTGCAGGCAAGTGCCCTCTCATGGGTTCTGCCTGCCTTATATCTGCCTTGCTGGCCTATTTCATATACAGGAGTACAGAGTGATTGGTCAGACTCATTTGCATCCGACGTTTCCTCCAATCCCTTTAAACATACACCAGAGACAGCCTTTGCATCTTTCGATTTTGCAGCATCATGTCAAGTCAACAACCACTTTGCAACAATGTTAAATGTGCCCAACTGATTTTTCCACATCACATGATGTGAAATTTTGAACTTGAAACTCGGTATCCATGACAACCAGCATGCATTTAGGCCCTAATACTTGTCCCTCATGTGTCCCCATTGTAATTCTTAAATCCCCACACAGGTACGGCGCTTTTCACACGTACCCCTAGGGCACCATCACTACAGTGATACGGGCCGTACTCACGCGTGTACGGCCCGTATCACTCTGCCCTACGGTACCCCCAACGATAGTGATAGGCACGTACTCACTCGTGTACAGCCCGTATTAGGGCCTAAATGCATGCTGGTTGTCATGGATACCGAGTTTCAAGTTAAAAATTTCACATCATGTGATCTGGAAAAACCAGTTGGCCACATTTAACATTGTGATGATCTCCCAAATAGATCTCTGCTGGGCACCGCCTCTCCCCAGACGAATGCCAGACCTGGATGCCATGCATGAACATGACTGCATACGCAGATACCGATTCTCGCAAGAGTTGATAGAGGACTTGACCCGCCGGCTTGCACCACACCTCCAACCACAACACAGGTATCCTACAGCTCTGACCCCCAAGGTGAAGGTGATGGCAGCCCTACATTTTCTTGCCACTGGCACGTTTCAATTGACCATAGCTGATGTCGGTGGCATGTCCCAGACTATGTTCAGCCGTGTCCTGCATGAGGTTATAGAAGCCATGTTGTTGCACCTGGATGAATTCATCCATTTTCCCACTCGTGAGCAGTTGACAGGTGTCAAGGGTGAGTTCTATGCCCTGGGAGGGATGCCTCATGTAATTGGGGCCATTGATGGGACACATGTGGCTTTGGTGCCACCACAGGCACAGGAGGTAGCCTATAGAAACCGAAAACATTACCACTCCATCAATGCCCTTGTGGTGTGTCTTGCTAACATGCTGATTTCCCATGTCTGTGCACGTTTTCCAGGGTCCGCACACGATGCATACATCATGAGGCGTAACAGGGTACCAGAAATGATGCTGCAGCTGCACGCGGAACGAGCCTGTCTTGTTGGTGGGTATACTCTGTTATCCTGTGTTCAGCGCTATCTTTGTATCTTACGGCATCTCCTGACCCACTTCTTCACATGATATTTCCATGTAGGGGACTCTGGCTATCCCAACATGCCATGGCTGATGACGCCTCTCCGCACCCCCAGAACAGCTGCAGAACACCGGTACAACGACACCCATGGGCAGACGAGGCACGTGATTGAGAGGACGTTTGGACTCCTGAAGAGCAGACTCCGGTGCCTCCACAAGACCGGCGGCGCCCTCCCATGTGCCCCGGTGAAGATCTGCAAAATCTTCATTGTGTGCTGCATGCTGCACAACATGGCAGTGGAGAAGGCCGTGCCACTCATCCTTGATCCGGATGAGCAGGATAATCCACCCGTGGAGGATGAAGGGCACGGGGCAATTGAGGATGAGGATGAGGACATCCGGAGTCAGCTTTTTCGCAACTTCTTCTCATGATGGTGAGTCCCTGTGTCTGAGTGTGCACGCTTTGAGCCTTGTGTGGCATGTGTTGCAATGTGTGTGTCGAGCTGACTGTGTGCTAAGTGACTTGGAGGTGTGTTCTGATGTGTCATTCAAGTCATGATGTCATTCCACACATATTAGCTGGGACACTAAATTTGTTAAGGGCATGGTGACAACATCATTCCTGTAGAGTACATGTACATGTCTGCGGATTACTAGCTTTTCGCTGAATTGTTGTGTGTCTGTCCTCCCCAGGTTCTTGCGGCTGTCGTCTGCTCATGTCATCATTGCCCTCCTGCTATTCCTCATGAGTATTGCAACGTGTGCTGGATCAGAGTTACATGCACAGACATGGTGAAAAGTCATTTGGGGTAAGGAGTGCAGCAAGGCATTTTGTGGGTGGTACGTGTTTGTGATATGTGGGGACTGCTCCTGTGCATGTTGTGTTACCATGCATATATGTCGACTCACCATGGGCCACATGACGTGTTGCATGGCTCCCATGAATTGATGGTCACCCTTTCTGACAGTCATCTGTAATGGTGTGTGGATTCTGAGGAAGGCATCAATGTGTGTATAACGTCTCCAAGGAACATACGGGATGCTAATGGTGGACATAGTGTGGGACATCCCCATATGAGGCTCAATGGGGAATTGTAGACTCTCCGTGTGCAGCAAGGGGTGTTAGGCTCAACCCCTTCACTTGTGTGCCAGCTCAGTAGGATTTACACATCTGTGTGTTGAAGGGGGTGTCCAGTGTAGGTCACACATGGTCAGCCAAATGACCTGTGAGTCTGTTCCAATTGATTCCCTTAGTGTGAGGCTGAGTAATAAAGGCGTTTGTCACACTCCAAGGTGCCTCATCTCTGTCAATGCAGGTCTCTTGCCACTTTGCATGCGGCATATCTGGCATAGTTGTGGAAGATTATGCATAGGAGTCCATGTGTAGTTTTGCAACATGCATGCAGTTGCTCATGGGTTAGGCTCCCTATTGGGCATGAAGTACATGGTCGTGTATGTTTTTTGGCATGTTGGTCCGCACTATGGGCCACCAACAGCTGCTGAGGGTGTGTCTCCTGTGCGCAGGTCGGCCTTCAGTTTCCTGATCCGGTGTCATGCTTCTTTGGTGATTGTGCATGCATTGTGTCTGGGTGTGCCATGTGACACTGGACACTCCTTACTTTACACACGCGCCTGTTGCAGTTGTCCTTCTGACATCCTAGTCTATGTGTGCAAATTCTGTCATTTTGCAAGGAGATGCCGCCTGCTGCTGCGGTCCCTGCAGCAAGGGCCAACAGAGTATCCAGATTTGGCAACACACATGCCTCCAGGATGCTCCTCACTTCCTCCCTCCACCCATTCATTTTGCTGTCCTCAGCTTGTCTATGGCACTGTTGCCGCCAGGCGGTGCCATAGGCTGGACCATCAGCACATGCAAGGTGCACATTGCACCACCATCCTGTCCTTGCATTACCCACATCACACTACAGTCTGATGATTCAGCCACACTCCGAGCTATGTCCATCCGCACATCTAATGCCTGCTGTCAGACATACCCTGGGCACACACATGACACCTTTGCATGCTGAGTGTGCAACTCCAACGGCCTACACTGCACTGCCCCGCCTTCCAGGCCCAGTCACACCAACCAGGTCACGTCCCTAATACTCCCCACCGGCTCTGTAGCCCAGCAAGGGCATGGGAGTGGGACTCAAGGCTTCAGCATGTAGTATGGTGTCATCGTCTGGGACATGGCACAGGTATCATCTCTCAGCATGTCAATCTACAGAGTGTCCAGGACCCCCCTCTCCACCATCACATGCGCACAGCACCTCATCATCAGCTCGTATGCCATTGACAGCCAGGTGCTCCTCACCCTCAACAAAGACACAGACATTGGCAGTTCCATCATTCAAGCATGCATGAGATCTATTGATGAATGGCTGCACACAAGCCACCTGAGGCTGGACTTGTACAGGACTTAGCTGAACATCTGAGGATTGTCCCCTTCCAGCTGGGTCAAGTGCCTGTGTCCCACCCGCAAGAGCCCTGCACAAGCACCCAGTGGCCACACACACAAGATGGTGTGCATCATGTTTGGCTCGCTCACATTTGCCATGCTAGTCCACAGCATCTGTACCTCATGCTGCAACGCCCTCTGCATTATGCACATGATCCACAGATAGATCCACTCCAAGAAAAGACAGACCATCCCCCAGGTCCATGACAACATCCGTGTCAAATACTGCCCTGCCCTCTATGGAGCAAGTACATCCAAACTCCCAGGAAACTTGTCCACATCCAGGGGGCATCTGCACACCTGAGATTCAACCCCCTGCGCCCCAGCCACCTCACCGTCCACCATGGATAGCTGCAATGGATCACTGTCTGCTGCAGGGTGACCACACACCCCACCCACACTCAGGAGGCAGTCCACAACCCCAACCCCAACCAACCTTGTACGTCTGTCATCCTAGATCCCGTTGGGCCATCTCCGTGCATCCAACCTTGCCCTGGCCACCGTTCTTCACATCCACCGTACTCCAGCATACAGGACATTTTTCTCCCACCTGGCCACACATACCTGGGCCTCCCTCCCCGGGCACCTCCACATGAGCCATGACCTCTACGCCTTGATGATGATCTCCCAAATAGGTCTCTCCGCACAGTTTAGCAAGCCCCCCCTCAGCAGCCAGAGGCCATCACAGGTGAGTGTTGTGCTCCATGCCTACATTGAATGATACCTTGTGACCCATGTGTGTCCTGTACCAGACTCTGATCCCAGGGTATGGATGGCTGGAGTTGGTTCAACACTCAGCCATAGTTTGACATTTCCACACACATATATCGTTGAATGATGCAAAATGACAAGAACGTCTCATGTCCAAAGTGAAATATTTATTTACGGTGGGGTGAGTGGTTTGGTAGATGCAATTGGGTGCTGTACCGGGGGAATGGAATCCAAAGTTCACAAGGGGAGATGGTATCCTTGGCATTGGAAGTCATCAGAGTCCAGACCACAGTGTTGGTCATCATTGGTCAGACTGTGACCAGCAAGTCAATGTGGCAGAGAATGTCATTGGATGAGGTGCTGCTGTTGCGCCAGAGGGCCAGGTGCCAGGCCAGGTGACCTGGGAGATGGGAATGGTCCGCTGACTCTCACGGTTTTTTCCGTGGACGACCCACCTTCCTCCTCAGATGCAGGCCTTGACGATGCTAGGGACGCTCCGTCAGATGAATCCTCCTCCTCCCTGTGTCTGGTGCTGGTCTACGCCTGGTGGCACAGGGAGGGTTGGACATGCTTTGGGCGATCTGACGGAGTGATTGGCTCACGTCCCTGTGCACCGCCAGGAGCTCAGCCAGTCTTGCCTCCATCCGTCCTTGGTGTTGTTGATGACTGGCATGATGCTCGACCTGTAGGTTCTTAATGTCATCGAGGGTCCCCTGCATCTCGGAGAGTCTTGACACGACCTGGTTGATGCCTCTGGTGTCACGCCGGTATGAGTCCAGGATGTTGTGTATGCGTGACATACCGGGGTCCTGAGCTGGCTGGTCAGGTTCGCGCCTCCGCCTGCCTCCACTCCCACCACCCCTGCCCACTTGAGCCTGGCCTGCCCTTGTGAGCATATCGGGTCTACAGGACCCCTGAGGGATGGCATTTGCAGGGTTGCCTGCCTCCTCCTGGGTGCCCGGAGAACCTTGTCCCTCCTGGTCAGACTGGCTCTGTTGTTCAGTGTGAGCAGGGCTCCTGGGTGTGTCCTGGGATGTGGCAGGAATGGGGGTGGTGGTTGGCACAGATGTACCAGACGCAGGTGCTGCAGGGGCTTGGGCACCAGAGGGTCCAGGTTGGTCGGGGTCATCCACAGAGTGGTGAGAGTCGTCGCTGCCGGTGGGATCGTCTTCACGCGGTGCCTGGGACTGAGATTCTTCCCCCCAGTGTCGGGGGGAGATCGACGACGTTGCCCTGTGTGTGAGAGAGAGACAATGTTAATGGTGTTTCATGCGACATCTATGTTTCATACATATTCAAGTCGACACATTTCCTCCAGGTAGTTGGATGTGCCTAGCATTCCTCTCAATGTCCACTTGGGGATGGGTATGTTGCGGGGGACAGATTGGGATGTTCTCCTGAGTGTTTGACCTGTAGATTGTTTGCTCTGATGCTCATTTGGCTCTGGATCGGTCTTGTTGTGTCACATGTCCATTGTGGGAGTGTGTAAATCCGTTGCCTGCCCCGGGTGTGTGTGCTTGTGTTAGGGGGGGGGTTGTGACCGGGCCTGCTGTTGTGTGTAGTGTGAGTTGTCATTGGGTCTCCCAGGTGATGTGTGTGTCCCCTCATGGTGCATGCTGGCATGACAGTGAGTGTGAGTTCCTGTGCTAGATACCTGTGCTTGTGGAGTTGGTGTTTGAGTGTACAGTGGTCCCAGGAGGGCCTTGTGCTGCATACAGCAGGGCCAAGTGTCATCTACCTTGTCAGTACTTTGCCAGTCCCTGTGCATTGTGCATGGTTATGTACCTATGCCATATGGGCTGAGGGCATTGGTGTCTGCGTCTCATTTTCACAATGTGTTGTGTGGGGCCCACCCTCCCAGCCTCCCGGACATCCAGTCTTGTGTTTGTGGTTGTTGTAGGCTTGGACATGGCCTTGCCTTGATTTGTGAAGGGTGTATGGTGACGTTAGTGGCATGAGCGTGGTTTTTGAGTGTGGTTGTTTACGGTGAGTGCTTGGGGGATGTTGGGTGCATTTGGTGTATATGTGGTGTGGACCCCATTGCCCCCATGTTACGCAAGTTGTTTGTGTACTCACCAGGCTCTGCGACTCCTTCGACTCCGTGTACTCCCACCGGCGGTAGCAGGGCCATCACCTTCTCCTCCCAGGGATGGTAGTGTACGGGTCTACGGGGCGGCCCACCTCCAGTGATGTTAGTCTGGGCATATTCTTCATTCATTTTCCTCTTGACCGCCCTGCGCAGATCATACCACCTGGCTTGGCATTCATGCCTGGTCCTTCGGATGGGCGCAACAGCATTCACCTTGTCGACAATCCTCTGCCACATGGCAAATTTTTCAGCTATGCTGGTCTGTCTGACCAATGTTCCAAACAGCTGTGGATCAAATCTGATGACTTTGTTGACAAGGAGGTCCAGCTCCGCCGTTGTGAACTTTGGATTCTTGTCTGTGGGCATGGTGTGGGGTGTGGGTGTGGATGGTTGTGGGTGTGAATGTGACGGTGTGTGTGTGAATGTGAAGAGGGGGATGTTTGTGGAGGAGGTTGTGTGAAGGTGTGTGAGTGAAGGTGTAGTGGAGGTATGAATGATATGGAGTAGTTTCTATGTGGAGTTGTTTCTCAGTGGGGTCTGGCAGCAGTGGGTCTGTTGCAAAGGCTCATGGGTTGTGTGTGTGGGCCCTTTTTATTGGTCCATTTTTGGGTGTGGCTGTGTTTGAATTTTGGTGGGTGTGTTATAAGTGGTGGTTGTGATTTGGGGCCTCTGTTTGCCTGTTTGGATGTGCCAGGTCAGTCATTGAGATGTATTTTGTCATGTAGACGTGTTTTGTGGTGTTGTGCGAGTCGAATTGACCCTCCTTGTGCTGTTTTACTGTGTCCTGGTTCTGTAAGAGTCATTTTCGCGTAGGTACGATTCGTACATATGCGATGCTGGGTGAGGGTGCTGGGGTACGGTGTTGGAGTGCGGCGCGTACATGCGGTGGGGGTTCGGTGCGTACACATGCGGCCCTGGGGTGCGGCGCGTATATGCGGAGGTATGGCACGTACATGGGGGGGACGGCGCGTACATGGGGGGAGGGGGGCGCGTACATGGGGGGAGGGCGCGTACATGCGGTAGGGGTACGGTGCGTACAGGTGCGGCCCTGGGGTACGGCGCGTACATGCGGAGGTACGGCGCGTACATGGGGGGTAAGGCGCCGTACATGCGGTGGGGGTACGGTACGTACACGTGCGGCCCTGGGGTACGGCACGTACATGCGGAGGTACGGCACGTACATGGGGGGGTAAGGCACGTACATGTGCGGCGCGTACATGCGGAGGTACGGCGCGTACATGCGGGGGTGATGCGCCTACAGGGGGGTGTACGGCGCGTACAGGTGCGGGGCTGGGGTACAGTGCGGACAGGGTGGTGTACGGTGCTGACATATTTGGGGGTGGGGGGGCTGTACGCCTTGTACACGGGCATGAGTTTACCCGTGTACATGTGTGCTACTGCGTTGGCTCCGTACGGGACTTTTTACGTGCGATTGTGTATTCGGACGGACGGTCTGGATAGTACTTGCGCGCTCGGACTTTGCACATAACAATGTCCGGATCACTCTCGTACACTTTTCCCGACGATATTCGGACGTGAACACTTTCCGACGCACTCTTGTAGACTTTTCCCGACTCTATTCGTAGATATTTTTCATGGACGAATCGTACTTGGCCGTTTGTACGGTGCTTCTCCGACTTGTACGTAAACAAATACGGATACGGGTCGTACGCAAATTATTTTTAACGGATCGGAATCGGCACCTTAATATTGATCTTAAAGGGGAAGACACATGTATAATATTCTCATTTATATCTACAATATGTCCTCACTGCCAAAGTCTTAGTCAAATATATCACTATAAAGTAAAGAGGTATAACTCTTAGTCTGACATATGTTAATTACAAAATCTCAATTAACAATATTATAATTTCTTACACATTTTCAAAATTTACGCAGAAGACAAACAGGTGGAGGATAATAATTCCCCAAGGGGGCTTGTCGTGGCATAGATGGCCACCAAAGAGTCATCATAAAGTGCACTACAGAGAGGATTGGGGGAGATAAAGTGCCTAGTGTATTTACTTTGTAAGATATAGAATTGTTCAGTAAATAATTCATATATTACCTCTATGTTATATATGTGCAAATCTAAATCTAAAATATATATAGTATATTAAAGTGCACAGTGCCTTGTTCTATATTTTTGCATTCACATTTATGAATTTGCACAATCCAAACTTCATTGCCCTTCTACTACCTTAATATATACATATATTACATCTAATAAACTTTATACAAAATATATTAAAACATATATCATACAAAAATACAGAGATAGGGCAGATATGGAATATAAAGTGCAAAAGTTATAACAGGATTTTTGTAACAAGGTATTTTTAAGGTGGTGAGCACAGCTACATTCTGAAATCTATCAAAATTGCTTGTATGGATCTATATATATATATCTATAAAGTACACAAAGCAATAAATGCTCAATGGCACACCTATTCCAGCCTCCTAGAGTGTCCACATACCTCTATTCTGCTCAATCCTTAAAGATGCACATTATTATTTATATTAAAACAATGGGGGGCTGAAGTTCTCCATGTCTCTATTCTAGGCCCCTCAACACCGAGTTGATTTAACATAACAGAACACTGCAATGTTCAGCTACAGTATTACTCTGTGTTTTAAAGTGCTTAGTGCTGTTTCTGTAAATTACCAGAGGAGTCGACAGGAGGCTACTAGACCCTCCACTGTTGTTTCGCAAACATAACGTGCAACAGATGACTATATAACAACCATGAAAGGTGAGCCGTGCTTGTTCCAGTAGAATTTTCACTTTCTGATCTCACTCCAATATTTCCCAGGTGGACCCCGATTGGCTTGATCTTATTATATACAGGCCAAATGTTCCTCTCATAGGGGATTCCCTATATATGAGATGTACGCCCTATATACTGACAACTAATCATGTATTCATAGAAAATACAAAGAGAAACAGAAGAAAAGAGAACACATCGAAGAGAATATTGTAAAGACAACAGAGAACGAAGCAAGAGAAAACCAGGAAAAACAAAAAGCATTGTGATAAGATCAAGACAGTATTACACATTTTCAAAGAGAGGTATAGTTTTAAAGAAAAGTATAGAGTTCGGCATCTGTATTTAGACCTCATGGGATCTCAGTCCCCAGATTGATAATCCACTTCGATTCGGCTCTGCTCAGGACTGCTTCTCTATTTTCCTACCCTGATGTTCAACAGGATATGTTCAAAGCCGGAGTAGAGGAAATTGTTCTCCAACTGGCCGTCGTGATCTTTCCAGATATGTTTTGCCATTACATATGTACATTTTTTATTAGTAATGGCCCTTGTGTGTTGTAACATACGCAGCTTAAGTTTGTTCACAGTGCTACCCGCATATTGTTTTCCACAGCCACATTGTAGGAGATAGACTACATGGGAGGTCTCATCAAAATGGTCGCACACTGCTGACCTACCTGCGTGTTAGGGAGGTCTCACATGTTATCCGTCCTTTGATGGTTTTGGCCATGTCTTGGATGTTTGTTATTTCACTTCTATTGTGGCCATAGCTGCATGCTTTACATTCAGACCATTGAAGAAGCCATTGCACGACAGCCAGTTGCACTTTTGTTGATTTTTGTTTGTAAAATAACTTTGAGTAAGCCGGTCTTCCAGGAATGGTACTTTTCTATATGTGATGTTCACATGATTAGTTATCAGATGTTTGAGTTCCTGGTCCTTTTTGAGCACATTCCAATGATTGCCAATGGCTTGTTTTATTGGATCTATTAAAGTCTGTTATGAGCCTAACAACTTCTTGATTCTGTCCGGGCGATCTTTGCATTTTCTTGGGCATCATTAGGTTTTCCCTCTTCTGTTTCTTGGCTCTTGTTCGGGCTTCCTCCAGGACAGTTATTGGATATTCTCGTTTCTTGAACCGATTGAACATCCCATTGATCTGTGTCTCATAGTCATTATCTTCAGAACAGTTTCTACGGGATCTTAAAAATTCTCCATAGGGAATGCTCCATTTGAGAGTTTTGGGATGAGCGCTGTTTGCCTACAGGATGCTGTTGCATGCAGTGATTTTACGGTATAGGGTGGTGCACATTTTTCCATTTTCAATGTAGATCCGGATATCTAGATAGTTGATTAAACTATTGCTGTGTGTATGGGTGAATCGTAGGTACAGCAGATTATTGTTCAATGATGATAAAAATTCTTTCAGTTCGTCTTCCTCTCCTTCCCATATAAGGAAGAGGTCATCTATATACCGGACCCATAAAATCACTTTTTCCAAATTCGCTCTATTATCCACTTACCATAGGCATTCTGCCTCCTAGAAGCCCATTGTTAGGTTCGTGTATGTTGGAGCAAAAGATGTGCCCATGGCAGTTCCTTGCCTTTGTTTATAGAATCTGCGATCAAAGATAAAAACATTATTGTTCAGACAAAAGGACATCATCTCTAACAGCATTTCTGTATGGCTAAGTAAGTTCAGTGAGCATGATCTCATGAAATGTTCACATGCCCTCAGACCATCGTCATGGACAAACGACTTATAAAGTGAAACCACATCAACTGTAGCCGGTAAACGGACATAATATCGAATTAAAAATATCGACAGGACAGAATATCGAGTTTTTAATATAGAATGGACAGAATATCGAATTGCCAAAATATAGTGGTGAAGAATATCGAAAATCAGGTAAGAAATATCGATTTAAATAATAAAGAAGTAAGTAATATCGACAGTCATAATATAGTTGTTAAAAATATCGAATTTTTTTATAGTGTTTTAAGTGTTAGTATATGTGTTAAAAGTATGTATTAATTTTGGAATGTATGTTTGAATATTTTTAAAGTAATGAATTTTATGTTATTTAATTTTTGTGTAATTTAATTCCGTAGCGGGTTGTGGGTTTATAGGGGATCAGGGTGGGAAGTAATTTAATTATAGTACATTAAATAATAATTTTTAGCAATTATTAATTATTTTTAATTTAATTTTGCGTTTTACTTCTGTAGCGGGTTGTGGGTTTATAGGGGAATAGGGTGGGAAGTAATGTAATTGTTATTAGGTAATTATTAATTGGTATTGAAAATTAATTGGTTGTTGATTAATTATTAATTGGTAAATAATTTGTATTAATTGGTAATTAATTTGTATTAATTGTTTGATTATTATGTTAATTGTATTAATTTATTATTTGTAGCGGTTGTGGGTTTATAGGGGAATATGGTGGGAAATAATTTAATTGTAAATAATTAATTATAGAAATAATTGTATATTGATAATTAATTTATTATTAATTAATTATTAATTGGTATTAATTGTATCGATTAATTTTTGGTATTGAAAATTAATTGGTTGTTAATTAATTATTAATATGTAATTAATTTTAAAAAAAATGGTATTTATAATTAATTAATTATTACATTGTGTAATTGGTAATTAATTTTCATACTTTTTTTGGTATTAATAATTAATTTATTTTTAATAAAATATTAAATTATTATTTTCCCTACTATTGCACTGACTGGAGTGGGAATAGTAATTTTTACCCCTACGCTATCCAACGCTTTCCCTACTATTGCACTCACTGGAGTGGGAATAATAATTTTTACCCCTACGCTATCCAAGGCTTTCCCTACTGTTGCACTCTTTGGAGTGGGAATAGTAATTTTTACCCCTACGCTATCGAACGCTTTCCCTACTATTGCATCCACTGGAGTGGGAATAGTAATTTTTACCCCTACGCTATCCAACGCTTTCCCTACAGTTGCACTCACTGGAGTGGGAATAGTAAATGTTACCCTCCCGCTATCCAACGCTTTCCCTACTGTTGCACTCTCTGGAGTGGGAATAGTAATTTTTACCCCTACGCTATCCAACGCTTTCCCTACTGTTGCACTCTCGGGAGTGGGAATAGTAATTTTTACCCCTACGCTATCGAATGCTTTCCCTATTATTGCACTCTCTGGAGTGGGAATAGTAATTTTTACCCTCCCGCTATCCAACGCTTTCCCTACTGTTGCACTCTCGGGAGTGGGAATAGTAATTTTTACCCTCCCGCTATCCAACGCTTTCCCTACTGTTGCACTCTCTGGAGTGGTAATAGTAAATTTTACCCGCCCGCTATCCTACGCAAAAAAATATTGAATATTTTTAATTAATATTACGTTAATATATATGTATTATTTTTTTTTTTACTTACATTAATTATTTATTAATGTTAAAGTTATTTAAGTATGTTTCAGTTAATTATATGTATTATTTCATTAATTTTACATTACTTTTAAGACATTTAAAAAATTTGATATTTGGACTAACTATATTTTTTACTACGATATTTTGGATTCCATATTTTTGTACTTACCTGTTTGGAGATAGGCATTCGATATTTTGGCATTCTATATTTTGGTAGGTCGATTTTCTCCTTCTCGATATTTTGTCAGTGATCCACTGTAGCCATGATGTATCCAGGTTTCCAAGGGATGCCATTAATTTGATTGAGGAAATCCATAGAGTCCCGTATGTAAGATGGTAGGTTAGCAATGTATGGGAACAAGAACATGTCTACAAACCTAGAGGTGTTCTCAAGGAGGGAGCCATAGGAACTCACAGTGGGGCGACCTGGGGGATTCTCTAAACTTTTATGCACCTTTGGTAATGCTCACAAAGTTGGAACAATTGGATGCAGGACCTTCAGGTATTGCAATTCATCGTCATCTAGCAAGCCGTGGTCATGCCATAGTTGTAGTTTCGTATTGGTTGACATGATTTGATTTGGAGGATTATTTTTTAACCTTTCATAACTCACGGAATCTTACAATTGTCTCCTGATTTCTTGATGATACGTGCGGTCCATCACGACGATATTTCCACCTTTGTCAGATGTCTTGATAATGATACTATCATCATTACTCAGGTCTGTAAGTGCCCACCAATTGTCTGTTTTCATATTCGAATGTATATGGTTCAGTTGTTTCTTGTCTTTAATGTAGATATTCCTTAGGTCTTCTGCTGCGAGCTCCTGAAAGACATCCACTCTCTTGCCAGGTGGTAGTTGTGGGCAGAATTTGGATTTCCATTTGCATTTGCTGCTTCCTGATTTGTGAGTGTCTATGCCTATTGCCACACAATATTCTAGATTGGATACACCATCCTGTTCTGTCTCATCTTGGTCTCCAACATTGGCGAGATTATGCAAGACTCTTAGTGGTTCGATGTCTTCCATAGTCAGATTTGATAATGAATCTGAAGGTGCAGGTCTCGCCACAGGTCTTGTAGCTAAAACCTTCTTTAATTTTAGTTTCCTGCAAAATGTATAGATATCAACTCTAGACATGGCCAGATCCATCCCTACATCCGGACAGAATGTAAGTCCTTTGTTTAGTAGGTTCATGTGCGCGTCATTTAAGGTTTTGCTGGATAGGTTGATTACCGGATTGTCTTCTGCCATGTCAGAGAGATTATTGTCATTTATCTTTTCCCCCTCTTTCCTTTCCCTCTGTCTCTTCCTGCTGCGTCTGGTTCTTTTTGTTCTTCTCCCTCTGGTGGGGTGTCACTCCTCACCCTCTCCCCGTGTCGTCATTCGCAACAGCCGCATTTCTCCAGAAAAATCCATTCTCAGTCTGCCTCCCTGGGCACCTTCGTGCCCCGAGCTGACCTCTCAGCTTTCCGCACTCGATAATTTTGTTTGCTCATGTCCCTGAATTTGATCCATGGTTTGTTTTCTGAAGTTGGCATCATAGCGGCAGGCAAAGGTACAAACTCTCCCAGTGGTGTAATCAATTCTATATCTAGTCAACTTTTTCATTTTTTTCATTTGAACCTTTTTCTCATATTTCTTCAATCGTTTCTCCAATTCCTCGGACAGTTTCTTTCCATCGGTGGTTTCAAAGAATTTCTCCAGTAATTTTTCAATAGTCGCAATTTTCTCCGTTGCAGATGACAATTTCCTTTCTGCGTGTATTATCAGTGTGTCTATGAGTTTCATAGAACACTCTGTTGTCTCCTTTCGCCATTTCAAACGTAGATCTGGGTCCAAATCACTCAAGGTTGACAAGCCAAAAATTCTCAGGCCCCTGGGTATGCGCTTGCACTCAATTTATTTTTTCAGTGTCACACTCTCCCACCATTTATTGATTTCCATTTCTCTGGCCTGTTCAAGTTCTTTCAGTTGTTGTCGTGGCGTATTATTTAAATTAGAACTTTGGCTGCTACTGGCTCCTGCATGGAAGTCTCCACTCTCTTGGAACATGTCTTTTAAAAGTAACTCACGTTTATTCCACCTGTCTCTCATGTTTCCGATTTCGATTTCAGTTTTATATGCAGTGTTCAAGAAAGTACTGCTTTCCCCTTTATAATTGATGGGATACATGCACCATTATGTCAAACAGGTTCTAAATCCGCTCCTCGTAGTGATTCCCCAAACACTGCAAATCTACAATTTCTTCTTATTTCATACATACATATATATATGTCAACGAAGCAATGCCGCAAAATGCTGGTCACTTCCACAACGCATTTAGTGGCTGAAAACGGTCTGCAGGGCCCGTATGTAATGTCCGCACAATGCAAGAAAATATCACCAAGGCACTCCTCAGGGTGAAGTCCGTGCTTTATTAATGATGTCTACAACAATGTGTTTCGGCTTTATAGCCTTTCTTAAGTGCTGGTTACAGCACCTCACCAAACTATATAATGCAAGCCAAAAAAGGTTTTAAAAAACATTGTAGACAGACTATGTTGGTCAAAGAACCCAAAATGACATTGCTAATAGTATTGAAATGTCAAAACAATGTGTAAAGAAACATGAGTATCATGCGGAATATATTCACAATTATAATCATAAAAAATGTATGCAATTCATGCGTTTGCATTGCGGCAAGTGCAAAGCCTTCAAAGGCAGCACTAATTGCAACACCTATCACCTAGCCAATGGCAAGAAAAAAAAATCCTACAATCTATAATATAAACATCTGATTACAGTGTGTATGTGTTAGAGTGTCCTTGCAAGCTCTGGTATGTTAGGAGTACCTCCTTCCTGGTAAAAAAGAGTATTTTGTAACATTTAGGAGCGATAAAGAATCCTGATGAAACATATCTAGTTGCGAGGCACTTCTTTTTCAAACATCAAAGTAATACCGATCTCCTATTTTGTAGGTCTCGGCCTGGCGAAAGCAGCGCATGCGCTACTCTGCCATGCAGAGGCCTTTTGGAATCGATACGATTTCAGTGTGCACAAGGGGAGACAAACGAGACAGAAGATGTGCACACGGGGATTGGATGCTTTACTGGTGGCGTGATACACTGGGGACTTTTTTTTCACCGCCAGTAAAGGCAGTTCCAGCGTGCACATCTTCTGTCCGTCCCATGATGGGCCGCGCTTGTTGCTTACTAGTATTCACTGGTTCCAGAGGGGCTACCCAGGTGACCATAATATCGGGGACACCATGTTCCTGCTGACTTTTTCCTTTTAGGTCTCGGCCTGGCGAAAGCAGCGCATGCGCTGCTCTGCCATGCAGGGGCCTTTTGGAATCGATACGATTCCAGAGTGCACGTGGTGAGACAAACGAGACAGAAGATGTGCACGCGGGGATTGGATGCTTTACTGGTGGCATGATACACTGGGGACTTTTTTTTCCGCAGCCAGTAAAGGTAGTCCCCGCGTGCACATCTTCTGTCCGTCCCATGTCGGGCCGCGCTTGTTGCTTACTAGTATTCACAGGTTCCTAAGGGGCTACCCAGGTGACTCCATAAGATCGGGGACACCATGTTCCTGCTGACTTTTTCCCTAAATTGAGGGATAGAATCTCGATTTTATTTATTTTATTTTTTAGTGCAAGTGGTAGATTTGGGGGTGAGCCACGAGGACTGCAGCCCCACAGCATTGGTTGTTAAATGAATGCTCAGATATGACACACAGTGAGCTGATAACATGGAGTCATCTGAAAAACATACCAAACATACTCAAACCCACCCCCTACCCCACCTTACAAGACAGGTTTACGTTTAAGTATGGCCAGCACCTGTCGTATGTGGGGAGCTTTTATTGTTTGAGCTACAACACTGCCTGCTATTTCTGTTTCTTTGCGAGTGGGAGCGTGACTCTAAACCTAGCATCCGGCAGAGCTGCGAGGCAATGTTTTCTCTCCCGCAGCACTTCACGCCGGATTAATTCATGAATAATTAATAAACTATTTCAGCAGGGAAACGAATCCCCACACACACACATTCTAAAAGCACATCATCCAGTTCTGTGTTTAGTGAAACCTTGGGCGGGGTCCTGTGTGTACACTGAGGTGCAACAAGTGACTGGCGCTCTAGTGAACAAATGCCGCTTGTTGCTGAACCGTGCAAGCCCCCTTTTCCGCTTGATGTATCCTCTCTAATCTCTTTCGTATTTTCTCGTTGTGATATGATATCTTGGTCTTCTTTAAATGCGCGATGGCTATCTTGGGGCGGTGGTGATGGAGTAATCAGTTTTGTGAAGTCAGCATGTAAACTTTGTTCCTTTGGTGCCACAGAACTGCTTGCCGAACACCAAGCCGTGGCAGCGTTTGCAAGTCATTTATGTGAAATAGCTCTCCCCACAAATGTGCTGAACATCACCCCATTGTGTGTGTTGTGCGGGACATAGATATGAAAAAGAAATGGATATAATTGGATCAAATAAATCTTGGTTACTTTCTGATATTTTTAAAGCGTACACTGATCTGGGCTATTGTTAGAACTGCACCTTTTTGGCTCAGAGTATGATATTATAACAGTGCAATCCCGTGTTACCCTGATATTGTTGTTTTCCTTTGTTTAATGTTTATTCTAGTATCTTATTGTTTGTCGTAAACACATTGGTATATTATTTTTTAAACATAGGAGGTGCAATATTGACCCTGCCAGCAGAAAAATATTATTAATCAGCTCTTATGTTCATTTTATAGGAACTCTGAACAAACCCGTATTGTTAGGGTCATAGTAGCTACCTGTTTCTCATATCCTCAGTTTGGGTAGAGCCAGGTGCTTATTCTTGCATGTCCCTGTATTTCTGCATGATGTCACATGTATGGTCTTACACTTCCACCTCTTTTAAGCGTGTACCTGCACCATAGAAAAAATAAATCTCCGGTATAAGACATTAGCACGTAGCTCCGGCACAGTCAGTTCAGCATACCAGAAAATATTTTTCTTTTGTTGACTATTAGCACAGCTTTCCTTTACCTATATGAGAACATTGCCTTGTGTTAAATCTGGCTCCTTATAACTGCACGTTAGTTCTTGTACTGTGCCCATCTTTTCATTTATATTTTTCCCCAACCATGGTATCAGTTAAACACAGTTATCACATCAGATTTTCTTGTCTGACGGCCCAGGCTCTTTCCCTTCTCCTAGCCACCTCTTCCTGATCGCTACTGTTCCTTTTTTCAGACTCCTGACCTGCACCTTCACTAATGTGCCAGAAAAAAAGTTTAGACCTTCTGTGTCACTTGTTAAGTTTTCAGTGAATATCATACCTGCCCCAGCTCCCAATTTTCACAAGACTCCAGGAGCTTTTTTGTTGGTTCGTTTTTAGTGGACATCTGCTCAAGACGAATCTTCTGCCTCTCTCTCTGGAAGAAAATTGCGATTCTCCTATTAACATGACCAGAGAATCTGGATTTCATTAAAGACACGGAGGCTATCATTATGCATTAATCCTTTAATGCAGTCACAAGGCAGCCGCACTACATCATAAACAAGAAATTTTTAGAATGTAGAGAATAGGGTACAAGTGGCATGAGGCACAAACAGACTGCCTCTTTTAAATGCAAATGAGTAGATAAAGTCCAGAGATGATATCCAGGATGAACTAGAAGATGAAAGTAACAATATTTCCGAAGCAAAGAAGGCTGGAGATAGGAGATTATCCAGAATTATCTGAAAAAGAGAAGAAATGTAAAAATATGAAATAAAAAACAAACATATAATGAAAAAACACGAGCTGATATCAACATATCAAAATGCAGATTATGTACATACAAACTACCAAATTAAACCACCAAGGGTGTGGCTAAGGGCGGGATAATGATAGCCTCCATGTCTTTAATGAAATCCAGATTCTCTGGTCATGTTAATAGGAGAATCGCAATTTCATTACAAGACCGGAGGCTACATTATGCATGTTGGTAGCCACGAAGTACCACATCAGACATATGTTCCACAGGTTTACAATAATGATGAGCAAAGGTTGAAGCATTAGACCAATCAGCAGCTTTAAGAATATCATCCAATTTGCCACCAGACCAGAAGGATTTGCTTGCCATAGCGCCTCTGAGAGAAAGAGCTTGGAATTTAGAGAGATCAATGCCTGCCAGATTCATAACAGACTTGACCCATCTAGCTATGGAGGAGGAAGAAACTGGTTTAAAGGGTTTAACAAAAGATAAAAGGAGTTGCTTGGCATCTAAAGGACGAAGGTCTTTCATCTCAAGTCATATTCTCTCATGCAGTCTATGACGCACAATTTCTTACAAAGGTCGTAACGAGGATAATAAATCGAGTCAGACATAGTTTTAGTCCTTCTGAACAAGTCAAATTTAAATCCAAACATATCATAGGATCTATAAGAAATGTCGAGGCATCTCACATCTGAAACTCTACGACAGGAGATTAAACAAAGAAGGGTAGCAAGCTTAAGTGAGAGATATTTCCTGTTGAGGTAGGAATTATCTGGCCAAGAGGAGAAAAGGTCTAGGATAGCTTTCACGTCCCACATGTATTGGTACTTAGGTCTGGGAGGTCTTTTTAGTCTAATACTTTTCATAACTCTACAAACAATATTGTTCTTACCTACCGTCTTACCGTTGACAAGGGAATGTCCAGCAGAGATAGCTGATCTGTAGCAGTTAATGGATCTATAGGCTAATCCTCTATCGAATTGTTCGACAAGGAAATTAACTATATTGACGATAGGAGCCTCCAAGGGATCCAAGTTCCTCTCCATGCACCAACAAACCCATTTTTTCCAGATGTTGTTGTATCTGTAGTGTGTTCCGGGAGCCCAAGATTCCCCGAGGAGAGAAAAAGCTGACGTCGAAAGGCCAGACAGTTCGTTGGATTGCCTGACACTTTCTAAGCAAGAAGGTTCAATTTCCCTGAAAAGATTAGGTGGTGATCTTCTCCGTCCGCGTTGGTGAGCAGACCCTTGTTCGCAGGAATGAGGAAGGGAATGTCGCAAGAAAGTTCGAGAGTGGTCGGGAACCATGCCTGAGACGGCCAGAATGGAGTTATCAGAATCAGGGAACACTGGTCTGATCTGACCTTCTGAAGGACTCTTTGAATCATTGCAAAGGGTGGAAATGCGTAACCCTGAAGGTTCGACCAGCATTGAAGAAAGGCGTTCACTGCCAGAGCACCCGGGTCTGGCATCCAGCTGAAATATTTTGGCAGTTGGAACGACAGTCTGCTGGCGAACAAATCCACATCCAGTGGACCCCAAAAGAGAGAGAGAGTATTGAAGGTGTTCGCATTGAGTTTCCAGTCGGTCCTGTCTGAAAGGAATCTTGAGTTCCAGTCTGCTGAGAGATTTGACTTCCCGGGAAGATATTCTGCCTTCAGAGAAATCTTGTGTTCCAAGCAGAACATCCAGAGTTTTTTGGCTAAAGCCGACAAGTCTGCTGATTTCGTACCGCCGAGGCGATTGATGTAAGATACTGCGGAGATGTTGTCCATTTTGAGGAGAACGGACCTGCCCTGAAGAGAGTGTTTGAAGCTCATTAGGGCGTATAAACCGGCTAAAAGTTCTAGGAAGTTTATGTGGTGGGAAGACTCCGCAAGCGACCATGCGCCACCAGTGTCTTGGTCGAGGAGACGAGCGCCCCAACCGTGGAGGCTGGCGTCTGATTCCAGCACGAATTCCGGGGCAGAGCCAAAAATCGCTCTCCCGTTCCACGCGTCGAGGTTCTCTAGCCACCATGAAAGTTCTGATCTGCCTTCTTGGTCCAAGGTCACATAGTCCTCGTACCAGAGACCAGAATTGAGAGCTTTCCCTTTTAATCTCTGAAGAGCACGGTAGTTCAGAGGGCCCGGGAAGATAGCTTGAATGCTGGAGGAGAGGAGGCCTATAAGACGGGCTAATTCCCTTAGGGTTAAAGAATCTTTCTTTAGCACATACCTGATTTCCTTCCTAATTTTGGCGATTTTCTTGGCAGGGAGAAGGAGGAGACAACTGGAGGTATCTACTGTGAATCCGAGAAATTCTAGAGATTTGGAGGGAGTGAGGATAGATTTCTCTCTGTTTAAAATAAAACCGAGACTCACGATGAGATGGATGGAGACATTCAGGTCTCTCTGAATTTGGGAAAAAGATTGGGACATTATGAGGATGTCGTCTAGGTAAATGATAAGACGAATACCTCTCTCTCTGAGGATGGAAACGATGGTCCTCATAATTTTGGTAAAGCACCAGGGGGCGGAGGAAAGCCCGAAGGGAAGAGCTTGAAATTGATAGAGAAGATCCTTCCAGCTGAATTGGAGAAAACACTGGTGTGCCCGTGCCATAGGGATGGTAAAGTAGGCATCCTTGAGATCTAGTTTCACTAACCAATCTCCTTCTAGAAGAAGATCCCTTAGGAGGTGAATACCCTCCATTTTGAAGTGTCTGTAAACTAAGTATTTGTTCACCTCTCGAAGGTTTATCACTGGTCTCCAACCTTTGTCTTTCTTTTGAACTAAGAAAAGGGTGCTGATAAAGGTTTTTAAGGACCAGGGTACCTGTACAATAGCTCCTTTCATGAGCATTGAAGAGATTTCCTCTTCGACAATTTTTTCGTGTTCGACCGAAAGAGTTAGGGGTTTTGGGGGATGAGATTGGAAGGGAGTCTCTATAAAGTCTATTCTGAAACCCTGGACCGTTTCGAGAACCCAGGGGTCTAGAGTTAGCGACGCCCAAACATGGTAGAAGAGTTTCAATCTGCCCCCAACTTGGGAAGAAGAGGAAAGAGGAAGAGGGAGAGGAAGACTTACTTGGAAGGTTGGAGGAGTTTGGATTTCCTCGGGACCTGAAGCCTCTGTTGCGTGGTCCGCTTGCTCGATGAGGGAAGAATTGCTGATTTGAGGGGTAGAAGCCTCTACCGGAACCTCTGAAGGACGAGAAGGGCCGCTGGTTACTGCGGCCGGAAGAACGGTCCCTTCTTCCAGCCTGTCCAAAAAGGCTTGTGTTAAAAACACGCTTCATATTCGATTGAGCCCTATCAAGGGCGGTAAAGGTGGCAACGTATTTCCCAATTGATTTGATGACGTCCTCACCAAAGAGAAGGCCTTTAGGGTTATCTGAAGGTTCTTTTTCCGCCAAGTCACTAAGTTTTGGATTGATCTTAGAGAGAATAGTCCTCCTCCTTTCGGTGTTTAAACTCGAATTGGCATTTCCGAGGAAGACAATGGCTCTTTGACTCCATCCGCGGATGAGATTGATGTCAAGAGGCGTTCTGGAAATGTGTGACTCCTCAGCCAGGTCTAGGATTCTGGTGAGGGGGCCTAGGACATCAAGAAGGCGGTCCTGGCAGCCCTTAAGTGCTCTCTCCAGACCTCTTCTAGGGTCTTTGCCTAGCTTAAATAGGAATTTAATCAAGTCCGAGTCAAGGTTGGGGGTTTGGGGGACCTTTTTGTGAATAGTAGGTCTCGGACACTCTGATCTGAGTGTATTCCTTGTCTCCCTTTCAAGTGAATTCCTTAACCATCTCTTAATAAACTTGGAAACGTGTTCCTGAGGGAACCATTTAGAACTATTAGGGTGGGAAAGAGTTAGGGGAGAAAACATTTCTTCCCCTAGAGGGTTCAGTATAATATTGTCAGAAGAGGAGGGTGATTCTCCTTCACCAGGAAAATTAAAGTCTAGGTCTTGGTTTGGGTCATCTAAATCCAAGACGAATTCGTCATAGGGATTATCAAAATGTTCTTCCTCTGAATCAGAGTCTGTGTCTGCGACATCCTTCGAACCATAGCGGCTTGAACCGCGAAGGGTATTAGTCAAAGTTGTGCCGCTAGGGACACCCGTCAAATTCGTGCCGCGAGGGGCAACGTTCTCATTCGAGGCGCGAGGGCCTCCCAACGTAAATGAGGTGCTAGGACCTCCCATGTCAACTGAGGTGCCACGACCTCCCATAGATAAGGAATGTTCGCAGTTTTTTTATTTTTTATTTTTCTTGCCCTCGGTTACAATGTCGATGGGAGGGCCATCTAGATCAGAGGGAAAAGGTCTTTTGGTAGACATCACCTCTTTTAGTGTGGAAAGCATGCAGGATCGCATCTCCTTGTGCAAGAATTCTTTGAAGTTGTCATTATTATGGAGGGGGGAGCTAGCTGTGGCATCGTCAGAGTCAAGGTCTGACATTTTGGTAGGAAAGTAGGTAATTAAATATAAATTAAATTTTAAGTAATATGTATTTTTAAATAAATTAATCAGTATAAATAAAGTTTCTAGCTCCTCTTTTTTTTTTTGTTTAGGATTTAATTTGCAATAATATATAAACTAGGGCTTGATTGGGGCAAAGGAAATAAATAAACTTGGCAAATTTAAGCCAAAATCCTCATTTGAATAAAATAGGAAGAATTCCGTTTGAAGATAGTCCAGACGCGATCTCCGGCAACAGCTGATCCGAGTGGAGTAACTGACGCACTCCCTCGAGCTCAGCTGCTGACGGGGAAGCGTCGGCTTAGAGGAAGAAGCCCTGGGGGGGTGCCATGGGAGCGTGCACCGTTGCTAAGGTGCATTCCTCTGATGTTCGTAACGCGCTCGCACGGGCTAGGCGAGCGCGACGAACAGTTACAAAAGCAGTGAAAAAGGGAATAAGAAGCATGATTTACAAAAGAGGTAACGTCGGAATTAACGTAATTCGTCAAGGAGATGTAGTCGTAGTACGGTGTTATTGAAGTAGAAAATTACGCGCGCGAGTGTGGCCAAAAGAATCGACAACCTTCATAGGAAGTCGATGAAAAGGGTGAGAGGCGGAGGGAAGCCCATAGACGGACACACGATAGCACGGGGAGTAGGAAAAAGTGCTTTAGATGTAAAGTTGTAACGAGGCATAAAACAGTATAAATGATCAGCAGAATATTAACAGCAAGGCATTGTTATCACCATATTAACAGCAAGGCATTGTTATCACACTTACACCTTCTTTAAAGTAAACGTTAACAACGAACTTAAATGCAATAATTATGGAAGAGAAGAGAAATGTTACTTATCTGCCTGTGAGCCGCATTTGAAAGAGGCAGTCTGTTTGTGCCTCATGCCACTTGTACCCTATTCTCTACATTCTAGAACTTTCTTGTTTAGGATGTAGTGCGGCTGCCTTGTGACTGCATTAAAGGATTAATGCATAATGTAGCCTCCGGTCTTGTAATGAAATTCGTCTTGACATCTGCTCAAGACGAATCCTCTGCCTCTCTCTCTGGAAGCAAATTAACCACTTACTCTGAACCAACAGTATAATGTACATCTGGTACCTTGAATGAAATCTCGGGGCAAAAAAAATTGAATTATAGCTTTCTGTGAAACCACTAGACATCCTAACAAAATTTCAGTTCGCTGGGTAAGAAACAATCTTCTCCCACTCCAAGCCCCACAATTGTTATATGGTTTTGTGAAATCATATTGGAAACACATTTGTTTTTAATAGATGTTATTATTGTTTCAATATAGAATATCAACAGTTACATTTCTGTGCCTAGTGGTGTTAGATATGTTAATAAGACTATTACATTTGTTGAAACAGAGAGTTTATCTGTGCTTAGTTAGTGAATAATCAGGTCGCCTGTGAAATATTGTGTTTATGTGGGGTGAGATATCCAGCTTCCGAATGTGGATAACAGCTCTTAAACTGTACCCAGTACTTGCTTTATAAGTTTCAGGAGTGTCCATAACAAGGAGGCTTCACCGTCCATCATTAGGGTGTAGTGTCTGAGGAAGGGAGGGGGGGCGAGAGGGAACATTAACAGCAGTAATTGTATATAATGTGTCTACATTCAGTTATGTGCTTTCTCACTTTCCTAAGGTCAGCTCATCAAGGTAGAATGATACTAATAGATAATCTGCCTATATTATTTTCTGACATTCTTTTTTTTATAAACTGTTTTTATTAACACAGATATTGTAAATAAATTTGGATACACGAATTGCATGAAAAATGCATGGCATTGTGAAGTCAAAAATGCAGTGAAACTGGGCAGTGGTAGTGCAGATATGGGTTACAGCTGGTTTGGCCATCATGGGGCCGTTTTCAGTGTTAAACACATTTACATGGTAAGGGGCGAAGGGGAAGCATCTCTTAGCATCTCTCATTCCCCAGACCCCACCGTTATTTTCTGACATTCTTGAACTATGACTTGCCTTAAGTAGATCCTCTGCCTGGGTTCTAGTGCTGCCTCCACTGTGTGGTACTTGAGGTACCCTTGTGTGCCCCATTTGCTATCCCTGTGTATTGTACTATCTTCTTCATCTAAGTAGATTTTGTGGAATTTGCACCCATTTTGAATACCAGGCGCTGGGTATTCACCAATAATTAAGTGTCGTGCAGCTACCTATACATTAAATCAACTCTCAGTAGGTGTCCAATGTAGTACAGTTTGATTAGACAGATAGAGTTAATACATCATTAGGTTGTCGCTCCTGCACCTGTGTTAAGATTTTCATCTCATACCTAAATTTCAGCCACTACTTTTCTTCAGGTCTCAGTAATACCTAAACACTTATTTATCATCACCCTCAGGTAGCGGTAGGGCTTATGGTATTTATCAGATGGTGGAGTCATTAAGTTAAAGCCATTTGCTTTGCAATACAATACCATTAGCAAAGCAAATGGCTTTAACTTAATCAAAGGCGAGACCTATTGCATTTTCAATGCTTGTTTTAGCATTGAGAGGATTGACAAGCCAACCAGGGAAGGAGACAGACAGAGGCTACTTAACACCTAGGAATCACGCCGGATTATAGAGCTCGCTACCAAGGTCCCACGCGGGCTTAACACGAATCAAGAACTTACAGTACACATATAACTCTGAAAGTCCTTTTCCTGTTCCCACTTTGCTGTATGTTTGCCTGTTCCTAGTCTAACTGAAAAATGGTTTTACCATTGATTTACCTCACTTCGTGCTATGTTTTGTGACATTGTTTATATTTATTTACTTATGCATGTAGCACTTTGGTTACTGATAGACCTGTATGTCCATTCCATTAAGGCTTTCTTGTAATTTTACACTACGCTTTATCATTGCATGTGCGGAAACTCACCCACGCATGATGTGACATCTTGGAATATATCAAGCCTGTCCACATTATCTTTGACAGCCCACTTGGGCTTAATTTATTAGGACGATCAATGAGTCAAGGCAGGTGAGATGTGGTCTCGCGGTTTGATATTCAAAAGTAGTCTGGCAGCCGAGTTCTGAATCCGTTGTAGTCTTTTCATGGTCGTTAAAGGTGATCCGTGGTAGAGGCTATTGGCATAATCGAGTTTGGACAGAACAAGGGAGATGGTAGCTTGGACTTTGTGTGGAAATCCCAAATGAGGGAAAATTTGTCGTAGCATTTTTATAGTGACAAAGTTTGATCTTGCTAGTTTGTCCACTTGGGCATTCATCGACAGCTTGGAGTCCATGGTCATTCTGAGGTTTCTTACTTCCTTCGATACTGTAGGCGGTGATCCCACTTCATCAGGCCAGGCGGCAAGCGGGTCATAATGTTTCCAATCGCCACATGTGAGGATTTCCCTTTTGGAAGCATTCAGTTTGAGATGGCTCCAAGTCATCCACTGATCCACGGCTCTGAGACAACTGAAAATTGGGCATTTTCCAATGTCTTTGGGGCATTCCAGTTGAAGGAGTATTTGCATGTCATCTGCATAGTTATAGCATGTGAGGTGAAATTGATTGATCAGTTCCGATAATGACTTCATGTAGATGTTGAAAAGCATGTGCGAGATGATAGAGCCTTGAGGGACCCCTGCTTTTGTGAAGTATGGTTTGGATGAGAAAGGTGGGGTATGGATGACATTAGTTCTGTTTCGAAGGTAGGACGCAATCCAGTCTAAAGCAGTTCCCTCTATGCCGGCTTCATAGAGTCTTTGTCTCAGAGTGTCATGGTCAACCGTGTCAAAGTCAGCCGAGATGTCCAAGAGGAGTAGCGCAACAACCCCGCTGCGGTCCACTGTATTATTCAGGTCATCCCAGATGGCAAGGAGGGCAGAATCAGTGCCTCTTACCGGACGGAATCCTGTTTGGAAGTCTGAAAGTATGTCATTCTCTTAAATGAATTGTGACATCTGGGCGAATGCTGCACTTTCTATCAGTTTGCCCAGGAAAGGTCCATTTGTAATGGGTCTGTTGTCAGAGTTCAGCGGGTCCAAGTTTGTTTTCTTCAGTAAAGGGCGTTTGTGTGACTTTTTGAGTTCTTCTGGAAATATTCCAGTAGTTAAGGAATTGTTGATGATTCTTCTTACTGGAGTGGCAGCAGAGGCTGTTAAAAGAATTGTCTTGAAAGTTTGTGGTGGACAGGGGTCAGAAGGGCTGCCAGCACGCCTGCTTGCTTTGACCAGGTCCATAAATTCATCGTGTGAGATGTGTTCGAAGGAACGGAGAGGCTGGATTAGATTATTCTTGGACTGTTGTTTTATGCAAGGGTTAGTGCTGGTGCGAGTCCAATGTGTCTGCTTTGTCCGTGTGATGATTTGCCAGTTTGTCTGTGAAATCTTGAGTAACAGGATGAGTTCCTTCTAGGCAATTTGGTTTGCAAAATTAGGTGTTTTATAGAATTCTTTATATGCACATTTTGGTGCCGATTCCGATCCGTTAAAAATTTCCCCCGTACAAATCGTTTCCGGTTTTTTTACGGTACGAATCGTACAAGTCCCGTACAAACTGGCAAGTACGATTCGTATGTGAAAAATTCCATACGAATCGCATTGAGAAAATTCCCCGACACGTCCTCGGGTCGGAAAAAGTGTCCGACACGTCCCCGGACAGTTTTACCTACGAATCGGGAAACTGAAGTCCGAGCGCGCAAGTACGATCCGTCCCGTCCGTCCGAATGCACAACCGTATGGAAAAAACACCGTACGGTGCGAACTCCCATAGCAACTATGGAGAGGTCCAAATAGTTGCCCACATACGCGCCGAACACCCCCCCAGCACACCCCCCACGTATGCGCCATACCCCAGCACCCCCCCATGTCCGCGCCGTACCCCCACCCCACCCCGTAGGTATGAAGCATACCCCCACCCCGTAGGTATGAAGCGTACCCCCACCCCCCTATTTACGGTGCATTACGCGCTAGGGGGTCCACAGCGTACCTACGGGGGTGGTGGTACGCTCCGTACCTACGGGGGGTACGCTCCGTCCATAGGGGGGGCTGGGGGTACGGCGCGTACATACGGGGGGCGGGTGTACGGCGCGTACATACGGGGGCTGGGGGTACTGCGCGTACATACGGGGGGTGGGGGTATGTGCTGGGGGACGGTGCTTACATACGGAGGCTGGGGGTACGCACCGTCCATACGGTGGTGGGGGCACACACCGTACCCCCAGCATCCCGTATGTACGCGCTGTACCCCCAGCCCCCCCATGTACGCGCCGTACCCTCGGTTCACGTATGTACAGCATGTACCCCCAGGCCCCCACACCCTGCCCGTGCCTGTACGCACCCTACCCGAGGCCCCTACACCAGCACCCTCACCCAGCCGTGCGCATGTACGAGTTGTACCAAGCCATAGCAAATGTGAGCACTGTACAACAACATGGCCGATGTACGCACCGCACAGACGCGATAAACACACGTACTGAACCAGGACACTGCAAAACACCACAAGGAGAGTCAATTCGAATTGCACAACACCACAAAACACGTCCAACAAGCCCAAATACATCCAATACACTGACCTGCAACAGCCAAACAGGTAAACAGAGGCCCAAAACACAACCACCCCTTATAACACACCCACCCAAAGTTCAAACACAGCCACACATACAAATGGACCAATAAAAAGGGCCCACACACACAAAACATGAGCCTTTGCAACAGACCCACTGCTGCCAGACCCCACAGACAACCCACAGCACCACACTTGAACCTTTACTACATCTTACACTTGCACACCTTCACACAACCACCTTCACAAACACCCCCTCATCACATTCACACACACACACCTTCACAACCACACACACACACCCACAACCATCCACACCCACACCCCACACCATGCCCACAGACAGGAACCCAAAGTTCACAACAGCGGAGCTGGAGATCCTTGTCAACGAAATTATCAGAGTCGAGCCACAGCTCTTTGGAACATTGGTCAGACAGACCAGCGTATCAGCAAAATCAGCCATGTGGCAGAGGATCATCGAGAGGGTGAATGCTGTTGCGCTCATCAGAAGGACCAGGCATGAATGCCAAGCCAGGTGGTACGATCTGCGGACGGTCCGCCGCAAAATGACCGACGAATACAACCAGGGGAACATCACTGGAGGTGGGCCGCCTCGCAGACCGGTACACTACCATCCCTGGGAGGAGAAGGTGATGCGCACGCTGCCGCCGGTGGGAGTACACGGAGTAGAAGGAGTCGCTGAGCCTGGTGAGTACACAAACAACTCACCCCACATGGGGGGAACCGCATCCACAACCCAACTCCCGATAATGCACGCAACCACCCCAAAGCCATCACCGGACTCAACCACATTCCAACACGCACATGCCACTATCGGCTCCATGCCCCATGCACCAAGCAAGGCCATGCCAAGTCACAGGCCACACAAAAAACCCAACACAAGACAGGATGTCCGTGATGCCGGGAGGGGGGGCCTCCAAGATCCCATTGTGCAACTCAGAAGCAGACACCAATGCCCTCAGCCCATATGACCTAGGGCAGAGCTATACAAACAGTGTGTCCTGACACTGTACTGTGTCGCCTGCTAATGGCGGCCGCGTCGCAGGATGACATGGGTATGAAGGCCCAATTCGCACATAACAGCAGCTAATGAAGAGGCAACACTGTGAAAGAGTGTCAGCACACACCGCCGCTGCAGCGCAGACTCAGAGACACTCTGCCCAATGGGGTCCGGGAGATTCTAAACAAAGCCACATGAACAAGCCAATGGCCTTTGAAAGACCTGCAAAGTGTGTGTGCCCAGGAAGCTGGGCTGAGGTGACAGAGGGTGACAGACAGACGGAGGGAGAGGGAGAGGGAGGGAGACAGAGGGCGACAGAGGGAGACAGACAGACGGAGGGAGAGGGAGGGAGACAGAGGTCGACAGAGGGAGAGAGACAGACGGAGGGAGAGGGAGAGGGAGGGAGACAGAGGGCGACAGAGGGAGACAGACAGAGGGAGGGAGAGGGAGAGAGAGGGAGGGAGACAGAGGGCGACAGAGGGTGACAGACAGACGGAGGGAGAGGGAGAGAGAGGGAGGGAGACAGAGGGCGACAGACAGAGGGAGGGAGAGGGAGAGGGAGGGAGACAGAGGGCGACAGAGGGTGACAGACAGACGGAGGGAGAGGGAGAGAGATGGAGGGAGACAGATGGCGACAGAGGGAAACAGACAGATGGAGGGAGAGGGAGAGAGAGGGAGGGAGACAGAGGGAGACAGAGGGAGACAGACAGACGGAGGGAGAGGGAGAGAGAGGGAGCGAGACAGAGGGCAACAGACAGAGGGAGGGAGAGAGAGGGAGGGAGACAGAGGGCGACAGATGGAGACAGACAGAGGGAGGGAGAGGGAGGGAGACAGAGGGCGACAGAGGGAGACAGACAGAGGGAGGGAGAGGGAGAGAGAGGGAGGGAGAGGGAGAGAGAGGGAGGGAGACAGAGGGCGACAGAGGGAGACAGACAGAGGGAGGGAGAGGGAGAGAGAGGGAGGGAGACAGAGGGCGACAGAGGGTGACAGACAGACGGAGGGAGAGGGAGAGAGATGGAGGGAGACAGATGGCGACAGAGGGAAACAGACAGATGGAGGGAGAGGGAGAGAGAGGGAGGGAGACAGAGGGCGACAGAGGGAGACAGACAGACGGAGGGAGAGGGAGAGAGAGGGAGGGAGACAGAGGGCAACAGACAGAGGGAGGGAGAGAGAGGGAGGGAGACAGAGGGCGACAGATGGAGACAGACAGAGGGAGGGAGAGGGAGGGAGACAGAGGGCGACAGAGGGAGACAGACAGAGGGAGGGAGAGGGCGACAGAGGGAGGGAGAGGGAGAGAGAGGGAGGGAGACAGAGGGCGACAGAGGGAGACAGACAGAGGGAGGGAGAGGGAGAGAGAGGGAGGGAGAGGGAGAGAGAGGGAGGGAGACAGAGGGCGACCCAGGGAGACAGACAGAGGGAGGGAGAGGGAGGGAGACAGAGGGCGACAGAGGGAGAAAGACAGAGGGAGGGAGGAGGGTGACAGAGGGAGGGAGAGAGAGAGACAGAGGGAGACAAAATCACCCTTGGGTGGTGTGGGCATATCCGCTCATCAGCAGGTGGACTGTGTGCATGTTGACGAGGTCTGGCAGTGCGTGAAACACCCCTCATTCGTTTGGAAAGCACTGGGCCATGTGTCAAACTGTGCACGAGTAGATCCTCGCTGCAGGCACAAACCTACTTCACACCCAGTATACCCACTCCCTGTGTTTGTTAGAACCCAGTCACAAATGCATAAGTTTCCTACCTGCATTCTCCAATAGACATGACAAAGCTACATTTGGCCGCGTACAGTGCAACACGTAAGTCGGTTCTGCAGCGCTCGCTACGCACGCTTGCTACACTGCTCACTGCGTTCAAAACTGATGCAACAACAAAGAGTGTGTCACACATACGAAAAGTGTTGACAACCGTGGCCAAGGGACATACCCATGCACCATGCACAATGCACAGGGACTTGCCAAGTACAGACAAGGTAGATGACACTTGGCCCTGCTGTAGACAGCACAAGGCAAACCTGTGACCACTGTACACTCAAACACCAACTCCACATGCCACCTACCTACCACAGGAACTCACATTCACTGTCACGCCAGCAGGCACCATGAGGGTATAGACACATCACCTGGTAGACCCAATGACAAATCACACCACACCCAACAGCATGCCCGGTCACACCCCCCCCCTTACACAAGCACACACCCCCGGGGCAGCCAACGCAAATTGGCACTCCCACAATGGATATGTGACACAACAAGACCAATCCATAGCCAAATAAGCATCCCAACACTCATTAGACAGGCCAAATAACCAGGAGTACATATCAATCTGACCCCCGCAACATACCCATCCACAAGTGCACTGTGAGAGGAATGCTAGACATATCCAACTACCCAGAGGAACTGTGCCAACTTGAATATGTATGAAACATGGATGACGCATGTAACACCATTGACATGGTCTCTCTCTCACACACAGGGCAACGTCGTCAATCTCCACCCAACACTGGGGGGGGAAGACACACAGGACCAGGCTCGGCGTGACGAAGATCCCACAGGCATCGACGACTCTCACCACACCGTGGATGACCCGACCAACCTGGCCCCTCTGGTGCCCAAGCACCTGCAGCACCTGCGTCAGGTACAACTGTGCCAACCACCACCCCCATTCCTGCCACATCACAGGATACACACAGGAGCCCTGCTCGCACACAACGCAGCCAGTCTGACCAGGAGGGACGAGGTACCCCAGGCACCCAGGAGGAGGCAGGCGACCCCGCAAATGCCATCCCTCAGGGGTCCCGGAGACCCGACGTGCCCACAATGGCAGGCCAGGCTCAAGTGGGCAGGGGTGGTGGGAGTGGAGGACGGCGGAGGCGTGAACCTGACCAGACAGCTGAGGAACCGGTTGTAGGAGAGTAGGGTCTGCAATCCTATGATCACCCAGATTTTTTGCGTTTGCTTCATTGGTTTACGACTTTCTCCGGCTGTGGGCCTGCCAATCAGACCCACAGCCTAGCTGTTCTCTCTCGAAATTAACACACATGTACGTTAGGTGCATCCACTAATTGGAACTGGGCCGCCTTGTCAGTCCCTGTCTCAGCATACCACAGGTATCCAGGGCATCGGTGTACCCAGGGCCTACCAGGGGCTGAAGCATGTATTATGCCACCCCTGGAATGGCCGCCCAAATCGGACACAACTGGCTGCACGACAGCTGGGGCCACGTGGTGTAATCACCCGTTGCTGTAGGTGTAGTATTCCTACACCTAAACCCTAACATGGACACATGGGTTCCTATCAGTCACTCCTATGGCAGGCCTTATCAATCCTGAAGGCAGAGTGCAGGGGATCATGTGGGACGGTGCTCTGGCGCGAGCTGAGCCCGTCGACGGCTTGTGGAACCAAGTCCTAATAGCCGTTCCATGGTGACGCGGGCCAACTACTTTTAATGCCTTATAATCCTAGCGGTTATTTGCTAACTTTGGCCTCGCATCACCTACACATGTCGAGTAAGGTGTCATACGAATGGGAATACGAACCCCTCGCCAGTCCGGGTGACGGGGTTGGCATTCCCCCCCTTTTAGAGGGACACGACATGGAAGTAACCTTGAACCCGGTTAAAGTTGACTCAAGCCTCAGCATCACAAAATGGATGCTGCCACCAGACACAAGTCTGACCTCCCGCTGCTGGGGGACCTTCCAGCAAAGGGAGCTTGGACAAAGGGTTTCCCGTCGAGGGCGGTGTTAGCACCGTCCCAGACAGGGTTTGTGTATCCCAGGTGGGCAGGGCTGAAAGGAAGGTGACTGCAAGTGGCACCCCGGTGCTCACTGTGCATAGCCCGGCTCAAACCAGTTTCGGGGGCACACCGGCCCCTGAGCTGGCGCGAAGCCGGACAAAGGATAGGGGTGTAACCACCCCCCTCCTGGCTCCACCCATAGGTAGAACCTAGTCACGGGCCAGCCCCTTTTCTTAGAATAAAGGTAGGAGCGAGTCCCCTTCCCAAATTGGATAATCAGATAATCGGATACCTCCGAATCACGAACCACTTTCCACGAAAGGAACTCTTGACTATTTCTGAAGACTCTCCCTTGTGGCTAAGGAGTAGCCACCCTGCACCAGCAGGCACCACCTAAGCGCTTGCGGTTTGCTGTAAGTCTCTCCTACGGATCAAGACTGCCCAGCTCGACGAGACCCGAGTTCCCTGCCATCTCTGACCTTTTACCTCCCTCATCAGCTCAGCTGAGAGTCGTAGGTGTGACGAGACCTGCGGGACCGGCTATCTTCAGGACCTGCACGACGCTTATCTAGCACGCCCACCGAGGGACCCTCGAGTGAGTGCACCTAGGGTTTGAGAAACCCTAAACCCTGAACAGCTCCAGCATCGAAGTCTGTCTCCCCAGCATCCACGAGATCTGCGTGGGGGCCCTTCCGCTCCTTGCTGTTCACCGCGTTGTCCGACCACTTGCCGACCGGCTTGTGGCCCGCTTCACGACGCACCACGTTTTGTTTCATCACTAGTCTGGTTGCTCCAGACTGGCTCTTGCTCCCCTTCAACAGAGGAGTACCCCGGACCCTCCTGGTCCACTCCCGACGCCATCTTGACTCCCCCGCTTGGGTGGCCACTGCCAAGATCCGTTGCCCCTTCCTGGGCCCAGCATCATCGACAGCAGACACCTTCGTGGGACAGCTCGCCCTCCATCCGGGTCGCCGCCGCGCCTCCTGGTCCGAGGAACAGCCGAGTCCGACGTCACCCACTCACCTGGTCGAGGTGACTTCCGCCGGTACCCTCCTGGTACCCACACGATCGCTGGCTAGCGGTTGAGAACTGAGTCCCCTCTGCTTTCAGGTTTTCCTTCACCACCGATCCAGGCTTGGATCGCTCTGAACATCGTCACTGGTCGCCTGCCAGCAACTTCTTCTTTCAGGCTCCTGAGACTACACGAGGACTCCCGACATCTTGACGAACTTCACGCAGCCGCAGCCTCCGGGCTAGGTAACTCGAGCATCTCGGTGCTCCATCGCAGGTTCGCTCTACAAGTGTCCAGTTCCTTTTTCGTTTAGTCCCACTGATCGGATCACTCCGGGATCCGTATCTCCAGACTCTAACCATTCGCATTTCACTGTTAGTGTAGGTGGTTTCTCGTGCCCCTCGGGCATTTGTGTAAATTGTGCAACTGAAGTATTTTCCTAAGAGTTTTGTAGTGTGCTTAGCTCCCTGACTCATAAAGAGCCAGGGTAGTCCTGTTATAAATAAATATCCTTTTATTTTCATAACAACTTGTGTGGTGTCCTTTCACTTGGTGTTCAAGGGGTATATGTGATGGTAAACAGCTGGCTTAACACGCCCTCTAGAGTTTAGCCTAAGACTGCTCGTATCCACGCTACTAGGATAGCTGGTCTAAAAGGTTGACTTACAACCAATCATCAATAAGGGTCGTTTGGAATGATACACAGTGATCACTAGAATAGTGAGCACTACATATCAGGCCAACTTCTCACACCGGTTATGTCACACGTCCGCGACATCCTGGACACATACCGGCGTGACACCAGGGGCATCAGCCAGGCCGTGGAGGCCCTCAACCAGATAAAGAACGTGCAGGCCGAGCAATATGCCAGTCAACAGCAACACCAAGGACGGATGGAGGCAAGACTGGCTGAGCTCGTGGCGGTGCAAACGGACATGACCCGTGTACTCCGTCGGATTGCCGAAAACATGGGCAATCAGGCGTAGATCACCACCAGCCACAGGGAGGGATCAGGAGGAGGAGGATTCGTCCGACGGAGCATCCCAGACATCGTCACGGCCTGCTTCTGAGGGTCCCCGGAGGAAGGTGGGTCGTCCACGCAAAAGACCGTGAGAGTCAGCGGACCATCACCATCTCCCAGGTCGCCTGGCCTGGCACCTGGCCCTCTGGCGCAACAGCAGCACCTCATTCAATGACATTCTCTGCCACATGGACTTGCTGTGCTGGTCACTGTCTGACCAATGTTGACAAAGACTGTGGCATGGACTCTGATGACTTCCAATGGCAAGGATCCCAACTCCCCCTGTGAACTTTGGATTACAGACACCCGGCGAGCACCACTTTGCATCCCCCCAAACACGTACCCCACCACCAATAAAATTATTAGAAATCACGAGATGATGCCGTCATTTAGCATTATTCCATTACATGTGTGTGTTGGCAAGTCAAACCATGCCTGAGTTTTGAAGTAACTCCAACCATGCATACCCTGGGGTCTGAGTCTGGCACAGGACACACATGGGTCACAATGTATCATCCAATACAGACATGGAGCACCATACTCACCCGTGATGGTCCCAACCAGCTGAGGGGGTGCCTGCACAACTGTGCGGACAGACCTATTTCGAAGAGCAACAGTCATGCGCAGAGGTCAGGGATCATGTGGAGTGTCCTGGGGTGGGAGTCCCAGGTATGTGTAGCCAGGTGGGAGAACTATGTCCTGCAAGCAGGAGTCAGGTGGATGTGGAGAATGGTGGCCAGGCCAAGGTTGGATGCAATGAGATGGCACAATGGGGTCTTGGATGACAGTGCCACAAGGTTGTGTTGGGGGCGTGGTCGTGGGCTGCCTCCTGAGTGTGGCCGTGGATTGTGAAGGTCATCCTGCAGATGACAGTCATCCATTGCCGCTATCCCTGTTGGACGGTGATGTGGCTGGGTTGCTGGATGTTGAAGCAGAGCTGTGCAGATGCACCCTGGATGTGGACAAGTGTCATGGGAGTTGTAAGGTACTTCTCCCTAGAGTGCAGGGTAGGATTGGACACGGATGTCGAAGTTGACCTGGGGGATGGTCTGTCTTGCCTTGAGGTGGATCGAACTGTGGACCTTGTGCATAATGCAGAGTGTGCTGAGGCCTGAGGTACAGATGCTGGTGATCAGCATAGCACATGTGAGCAAGCATTCCATGATGCACACTAGCTCGTGTGCGTGGACACTGTGTGCCTGTGCAGGGCCCTTGCAGGTGGGACACAAGCAGTTGACCCAGCTGTAAGGGGACAATCTGCAGATGAACACCTCAGTCGTGTACAAGTCCAGCATCAGGTGGCCAACGTGCAGCCATCTGCCAATGGATACCATGCATTATTCAATATGAGAACTGGCAAGGACTGCGTCTTTGGGGAGGGTGAGGAGCACCTGCCTGTCAATGGGACACCAGATGATGATGAGATGCAGTGCGCATGTCATGGTGTAGAGGGGTATCCTGGACACATTGTAGACTGACACACTGAGACATGATACCTGTGCCATGTGTCCCACAACGACACCATACTACATGCAGAGGCCTGGAGTACCACTCACATGGCCATTTTGGGGTACAGAGCCGGTGGGGAGTAGGAGGGACATGACCTGGTTGGTGTGACAGGGCCTGGAAGGCGTACCAGCGCTGTGTAGGCAGTTGGAGTTGCACACTCATTATGCAAAGGTGTTGTGTGGGCGATGAGTGCATGCCTGAGTGCATGCAACAGATGTATTGGATGGACATTGCTTGGTGGGTGGCCTCAACATCATGGTGTATCGTGATGTGGCACATGCAAGGACATGAGGCAAGTGCAATGTGCACGTAGCATGTGCAGATGGTCCAGCCTTTGCCACCGCAACTGTGTCACACACAAGCAGATTACACCAAAATGAATGGGTGGAGGGAGGAAGCGGGGTGCGTCTTAGAGGCGTGTGTGTGAGGGCAAATCTAGAAACTGTGTGCCCTTGCTGCAGGGCCTGCAGCAGCAGGCGCCATGTCCTGAAAACCATGCCACAAGTTGCACACTAACACAAGCATGTCCGAAAGGACTACTGAAAAAGGTGTATGAGAAGGGAGGAGTGTCTGGTTCAACATGGAAAGCTAGAACAGAAGTTGCGCACTCAAAATTTCTCCAGGTCAATATTTTAAGCAAAATTAGTTGGTGCAAACGAATTAATCCCCCTGAGTAGGGAATTCAAATCGTAGATAATGATAGCACGTTCCTGAATAGGAAAATGTCTTTCGTTTTGCACTCAATCTCAGAGATGTGATCTCTTTTGTGAAATTAAACTCAGGTAAATCGGAATTTATTCAAGTATAACTTGAGTTTATTAACCGTTGTTCAAAGTTAATGAAGTCAAAGAATTGTATTCATTCTTTATCAATGCATCATATATCCAACTGCCCAATGCATTTCGGGCTTTTTTAAGCCCTTCTTCAGGGGCGGTACTCTGAAAGGATAAGGTATAGGGTTCAGTATATATATACATTTTATAAACACTCAATGGAAAAGAACAATTTTTATCCAAACAATTATACAGTAGATTTTGATTGTAACAAACATGATCATGTTGAAACAGTATTAAAAGTAATACGTTCGTAATAAGTAAAAAAAACACAATGCCAGTGTTGGTAATTACCAAAATGGAGGTACACTACACATCAAAGTGATGTGAAAATATCCACTTGTTTTACATGTTAAAACAACATACTGTGATGTGCATTTACCAAGGTCATAGGAAATAGTGAAGCCGAAATGGACCAAGAAAGTTTGGGTGGTAGTGTAAGTAAAAAAATTAAATGAAAAAATGAAAATGCCATATAGGACAAAGTAATGTGGTGTGTTTTTGCCAAAATTGTAGGAAAAAGTAAAGACGAAATAAAAAGAAAAATCTGGATGGTGGTGTGGGTAACAAAAATACATACAGCGTGGGGCCTTTTAAAAGAATACAATCACTATCTGACAAGTAACGGAAGATCAAACTTACAGTTGGTATGGTAATGTATAGATTCTCCTGAACCCGGGAGAATCAAATCGGAAACGCTCCGGTAAGTGTAATGGATGGTAATCATGTGATATATAGACATGTGATAAGGAAAAGTGCGGGAAAAAGAGAACTACAAAGAAAACAGACTTGTAGTTCCAAGAGGTAATCATGTGATATGTGATAAAGAAAAATGCGGGAAAAGGAGAACTACAAAGAAAACAGACTTGTAGTTCCAAAAGGTCAATAAAGTTTAGTGAAACTACACGTGCAAACAAAATATAAAATAATAAACAAAAGTGAGTGCAGTTAAATCTGTAAAGGAATTAGGCCAAAAGTAAAAAGAAAAATGGAATAGACAGCGTGTGACACCGAAGAAACACATGTAATTCGAGTGATTCGAACCAAAAGCGATAGATCAAAAAATGTAAGATATTACCAAATCCTGGAGCTTGTAAGGGAGCGTCAATGTAATAGTGCAATAGTACATGTGTATAAGATGAAATTAGTAAGTAAAATAAAATAAAATAACTGTAAGGTTCAACATGAACTGTAAAGTTACACGAGGTACTAGGGTACCACAAGTCGGGTGGAAAGTTCAAATCTCCAATTTAAGGTGAATAAAGGAGACCTTAGTTACAGAAAACAGCCCAGATCATAACGCTCGTTGAGACCTTTCGGATGTATGGAATTCAGCTTGTGGATCCAAAATGTTTCTCTTTGTAATAGATATTTACTATTGTCACGACCCCTCAGCTGGGGAATCTGTTCAAGAACCAAAAATCGCAGTTGACAGATGTTATGCTGATGCTGGTGAAAATGAGTTGCGATTGGTGATTTCGCCTGTTTGGTACGTATATTGCTTTTGTGTTCATTGATCCGTATACGGATTTTTCTCTCAGTTTTGCCCACATAAACCAAACCACATGGACATTTCAACATGTAAATGAGATTCTGACTATTACATGTGGCTGTAACCTTGAGTTTGATCGTGTTACCTTGTGAAGGATGTTGGATGTTGGTACCTTTGATGATAGAGTTACAGTTACCACAGTTGAGACATGGTAAAGTACCTTTGAAAGAGCTGGTAGTGAGTTCATCAGCTTTAGACAATATTTGTTTGATGTTGCGTGATCTTTGGTAAGCAAATCTAGGTGATATTTCAAAAATGTTATTGAAATCCATTTCCATGCTTAACATAGGCCAATACCTGAGGATGGTTTTTTTTATGTTGAAACTTTGTGTGGAAAATTTTGACACAAATGTCATTCGTTGATCTGAAGTTTTTGGTGGTTTGGGTGAAAGAAGCATCTGTCGGGTAGATTTGTTAGACTTCAATATGGCGCTGTCAAGAACTTTGGTAGGATATTTTCGTTGTTCAAATTTGGAAATGCAAGCGGATTTGCTTGATTCAAACAATTCATTGGTACTTGAGATTCTTTTCAATCGTAGTAGTTGTGAGTAGGGCAAATGATTCTTGAGAGATGGTTGGTGGAAACTGTGAAAGTGCAGGAGATTATTGCGGTCAGTAGGTTTAGTGTAAACCTCAGTGGTGAGGTTTCCTTGGTATAATGTGACCTTGGTATCCAGGAATGTTATCGATTCTTTGTTTATACAGTGAGTGAATTGAATTCGTTGATCAACTGTATTAAGTGATTCAATTAATGATTCCAGATGATCAATTGAGCCATTCCATAAGATAAAAATGTCATCAATGTATCTTTTATAAAGGGTAAGATGTTGGGTCCACTCGTGTTTGCAAAGTATGTTGTCTATTTCAAAACGGTGCATAAAGAGGTTCGCGTATGTTGGGGCGGCACAATTGCCCATGGAAGTTCCGGAGCATTGAATGTAAAATGTTCCTGCCCATTCGAAGTAGCTGTGATAAAGGGTGAAATGCATGAGTTCCATCAGAAATACTTTGAGATTCTCTGGTTTGTCTGTGGTCATCAGAAATGACTCGATTGCCTCAATGCCTTTATCATGGGGTATGGAAGTGTAAAGTGAGTTTACATCAATGGTACATAGGACGGTTTCCATGGTTATCAAATTTTGAATGGACTCCAGGATATTGAGAAAATCAGTAGTGTCCTTAATGTAGGTAGTCATCGACTGAACAGAAGCTTGTAGATGTTTGTCCAAGTATTTCCCTACGGGTTCATGTAGTGAGTTCACTGTAGACACAATGGGTCTGAATGGCGGTCTTGTGGCGTTTTTGTGAATTTTGGGGAGCATATAGATATAGGGTGTAGATGGGTTGCTTTTGATCAGATATGTTTTGTCTTCGTCGTTGATGACACCCTGTTCTAAAGCTGTATTAACGATGGTTTTTAGCACAATCATAAAATCATTGGTTGGATCCGTTGGGGTGGGCATGTATGTATCTGAATTGTTGACGTGATCATTTACATTTTTAGTGTAAAAGATGGTATCCATAATGACCAGTGCTCCACCTTTATCGGCTTGACGTATGGTAATCTCTGGTTTGTTTGCTAATTCTTTTAAGGCTTGTTGTTCCTTTTTGGTTATATTAGAGTATGCCTTTTTGTTATGGTAGCCAATTTTTTTGAGTTCTTTATTAACGATTGTTTCGTAGGCATCCAATACTTTATGACTCATGGGTGCTGTGAAGGTGCTCCTGTTGCGAAGTCCCATTAGGGTGTTCTTACGTGGTGCATCTGGAATGTTAAGGATGTTTCGAAAGTAGTGTTTAAGTCTCAGTAGACGCATGAATTTAAAGAAACTTATATCAGTTTCTAATTGATTGGAATGGTAAGTGGGAACAAAGGAGGTTCCTTTTTGAAGTGTAGCAATCTGGAGTTGTGTAAGATTATAAGAAGAGATGTTTATCACGAGGTTTTCTGACTGCGCGTACTCTTGGCCACTGATTTTGTTGATGTTTTTCCTCCTGGATCTCCGGGTGGCCTTGTGCCTGCCTCTAAAAAATGAGATTGTCCCGAACTGCTGGTTGTTGGGCCTTCACTGGCTGTGTGCTGTGGGTCTCCTGTCTCTGTTGATCTAAGATTTGGTTGTGAAGTTTGGGGTGCTCTGGTTCAACATGGCACACACACAGACAATGGATGCACATGCAGCAAAGTGGCCGTTGTGGGGACTGAGATGGCAAAATGCCTACACAGCCATGTACATCGTACACAATACATATCATATTCCCGAACAAACAGCTTGCATCTTGCTACTCTACACATAGACTCATATGCACAATCTGTGACAACTATGCCAGACATGCCGCATGCACAGTGGCAAGAGACCTGCATTGACAGAGATGAAGCACCTTGGAGGCTGAGGGACACCTTTATTAGTCATGTTTGCCGGAAGGCAAATGCATCTATATTAACAGATGCACAGGTCATGTGGATGAACATGTGGAACCTACACTGGCACCCCACTTTGCACCACAGATGCAGGAAACCCATAGAACTGGCACACAAGTGACAGGTTTGAGGCAAACACCCCGTGCTGCTCACGGAGAGGCTGCAATTCACCATTGAGCCACTAATGGGGATGATCCACACTATGTCAACTCGGTGCATCCCGTATGTTTCCAAGGGCAGTGTTACACACATTGATGCCTTCATCACAATCCACAATCACATTACAGATGACTGTCACCAAGTGTGACTATCAATTCAGGTGAATCCAGCTCCATGTCATGTGACCCATGGTGATTCTACATGTATGCTAAGTAACCAAACATGAACAGGAGCAGTGCACACACATTCCAAACAAATAGCACACCCAAAAAGCCGTGGTGCATCCCTTACCCTAAGGTGATTTTTCGACATGTCCGTGCATGTTACGCTGATTCAGCACATGTTGCTGTATTCATGAGGAATAGCAGGAGCACAACAATGCCACCAGCAGACAGCATGCGCAAATACCTGGGGATGAGAGACACACAAGAAGTGAGCTAAAAGAAGCACATCCGCATGCATGGGCATGTACTCGACACGTATAAGGTTGTCAACATGCTAGGTGAAAATAGTGTCTCAGGTAAGACATACTGTTATTACACCATCACTCGAGTGACACATCCAAACACACCTCTGACTCACTTGCCAGACATGCAGATGGACCCACACATTGCAACACATGCCACACAAGGCTCAATGCGTGCACACTCAGACACTGCAACTCACCACTAAGCAAAGAAGTTGCGTATGAGCAGACTCCGGATGTCCTCTTCCTCTTCCTCCTCCTCCTCCTCATCACTTGCCTCGTCATCAAGCCCCTCGTCCTCCACGGGTGGATGTTCCTACTCATCCGGATCCAGGATGAGTGGCACAGCTTTCTCCACTGCCATGTTGTGCAGCATGCAGCACACGAGGAAGATTTTGCAGACCTTCACCGGTGCATTTGGGAGTGCGCCGCCGGTCTTGTGGAGGCACCGGAATCGGCTCTTCAGGAGGTCAAAGGTCCTCTCTATCACTCGCCTGGTCTGCCCATGGGCGTTGTTGTACCGGTGATCGGCAGCCGTTCTGGGGTTGCGGAGAGGTGTGATCAGCCATGGCATGTTGGGATAGCCAGTGTCCCCTACATGGAAACATCATGGACAGAAGTGGGTCAGGAGAAGCAGTATGACAGAAAGATGACGCTAAATACAGGAGTAACAGAGTATACCCACCAACAAGACATGCTCGTTCGTTGCGCAGCTGCAGCATCATTTCAGGCACCCTGCTACGCCTCATGATGTAGGCATCGTGTGCTGATCCTGGAAAACGAGCACAGACATGGGAAATCACCATGTTAGCAAGACACACCACAAGGGCATTAATGGAGTGGTAATGTTTCCTGTTCCTAATAGGCTACCTCCTGTGCCTGTGGTGGTACCAAAGCCACATGTGTCCCATCAATAGACCCAATGACATGGGGCATCCCTCCCAGGGCATAGAAGTCACCCTTGACACCTGTCAACTGCTCAGGAGTTGGGAAATGAATAAACTCATCCAGGTGAACCAACATGGCCTCTACAAAATCATGCAGGACATGGCTGAACATGGTCTGGGACATGCCACCAACATGAGCAATGGTATGTTGGAACGTACCCGTGGCAAAGAAATGTAGGGCTGCCATCACCTTCATCTTGGGTGTCAGTGCAGTAGGATACCTGTGTAGCGGTTGGAGGTGTGGTGCTAGCCTTGCTGTCAAGTTCAGAATCAACCGTTGGGTGAAGCGGTAGCGGCGTATACAGTCACGTTCCCTCAGGGCAGCCAAGTCTGGGATTGGTCGGGGGAGAGGCGGAGCCCTGCAGTAATTTGGAAGGGACAACGAAGAGTGAGTACAGTACAACAACACTGTCAATGTACTGAGCACATGTTGAACAGCCAATACACATATGCTACATGCAGAGTCAGGTCTGTGCAATATATCCTGGACACGTATGCCAGGCAGGTGACACTCCTACCAAGAGCCATCTACAAACGTGGATTCACAAGCTCCTCAACATGACATGGCATGAGACTAGCTGTGGGCCAGTGTAAGTGAACAGGCAGACGCATTACAGGAGTGACAGACATCCACATGTGTGCAGAAGAAGGATGTTTATCCTACAGACAGGTTGCGGAACACTAGAGGCACAGGTCACACGTCCCTGAAAAAAGCACAGACCACACACCTTGCCATGAAGGGGTACATGTCAAAACTGATCACACATACATTGATACTACGCAGATATCTCCTTGTCTCGCAAGTCCATGTTCGATGCATACATACACACGTTACGTCTGATTCCACATGTGTCCTGGTGTGCATAATAGTGTGCCATGCCCATCCACACACATGCACATGTTGGATGCAGCAACTGCAGATGCATTTGACGGAACACCAACAGCAAGCTTATGGGAACACATGACACACACATGACATACTCACATCGTGCAACGCCGGTAGTCACATGTCAGGTATCATTATCCGTGTACCTGGCATCAGGGGACAGTTGCGGGTGTTGGCGACTGCCATGCCAGTGGCGCAGTGCTCAACAAGTCTGTACTACATGCACACATGTCAAAGGTGTGAAGGGGATGTGTGGCACATAGTGCAGCTTGACACATGACATGTGTACACAGCTCATCACACATCTACTGGGTTCAAACATGAGGAGATTTGTTCCACATCACAGCCTGACACACCTAGGCCCGAGACATGTAGGACTGCACTGACAATGACTTTATGTCCAGCCTCGGCCAAGTAGGACAGCTCAATTCCTTTCTGTGTGCTGCCTGTCACCAGTGTAAGGTGTGAAACGAACCATACACACGCTCTGAGGGCGTGTGTAGGGTCCTTATCACTATGGTAGTGCAGCCGTAGGCGTACGCCATAGTGATACGGTCCGTACACACGTGTGTAGGGTCCATACCACTATGGTTGTGTCGCCGTAGGGGTACGCCATAGTGATACGGTCCGTACATGCGTGTGTAGGGTCCGTACCACTATGGTTGTGTCGCCGTAGGCGTACGCCATAGTGATACGGTCCGTACATGCATGTTAAGGGTCCATACCACTATGGTTGTGTCGCCGTAGGCAACACTACCATAGTGATACGGACCCTACACACGCATGTACGGACCGTATCACCATGGCGTACGCCTACGGCAACACTACCATAGTGATACGGACCCTACACACGCGTGTACGGACCGTATCACCATGGCGTACGCCTACGGCAACACTACCATAGTGATACGGACCCTACAGACGCCTGTACGGACCGTATCACTGGAGTAGTGGTGCCCTAGGGGCGTGGAACGCTCCGTACCTGTGTGTGTATAGTGAAATTACATAGGGGACACATGAGGGACAATTATAAGGGCCTAAATGCATGCTGGTTGCCATGGAGACCCAGTTTCAAGTTCAAATTTTTTCATCAGGTGGCCAGCAGAAGTCGGTTGGAGACAATATACAAAGTTGCAAAGTGATTGTTGACTTGACATCATGCTCATTTTTTATAACATGCAAAGGCACCCACTGGGGTAGGGTTAACGGGATTGGAGGAAACGTAGGATGCAAATGAGATTGACCAATCACTCTGTACTCCTGTAAATGAAACAGGCCAGCAAGGCAAATATAAGGCAGCCAGGCCCCATTAGAGAGCACTTGCCTGCACAACCTTTCATTCCACACCACTGCTGCTGCTCGTGATTCCACTGGCACCATGTCCAGGTCTGTGGAGAGGGCCCAGCCATTCACCCAGGAGGAGAACCAGGCCCTGCTGGACGTGATCCTCCCACAGTACCCTTGCCTGTATGGGAGACCAGGGGAGCAGGTGAGTGCTGACTCCATTAGCTCAGAATGCGCCCCTTTTTTGTGACTGTCACTTCTGGCATTGTGTTCAGGTGTGACAGACATGCAATGTTCTTTAGAGTGGGTCCCAGGGGGGGGGGGTGCCTCATGTCTCCCATGCAGAGCATGCTGTAGTGCATGTCTGCACTCCTCACTTGCATGGTGCTTACTGTGACAATCAATGCATGGTGCATGCCACATTCAGCCTGGCTAATCCTCTTGGGAATGTTGTTTCTACAGTCCTGATGTGATTATGTGGTCCCCCCCAGTGTGACAGGTGACTGTACCCACAGATGTGTGTGAGTTGAGTGCACCTGTGGTGAGAGTGTCCAAATGATGTGTTCGTCCCCTGGACATTGGTGTGTGTGTAAGTCCCCTGTCATGTGGGTGAGTGTCTATGTGGAGTGTTGCACCCCAGCTGCATGAGGGATGCATATACCCTACCCATCTGATGTGAGCAGGGAGCAGTGCTGTGTGTCTGACGTGCTGAGCCTGCCCCAAACCTGTGACACCCCCCAGTCTAGTGGCACATGTGCAGAGTGATGTTTGTACCCGCAGTTGCCAATGGCAGGTGATTGTCCTGTGCCTGTGTGTGTCTGTGTACCCTGCTGAGGTTGCGTCAGTGGCCTGGGGCATGTGACTGCTTTGAGGTGCTGTACATAATCGTGGTGTAGCTTGTGATGCACAGTGTGAGCCTGGATCATTGATTGTGTTGCACCCCTCATTCCACCTGTGTACTTCCAATGCCACGTAGTGCATTTGGCCTTCCCCAGAGGATGATGTCCCTATGACAAAGGTGCAATGAGTTTGCTGCATACTATGCCCTGCTCAAACCAGCCAAATTGTTCAAATGTGTGTCTCTGTGACATGGAGCAGGTGTATTGATGTTGGCTCACTTTGTCATCCTCACAGGTAGGCGTCTATGCCAAGGGGGAGATCTGGAAGCAAGCCGTCAGTGCCGTGAGGTCGGTGGAGGGTCGGAGGCAGCGCCTGGCCCAGGTGAGGAAACGCTGGCAGGATATCCAGTGCTGGACCAGGAGGATCGCCCGGGTCCTGCTGGGGGACTCACCAGAGAGCCATAAGAACCGTGGGCGCCGGCGTCTTAACCACCAGATGAAGCGTGTCCTGGCGGTGGTCTTCCCTGACTTGGATAGGTGCTTAGCGGAGAAGCAGCAGCAGGAAGGGGGTAGGTACATGTGTGTTTGTTGTGTGTCACCAGCTATTGGAAGTGCGCAGTTGCATGGATACACTGCCAGGGTTCATATGTGCAGTACATATCCTGTTCGACCAAGTCAACCGGTGCTGTTCTTCCTCCCTTCCCCTCCTTGACATGTGTTCCCTGGTCTGTGTATAGTCACTCTTGCACAAGGTTATCTAGGCTGCCAGTTAATCCAAGTGCCCAATGCTTGCAGCATCATGTGTGGGGGTGGTGTGTAACATGTGTTGGGTCCTTGCCTGTGCCCTGGCCAGTTCAGTCAATGTGGGGTCCATGTTAGTTGGCACTGATGCTGAGTCCCGACATGGGAGTGTGTCTGAAAAGTGTACTGCCTTACAGCATGCATGACCAATGTTGTGCACTCAGACATGATGTGCATGAGTGGGAGATATGCATAGTGCAGGGACGTTTGGTTCTGTTGCAGTCACATCCATCCAGGACCATAGAGGAGTGTGGCCACTACAGTCCCCTGGGGCACCTTTTCCTAGGTATCATGTGTGTCATCCAACAGTGTGGACATTCTCTGTGTCTTCAGCATAGGTCGGGCTCTGTGGCATTGTACCCTGGCCTCATTTGTATTTACGTTAAGTGTGCTACATGTGTTCACTGTACAGGGTGACCCAATTTGGCTTGTGCATACTCACAGTGGCCAGTGCCTGTGTGTCTTGGTACAACTATCTGATGATGGTTGTTTGTCAATAATATGTGTGGACAGGCGCACGAGGGTTAGTTCGTGTACATTCAGGATTTATTGAAGGTCATTTTAGTAATCCCCGAGTAAGAGGTGCAAGTACTTCCTCTGTGTCACTCACATTGTCTCAGGTAGGGGGGGGGTTGTGCGGGCAAGGCCTACATGTCCAAACCGTATGTGTCCTTGCCAGGTCTGGCCTGTGTGTGAAGATCGTCTGAACATACACTCAACATGCAGTGACCCAGTCATGTTGGGCAGGGTTTAATGTATTTGCTAAGCAGCATGTGCCAAAAGTAGAAAGACATGGTTCCTGCTCATCCCTTTTTTGGCTACGGTGTGTGGTCCAGATGCAGTACTCGACTGTCCCCAGAGGCTAGCTTCTCTGTCTAAGTTGATTTCAAGTTCTTTGCTGTTGTGTCATGCTCTCCATTGTTTCTCAGTGGCATGGTGGGTCAACCAACTGTGTGGTGCAGGGCCTACATATGTGCGTAGTATTGTAGAGGTTACTCATGTTGCCTTTCATGCTATGCACTGTGACCTATGTAGTTTTGAATCATGTGTCATATGTATACAGGTGTCTGATTCTTTCCTGTCTCTTCACCTTGCCCACAGCATCGTCGGGGGAAACCGAGGGAGACACTGGCATGGACCTTGAGGAGGGATCCAGCAGCGGTGCCACCAGTGCTGGCGAGTCTGGCTCAGCGAGTGGCACGGAGGCGGAGGGGAGTGCAGCGGAGGACCTGTCCAGTCCCACCACCGAGTATGATGCTGACGGGTCCGAGGCTGAGCTCCCAGAGGGGGCGGACGCTGCTCCCAGAGCTGAAAGCAGCACTCCATCTGTCGCCGCCCCCTCCATTCCCATCACCCGCCTCCCAGTTGCTCGGGTCCCTTCCCTCCGTGCTTGGCGCCAACAGGTCTCCTTCGGGCCAGGCACCGCACCCCTGCCCCTGTCTTCCCTGCTGTCGTCAATGCCGAGTCTGTGGACATTCAGCGGCAGTTGCAGGTTGGTCAGGCATCGATGCTTACTATCCTCCATGGCCACACCACACTGCTGACACAGATGGTGTCGTACTTGGAGGGCATGTCAGCAGCGATGTCTGATCAACGGATGTTCCTGAGGTCCATTGACTCGTCACTGACTGCAGCATTGGATCTCCAGCAGCGCTCCGTCCCCCCCTACCCCTGCACCATCCACACTTCCCACTCCCATGCCTGTCCCACGCACACCCAGACGTCCCCATGCACGCACCCCACCAGACACAGGCAGCACACCACCAGGGAAGGCCAAGCACACTCCTCCAGTCATGCACACACAGGGGGAAGTAGGCATACCCACTGGATCTGGGGGCAAACGGCAGGCACGCAGCCACAGTGGGAGTCCGCAGTCCTCAAGACCCACTCCTCAAAAACCTCTCCCCTTAGCTCTCCTGGCCAACTGTCAGAGAAGGAGTCCCTCGTGGCCAGTGTGTCCCTCAGCCCCAGTGTGGCACCACCCCGCAAGCGGTGGCGGCAGTGCCTGGCCAGGGTAGTTGAGTCCCCCCCCTGTCCACACCCTCCCCCAGGAGCGCTGCAACCCATCCCTCTGACCACCCCCCCTCCTTGGGGCCTGTGGTTCATTCGGGTGCAGGGGAGACGCTGGGAGACCTTACCACCGTATGCAGCGCCATCCTCACCACCACCTTTGGCGCTGCCCCACCCCCTGTGGTGGAATCGTCCGTCCCTGCACCCATAATACCTACCCTTGCCCCTCCTGTCCCTGCGGTGCCTGGTCCTTCCCCCCCACATGATGCCCCCCCTTCTGTGGATAATGTGGTACAGTGAACTGTGCAGGCAAGCTAGGGGAGACACGTCCCTAAGTGTCCTCCACCACGACTTTGCATATGGCCTGGCCTATGGGCCCTCTAGTTTGTGGACAATCATTTTGACATTTTTGATTTCTGCTGAATAAAGCATTTTGATTTTCTTTTGCACACTAATGCTTTCCTGGACTTGCTGTTGGGGGTGCTGCTCCATGATTTGGGGTGGTGATAATGTGTTAGGTGTCTGGGAAATGTTGTAGTGTGCTGCTCATGGGGTGGACCCTGGTATCTGTGTGCCATCACAAAGGGCTCTGCAAATAATCTTTGGTCATGTGTGCTCTTACTGTATGGTGATATTGTCCCCAGGTGTGTTCCTTCCTCTGTGGACCCTGACATCTTCCCTGCAGGCTGTTTCCCAATTGTTGTGCTGAGCTGTGTCTACATATCCTGGGTGTGTGATGGATCCCTTCAACTGTGGCCATGCATGTTCAGCAATGTCTCCACCTGCATCATTTGTGGCATCCTTGGTGGTCACTGTACTAGTGTATAGAGTATATTGACATGACTTCATGTGGACCAGTTCCCTCTTACGCCCTATGCATGTGTGTACTCCCAGCCTCGCACACATGTGTTACGTGTTCTGCAGGGTCTTTGGTCACCTGACTGACAATTGTGGGCATTGTCTCTGTGGGTACTCCACCCTTTTCCTTCCATGGGAGGCACCAACTTGTTGGCTGCCCCAGCACCTCTACATTCCTATCAGTCCTGGAATGTGCGTGACAGTGTGTTTTCCCTTTGGGTCTCTTAGTATAGTAGGATGGCACATGAGTATACAGTCTTGTTGCATGCTCTCATTGTGTGTATTGTGCTGGCAGCGCCAGGGGTGGGTATGCATGTGTCATTTGTCATCACACCCACATGTGGTGTGTCATGCAGTGGGGGATGGACATCCACCCTCATGGGAGTGGGACACTGCTGTCAGTGATGTGTTGCCATGCCACTCTCAATATTGTCGCACTTTGTGTATGCCTTCATGCACCCATGGTGTTTTGCTAATTGTAGGATGGTGTACACACCACCATGTCTCTGTCCACTGCTGGGGGGACTCTGCACCCACCCCTCCTATGTCTGGGCACTGCTGGGAGGACTCTGCACCCACCCCTCCTATGTCTGGGCACTGCTGGGAGTGATAGGCACCCACCCCTCCTATGTCTGGGCACTGCTGGGAGTGATAGGCACCCACCCCTCCTATGTCTGGGCACTTTTGGGGGAATCAGCACCCACCCCTCCTATGTCTGGGCTTTGCTGGGGGGAATCAGCACCCACCCCTCCTATGTCTGGGCACTGCTGGGGGACTCTGCACCCACCCCTCCTATGTCTGGGCACTGCTGGGGGGAATCAGCACCCACCCCTCCTATGTCTGGGCACTGCTGGGAGTGAAAGGCACCCACCCCTCCTATGTCTGGGCACTGCTGGGAGTGATAGGCACCCACCCCTCCTATTTCTGGGCACTGCTGGGAGTGATAGGCACCCACCCCTCCTGTGTATGGGCACTACTGGGAGTGATAGGCACCCACCCCTCCTATGTCTGGGCACTGCTGGGGGGACTCTGCACCCACCCTTCCTATGTCTGGGCACTGCTGGGGGGAATCAGCACCCACCCCTCCTATGTCTGGGCACTGCTGGGGGGAATCAGCACCCACCCCTCCTATGTCTGGGCACTGCTGGGGGGACTCTGCACCCACCCCTCCTATGTCTGGGCACTGCTGGGAGTGTTAGGCACCCACCCCTCCTATGTCTGGGCACTGCTGGGGGGACTCTGCACCCACCCCTCCTATGTCTGGGCACTGCTGGGAGTGATAGACACCCACCCCTCCTATGTCTGGGCACTGCTGGGAGTGTTAGGCACCCACCCCTCCTATGTCTGGGCACTGCTGGGGGGACTCTGCACCCACCCCTCCTATGTCTGGGCACTGCTGGGGCTGATGGCCACACACCGCTATGTGTCTGGCCACTGGCGTGGTACGACCCGTACCCACGTCCTACGGCCTGGGTATGGGCCCTACCCCTACGTCACCCCAACAATGGCGGGACGGCCCGTACCCATGCCTTTTGGACGTGGGTACGGATCGTACCCCCATTGTTGGGGTGCCGTAGGGGTACGTACCGTACCCATGCCTTTAGGGCGTGGGTACGGCTCGTACCAAGCGTACCCCTACATCACCACTGCAATGGTGGTACGGGCCGTACCCATGCCTGTGGGACGTGGGTACGGGCCGTACCACCATTGCAGTGGTGATGTCGGGTACGCGTGGTACGGCCCGTAGCCACGCTCTGGGGGAGTGGGTACGGCCCGTACCTCCATTGTTGGGGTGACGTAAAGGCACGCACCGTACCCACGCCTTGGGAGCGTGGGTACGGGTCATACCACACCCACCCCTACGTCACCCCACAATGACGGTACGGGCCGTACCTACGTCCGACAGGCATGGGTACGGGCCGTAACACCATTGCAGTGATGATGTCGGGGTACGCGTGGTACGGCCCGTAGCCACGCTCTGGGGGCGTGGGTACGGCCCATACCTCCATTGTTGGGGTGACGTAAGGGCACGCACCGTACCCACGCCTTGGGAGCGTGGGTACGGGTCGTACCACGCCCACCCCTACGTCACCCCACAATGGCGGTACGGGCCGTACCCACGTCCCACAGGCATGGGTACTGGTCGTACCACCTTTGCAGTGGTGATGTAGGGGTATGCATGGTACGGGCCGTACCCACGCTCTGGGGGCGTGGGTACAGCCCGTACCTCCATTGTTGGGGTGACGTGGGGCACGCACCGTACCCACGCCTTAGGAGCGTGGGTATGGGTCGTACCACGCTCACCCCTACGTCACCCCACAATGGCGGTACAGGCCGTACCCACGTCCCAAAGGCATCGGTAGGGGCCGTACCACCATTGTTGGGGTGATGTTGGGGTGGGCGTGGTACGACCCGTACCCACGCTCTTGAGGCGTGGGTACGGTGCGTACCACAATTGTTGTGTTGCCGGTTCGCGTCCGTGTTGACTTCCATTGTGAGGCCTTGATGTAAACGCCCACACCCCCGAAGTGACCAGGCCCTGGGGGTCAGGTATGTGCAGGGCATGTATGATTTTGGACTTGGGTGGGGGTGACGTTTCCTGCCCCTGCCCCCCCTTTGCCCCTGGGTGTTCTGACCTTCTGCGGCGTCTGCGTCGGTTCCTGTACACCAGGTGGACTGCTATGAGGGCCGGGATGACACGTAGGTTGGGGTCCATGGCTGTCCATCGCGTACAGGTGCTCCTTCTGCGTGTCGTCCTGATTTCCCGGCAGTTTTTGGCGGCCGTAAAATATTGTCCGTGCGGAGTGACGTGGGCACGAATCGTACTTGCTGGTTCGTGAAACGCTGCCTGACTCCGTCCGGACGTCACGTCAGCAGCGTCCCAGATCAGAATTGTGGGTATATTTTGGTTGGTCGGTGATTTTTACGATTCGTAAGGCAATGGTGTTTGCGTACGAATCGTACTTGCATGTTTGTATGGTATTTTTCCCGGGTACGAGTCGGACGGAGAAAACGCTCCGTCCGACGGTTCGTACCCGGGTTTTACAGGATCGGAATCGGCACCTTAGCATTTTGAATTCTGTGTGAATAGTACCCTTTCTTAGCTTATTGATAGCTGACTTGTATAATCTGTTTATTTTCTGTAGGTGAAGTTTGTCTTGTTTGGCGTTTGTTTTGAGCCTGGTACGTTGCAGCTTTTTTATTTGTTTTATGTCTTTTATTTCTATGTTTCTCCAAGGCGCTTTTTTTCTTTTGTTCTGGTGTGTGGTTTTGAGTGGTATCAGGATGTCAAAAGCTTCCTGTAGCCACTCATATAGATTTTGAACAGAATTTATTGTTTCCAGATTTGTACTGGATGTTAGTTGTGTTTCCAAGTGTTCCAAATTGAGTTTGTTCCACGGCCGATAAGTGGATGGATGTAAGGAAGTTTTAGGTGAGTCGCTTAGTGTTGTTTTATGTTGGAAAGAAGCAAGTGGTGGTCTGACTATGTGACTGGAGTAATAGTTTAAAAGGTAACTAGTCCAGTATTAGCAAACATTACATCTAGGATATGTTCAGCGATGTGTGTGGGTTTGTGGACAATCTGATGAACGTTTAGTGCGTCTTGGCCAGTGATTATTGTTTTTGGATGGGTCTTATGGGGTTTGTCAAACCAAATGATGAGGTCACCCAGAATGCATAGGTTGGAGTTTATTGTTATTAGGTTTGAAACTGTGTCTAGAAGTGCGTCTGGGAATGTCGCCTTGCTAGGTGGTGGTCTGTAAAGGAGCAGGAAGTTAAAGGAGGAAGACGGTGTAGGATTGCATCTTGTTAGAAGAGCCTCACAATTCTTTATGGAGATGTCATCAACGTTAGTGATATGTAATGTTTGCCTGAGCACAACAGCTAGACCACCCCCTTTTTTGCCTATACGATTTTGGGTGATCGTTTGATAGCCTAGAGGAAAGGCTTCATGTAGGACTAGAGCCATATCATCTCCCAACCATGATTCAGTTATGAATAGTATGTCTGGTATTGTATGTGTGAGAAGGTTGTAGATGTGATGTTTGTTTTTAGAGAGGGATCGAGCGTTTATTAGTAGACAGTTAGAGAATGGCCTTTGGTGATAGTGAAACTTTGTTTTGTAGAAGAGTGATCAGTATTGTGTGGGTTTGTAGCAGGTGTGTTTTTAGTGCTGTCATTAGCTATATTAGGATAGCAATCGTGTAGCTGTTCTGTATCATGTTCCTCATCCAGCATGCTAAGAAGGCATGTTGATGGGTCTGTGTGTGGTGGAGATGGTGTTTGAGAGTGAGTTGGTGTGCTGTGTTGTTTTTGTGGTGTAACGTTGTGCAGTAGACATGGGGGAGCAGAGTTATGAGGTTTGGCACATTGCTTATATTGTTTGCGTGCGTTTAGGGCAGAAGGTGTATGAGTCAAGGGTGGCGGTGCAGCATGTGGGTAATGTAGTAAGGTTCTAAATTGTCCAATGAATGGGAGGCGGTTAGAAGAGAGTTGCTGTGTTGCTGTATCTGTGTTAGGTGTGGTCGAATAGAGAAAGCTTGGCATTGAAGTTTGTTCCTTTATTTGTTTTTTTTAAGGTGGGTGTATGTTTGTATTTTGAGATGGTAAGTATTATGAGGTGTTGCGCTTTGAAGATCTTGTTGTGCTGGTGTGTGTTATGTTTTGTTTTTGAGGAGTAGTGAAAAGGGGTGCTGGTGTGTTTGTTTCATGCAATGGATTTGGTTGTATAGTATTGTTTGTGAGAAGAGGTTGTAAGGTAGAGGGAGTGGTGATGTGTTTATGAGTAGAGTGTATATTGTGTGTAGGAGGGAATGAAGTGGAGGTAAAAGTGTTTGTCTTAGATTGGTTTGTTGCAAGAGTTAAAAAGTGTGGTGGTGTGTAGTGTATGTGTTATGCGTTAGTGTTATTATGGTAGAGGGAAGAGAAGGGTGTTGGTTGGACAAATGATGGAAGGCTGATTATATGTTTGTGATAAAATGTGGTCTGTTAGGAGTAATTAGAGCAGAGAGCGTGTTACTGGATGGGATGTAGTTATGTATGGTGTTGAATGGTGTTGTGTTAGTGATGAGTGGATTGGATAGTGGTATAGGATAGAGTTGTGTACTGTTTGTAGGTGATGGTGGGTATGTGTGGTAGGTGGGATAGTAGGGTGTATAGATGTTGTTTGGTTGGTTTTGTAGTGTATGCTGGTACATTGGTTTACGCATAGGGTTGTGTGTAGTGCACATTTGGTGTGAATGTGTTACTATGTTTGACGATGTGGATGGTGTGGGGTGGGTATTATTGAATGGGAACATGGGCAGCATTTCTGGCCCTGGTCACGACCAGTCTCGAACAGGCTCACACAGGCTCAAACAGGCAACTGCCCTTGTCCTCTCTGCCCTTAGCCTCAACACCCGGGCTGAGATGCCAAAGCCTTGGCCTTTTATAGCCCTAGTAATCAGGTGACCCCTTCAGCCAATGGGAACCCTAGCCCTAACAGTATCCAATCACAACACTACCCCTAACATCTAGAACCAGTAGGAGACCAGGACCTTACAGCCAATCTTAGCCCTAGTCCAAGCACCCAATTAGTTTCAAAAGCCCCAATCAGTTTCAAAAGCCCTGATCTCTAAGTCCAATAGAGGCCCTAGCCCTACCAGTAGTCCCAAGTCCAAGCAACCAATGATGGCACAGGAAGCCTTAGTCCCTACTTCCAGTAGAAAGCCTAACCCTACTCTTAGTCCCACACCTAGTCCAGCAACCAATCACACCAGAAGCCCTAATCGCTACTTCCAATTAAAGGTCTAACCCTAGCCCCAGTCCCACCCTAGTCCCAACATCCAATAACACAGTAAGCCCTAGTCCCTACTTCCAATAGAAATCATAACCCTAGCCCAAGTCCCAACCCTACATTGATTGAATCACAGACCCAGAAACCAATGAGAACCCTCAAATATCCAACCAATGAGGACGCTAACCCTAATCCAATAGAAACACCAGATACAACCACCAATCAGTGTACACATGTACCAAACAATAGCAGACTATATAAGGTCCCAGCTACCTCAGACAAGGTTTGCTGGCCAGGGAGTTGAAAGCTGCTCCTCTATTCAGAAAACTCCTAGGAGACAGACAGGCTCAATCCATTCTTTGGACTTCTGCAGGTAAAGGCCTAATAAACTTGTTCTCTAACAATACTTTTTGTATAAAACTTTACTCCTTATCCTGGCCAAAAACCGAACTGCACAGTCCCTATTAAACACAGTTTCAACAGCTCACAGCAGGTTACTGCTGTCTCAGAGCACCCTCTGATGTAGAATGTCCCTGTTGCAGGGGAGGGGGCTGGTTTCACTGACTTGTTAACACAAAATGGTGGCTGGGGGTGCACTGCTTAACATACAGGTCTTAACACAGAGCAAAGGAGAAATTTGGAGGGAAAAACTGATAGTCACGGAGAACGAGAGGGAAAAACGAGAGAGTTTGGACTGCAAATCCCACAATTTAACAGGGTAAATGAAAGTAGTCATGGGCAGGAAAAAACACAAGTTTAAAACTACAATTTTATGTTTAACTTTGTTTTTATTGACATTCTGCAATAAGTGAATAGCATACATTTCCAGAAATCATACAAAGCCTCAATGTTACAGACCCGTGGTGGGTCTAAGAACCCATAAATGCATAGTAAGTGAGTGTGCCCGGCAACCTGGCCCCCGTCTATAGCCATGAGGTAGTCCATAAAGTCTCTGTCTGGTCTGAAATATCTATATATAAGATCGCATTTATACAGCAATGTCGTATGAAAAGAAAAAAAGGGAAGACAACCACCCAAACATTAAAAAAAAAACAATCCCTTCCCTCCCCCCTCCCCACCCCTGAACTGGTGTGCATGAGACCCAGCTCTCTTAGAGCACTGTAACCGGCAGGCAAGCAGGTGGAAGTCATGATGCCAAGGTTGTTGGATCGGGGCCCGTGAGTCGCAGGAGGCGAAGGTATCTTGGGCAAGTAATCTCATTCATTTCCAAGGCCAGCAGTGATACTAGTGGGCGCCATATGTCGTTAAATTTCGCTCTGTTATTAGTGAGGGAAGCCTGTATCCATTCCATCCCTAAAATATGCCATAGCCTGTGTAGCCACCCTGGTGTGCTGCTCCCAATACCAACCCCATTTGCTTCCCACTCCTAGATCGTAGTGGAAATGTCAAAGGGTTGGGCAAACCAAGCACTACATAGGCCGGGAGCCATGGGATCTGTGTCTCAAACTGTTGGTCTACCTTGTCTAGGATCATCGTCCAGTAGGTAGGTAGTTCCCCACACTCCCATAACAGGTAAACCAGCGTCCCATCCTCCCGACATCCCCTCCAGCACGTCGGGCTACGGTCGGGGTTTCCTTTATTGAGGTGAACCGGGGTCAGATACCAATACGTGGCTATCTTTACCGCGGTTTCCCTACTGGCAGTACTACGAGCAGTGTGATTGGCTCGATAGTAAATGTCATTCCATTCTTTTATGGTAAGGTCCTGTACCAGTTCCCTCTCCCACCTTCTCTGACTAGTCGTTTTCGCTGCCAGCGCCGGGCGCCGCAACATATCATACAGCTCAGAGATCATCCTCCTATCGGTGTGTTTAGTTAGAAGCCAACGCTCATACTTTGTCAGCTTCCTGCTCACATTCGTCCGCACGTCTGCGTGGAGGAGCCAGTGCCGAAGCTGCAGGTAATGATACCTCTCTGTCTCCGGGAGGTCATAGTCATCCCTTATCTCCGAGAAGGGGATGATCCCATCTATGTCAAAGAATTGTCCGGCCGCTCTACAGTCTGTTTCCCACCATCTTGCGAACGCCCTTCCGTCCATCCCCAGAGAGAAATCATTGTTGTTTAGTAAAGGAGTCATAGGCGAGGGAAAGGTTGTCAGGCCCCTCTTGACGGCCACCCCATCTCAGACCCTGAGAAGTGTGTGTGTGATGGGTGAGCCAGTCATATTTTGAGGCCTATCAGCTCTCTTGAGGAACGGGACCTTCCAAAGGGAGAGTTTGCCCAGCGCCTTATCCTGGAACAACCACCTCTTCTCAGATTCCGATCTGCTCCACTCCACCAGGTATCGCAACTGTTTTGCTCGTAAATAAGCCAGGACATTGGGAATCCCCAACTCACCTTCATCGGGCCGTAGGCAGCCTAGCTCTTTACGCATCCGGGGCCTCGCCCCTGCCCAGACAAACTGTTGTATTGCTTGTTGAAGTGTCTGAAGGGTACCTGGTGGGGGCCAGAACGGCAATGTCTGAAAGAGATATAGTGCTTTGGGAAGGATGGACATCTTAACCACTACCACTCGCCCTAGGAGTGATAACTGATGGCGTTACCATTGTTGGAGGTCCTTGAGGATCTGGGTGGTTAATTTGGCATAATTGAGCTTGACCGTCTGTGACACAGATGGTGTCAGTTCCACCCGCAAGTATGGGAGTGATGACATTGTCTGTATCCCTGCATAGGGGGCTCTACCCGCTGCCGGGTCATTCCCATTCTGGTTTAACCAAAGAATCATGGACTTTCCGATGTTGACCTGGAAACCCGAGACCCTACCAAAGGCCTCTAGTTCCTGCAAAAATGCTGGCACCGAGCGCGCTGGCATTTCGAGGGAAGACGATGTCATCCGCATAAAGACTATTTGCATGTCTCTCCCCACCGAATGGAATGACCAATATGTCGGGGTGATCTCGTATCTTCTGAGCTAGCGGCTCAACATAGATGGCAAATAGGAGAGGTGACAGCGGGCACCCCTGACGGGTCCCCCTCTGAATCCCGAAGGGTTTAGATGATACCCATTAACCCTTATAGTCGCCGTGGGCTTGCAGTTGCAGCTCGAGACCCAGGCCGGGAACCGTTCCCCAGTGGATCAGTGTCTTGTCCAGGAAAGACCAGTCCACCCAGTCAAACGCCTTTTTGGCATCGACCAACAATAGACCAGCATCAATGCCGGTACGGTGGGCTTTGTCCACCAAATGCAAAGTGCGTTTGGTATTGTCACTGCTCTGTCTGTTGTGAATAAACCTGGCCTGATCCGGTTCAATGATGCCCGGCATGAGGGGGCCCAATCCAGCCGCCAACACCCCTGTGAATAGTTTCAAATCCACATTGAGTAGTGACACCGGGCGATAGGATCCACATAGGGATGCATCTTTCCCAGGTTTGGGCAATACTACTATGGACGCTTCTAGCATCTCCAGGGGGATCGCTCCCAGGCCAGTAAAAGAATTGGAAAGCCTAGTCATTAGTGGCACCAACACTTGGAAGAAGGATTTATAGAACCTGGCAGAAAAGCCGTTAGGCCCCGGTGATTTCAATAGCTTGAGATGTGAGATTGCCCCTATCACCTCCTCCTCCCATTATGGGGGACTCTAACAATTCCGTGCTTCCCCGTTCTAGAGCCGTTATGTTAACATCCTGGAGGTAGGCATCGATACCGTCGCCTGAGAGGGAGTCTTTGCGGTAAAGCTCGGTGTAGAATGTTTGGAAAACCTTCGCTATTTCTTCATCCCCGTCCACTGTCTCCCCAGAACTCGTTCTGAGGGATCGAACCTTTGTCTGCATGGTGCGGGCCCTCAGTTTGCTCGCCAGCATGTGCCCTGTTTTGTCTCCCCCCCCATATAGTAGGAGTGTTTAATTTTGAGCGCCCCATATTCAGCCCTGTCCATGTCGAGTCCTGATAATTGGGCCCGAGCTGCTTTCAGCTGGTGCCAGACTCTGGGCGCCCCAGTCCTACTGTGGACCCTCTCCATTTCGAGCACTTGAGCCGTAATCTGTTCTCTCTTGGCCTGGCGGTCCTTATTTTCAGCTGCAGAGATCGCGATCAACTCCCCCCTCACCACCGCTTTAAGGGCCCCCCACAGTGTAGCCAGGGAGACGTGAAAGTGTCATTCAGTGCTAGGTAGTCTGTGATACATTTGAGAATATCTGCCTGTATCTCCGCTTTATGCAACATGCCCTCCCGCAATCTCCAGCCACCGAATTTCCTACGTGGTTGATGTACACCAATGTCACCGTCAACGCCTCGTGGTCCGAGAGTGCCGCCGGCGTGATGTTGATGTCCCTCACCAGGGCGCCAAGTTCCAGCGTACTCAACAAATGGTCTAGCCTAGCGTATGTGCCGAGGACGTGTGAATACGAGAATCGAGTGGTGCGAGGGTGAGCTGCCCGCCACAGGTCAACCAGCCCTCTACTCTGTAGCCATTCCCGTCCCACCCGGGACAATGCCCCAGACTGATTATATCACTGGCTGGATCTGTCTGCTGCCGTACCATTAGTAAATTTAAATCCTCCCCAACAATCTTCCAACATTTTTTCACGCTTAGGACCTCTGAGAGAGCTGCTTTTAGGAACTTTTCTTGCCCGGAGTTGGGCATGTAAATAGACCCCACTACCATGGGCGACCCCCCAACCAGAGTTTGTAGGCTATGAGGCGCCCCTATATTTCTGCCACCTTGTCCCCTACTTTCCCCGCAAACCGCCGACCACTAGGATTGCCACTTCTGCCTTTTTATCATTTGTGAAACAAAAGAATTGTTGGGGGAATGCCCTGGACCTTATCTGGTGCCAGTCCTTGGAAAGGAGGTGAGTCTCCTGTAGAAGACACACATCTGCACCTGAATGTTCCAAGAATGACAAAATGGCTCTCCTCTTGTTGGGGTTATTCAGGTCTTTTACGTTTAGAGTGGGGAGTGTGTCATGGGAAGTGACAGCAAAGGCCTAGCGATGATATCCTAATGTCCCCCCCACTGTCCGATTTGGGCACCCTGTCCCCGCGCTCTAAAGCCACCCTGACAATCGCTTATGCAGCTGGGGCCCCTGCCATAGCTCACCAGTTTCCCCGCTCCCTAACCCCAACCGTAACCCCCCAACTCCCCCATATTGCCCAGTGCCCGCAGGGCTCAATCACGTGCACCTGGAAGAAAGAAAGAACAGGGACATGTCATAGCCCGTAATCCTCACGCCTCCCCGCTCCCAGCCTCCTCCTTCGGCTGTGCATAATACACTTGCTGTCAGCAGCCCCTTTGGGTCTCACGAGCTGTCTTGGGAGGCCGTATCTTGGAGGACCATCTCCAGCACTGCCTGTTGCTCCCTCTCCCTGGCGGTAGGGTCGGGCCCCCAAATGTTGGTCTGGATGCGTCTCCGTCCTACTCTCTGCCAACGCTCTCGTGCCTCCTTCCGATCTGGGATGGACCTCTCTTCGGGGCTATGGACGGACAGACCTTACAACTTGCATGCCTCTTGTAATGATTTCATTTGGTGTAGCTTGCCATCCCACTTGAATATGATCCAGAACGAATGACCCCAAGAGTATGCCACCCCCTTGTCTCGTGGATGTGAGGTTACCTCTTTAAACTCCAGTCTCTTCTGCAGGGTGATGGCTGCTAAGTCCTAGTACAGGGCAAGGGAGTGGCCCTGATATTTAATTGGTTGCTTCGCCCTGGCCTCCCTAAGAATGCGTTCCTTAAGGGGGTAGTCAGGCAAAAAAGCCAGGATGTCGGGTGGTGGCGCCAGTGCCCTTCGGTGAGCTCTGTCTATGCGGATCTCTAGATCCAGCGGGGCTCCGAGGATATCGCGGAACAACTCCTGTAGGTAATGGACCATGTCCGACCCCTCTGCGACTGATGGAACTCCCCTCACCCAAATGTTATCCCGCCAAGAGCGGTTTTCGTGATCCTCCGTGTGGGCCTGGAGGTCAATGTGTTGTTACTTAAGGCGTAGCACCTCCTGCTGGAGCTGAGTTATCCCTTCCTCCCTGGCCTGGTCTTGGTCTTCAATGGCGGCCACGATAGCATCCATGTCCCTGCGCACCTCTTTCACTTCCCCCGCTACGTCGCTCCTCAGTGTATGGAAGTCGTACCGTAGGGTGTTGAACAATGTCTCTAAAAAGGACCGGGTGATCGGGGCTTCCGCGTCCTCCGACCCTATAGGGGGCTGATTTGCTTGTGCAGTCTGGTCATCTCCCCCCGGTCGGTGGGGGTTTAATTAGCATGTCTTTTAAGGTTCTGTCCTTCTTCCCCCGCATTGAGGACATGCTGGCGGTGGGGGTAATGGGTTATTGAAGGGGTGTCCATACCCACCCTCAGTTCCAGGTATTGTAAGCCCCTCACGGGCCTTACCTAGGCGCTTTGCCAGTGATGCCTTGGCGTTGATACAAACCTAGGTATGCCCCTTTTCGCCGGGGAGGTTTCACCAAGAAGGCACTCTCCGTCCGTACTGGAGCCGTAGGAAGCCCACACCCAGGGTGGAGTGTATGGGGTAAGTGTTGTGTTTTCCTCCGATTTTGGTTCACGTGTTAGCCCCAGCAGCTACAGCCCGCGTTAGCTCACCGCCTCCCCAGTAGCCGCGTCCGAGCCATCACCTGCGGTCTGGGTGGTGCAAGACTGGAAACACTGCCTCCGGTTCTTCCCTCTCCCTCTTAAGCGTCTCTACTCCCGGCCGGGCATAGACACTCATGCTTAATCTGCAAAAGCGGCGTATCTCAGGATAGGCCGTGGGTGGCAGACCCCCAACCTCAGGAGCCGGCCCGCAACATTCGTGGTTTCTCCCTCTGGCCCTCAGCGAGTGGGTCCCTCAGTCTCCCTGTGTCGGACCCCTTTCGCTCTTCAGCTCCAGGAGAGGTGCCCAGGCCCCAGTCTCTAGGCCGACCACCCGCTTCGGCATCAGACAATGGGGCCCGCCGATGCGGACCTGCGATGCCTGGCTCTCATGAGTTTGGAGCCTCCCCTTCTGGCCCCTTCAATTGGCTAGTCCCGCTAATGCTCTCAGGTCACTCTAGCGCCCCCCCGATGTGCTCCAAAACTAAGATTTTAAACTGTAACAACCACAGGCAAAGGCAGTTAAAGAAATAAAAATAAAAAAAATAGAAAAGTTGATGCAATCAAAGATAGGGAAAATCATTTTTTTAAAACTTTTTTAGAAAAAAGACACCACTGGTCTGCCTCCTTACCACTTCCTGGACTCTGCTCACTGCAATCTGGGGCACAGGTAGGCTGCACCTCACAAGATGGAGGAGAATGATTTGGTGTGCACCCAGCAAAGCTTTAAGGGGCATGGGCAGGTGTGAGAGGAGGGCTCAGATTTGCTTGGAGCTTTAGAGCTGGGGAAACCAATCAGCAGTCCTAGGTCTGCTGGCCTGTGGGTGGGGCTGGGATGGGGAGCTGCTCTATTCGGAAATCTCCTAGGAGACAGACAGGCTCAATCCACACTTTGGACTTCTGCAGGAAAGTGCCTAACAAAAGTGTCCTCTAACAATACTGTTTGTATAAAACTTAACTCCCTCTCCTGGCCAAAAAACGAAGTGCACAGTCCCTATTAAACACAGTTTAAACAGCTCACCGAAGATTACTGCTATCTCGGAGCAGCCTCCTAAGTAGAGTACCCCTGTTGCTGGGGGGTGGCAGGGTGGGCTGGTTTCACTGACTTGTTAACACAAAATGGTGGCTGGGGCGCACTGCTTAACATGCAGGTCTTAGTACCGAGCAAAGGAGAAAATTGGGGGGGGAAACTGATAGTCACGGGGAATGAGAGGGAAAAACTACAGCGTTTGGACTGCAAATCCCACATTTCAACAGGTTAAATGGAAGCAGTTTAAACACAAACAGGTGATACATTATGCAATCAGAGGCAGGTTAAAACTACAACTTTAAACTGTAACAACCACAAGCAAAGACAGTTAAAGAAATGTAAAAAAAAAAAAGAAAAGATGATGCAATCACAGGTAGGGAAAATCCTTTTTTAACTTTTTTAGGAAAGAGACAGCACTAGTATGCCTCCTTACCACTTCCTGGACTCTGCTCACTGCAATCTGGGGCACAGGTAGGCTGCCATATATTTGATTGTGTAATTGGTCTGAGGTGACGTCAAAAGCATGCAATTGTATTTTACAATCCAAAGATAGGAGTACTGATTGATATATAATTTTAGCACTGTGATTGTGTATGGATTAGTAACTAAAATGTCACTGTTAACTCTTCTGTGTCTATATCCAGCCCGCCCTCGTTGTCTTTGACAGCTTATTAGGGCTTTATTTCTTAATTCATTACAACGATCCATGAGTCGGCCACTATAACGTACGGCGTGACACCCACAGGGGCATTCCAGTGGATATGATGGTCTGCCCTTTTAGAATATTCATTCATTATTTGCATTTCATTTGCGTTATTATATTTGTCATAACATTATAACATCGGGAATACACCATTTGTATGCATTGATCGTATAATTAGAGCGGGTGAATTATAATTTATGCAATATTGATTCTGGCACTCTGATATATTGCATTCATCATAATAGGCCAGCAGTACTAAGGTTCCCATTTGCATTTCTTAAATAGCGACTTCGTAGCAAAAGGATATGTACAACATTTGCGATTCCCTAATAGCGATTTCTACAGATTAGGAATCACTATTAGGGAATCGCAAATAGGAAATGCCATTGCATTCCCGACTACGGGCGAAATAGGAAATGGTTTGCATTTTCTAAATTGCTGTTTCCTAATAGGAAATCACAATCTAAGAAATGCAAACCCAATGGTGCCTCTGGGGTTAAGGCCCCCTGATGGCACCCCAAATGTCCCAGTGCACATGTGCCTAGGGGCGTATGTGCGCTTCATGTCAACTTTTATTTTGTACATAGTTACAATCGGCTTGAAATCGATGGCAATTGCATTTTCTAAAATGCCCAATTCGCATTTAGGAAATGCTTTGTATATGTGATTTAGGAATCGCAAATAGGTCATTCCTATTTGGGATTCCTAAATCGCTGTTGCAATTAGCGATTGCTACAGTGTAGAAATCGCAAATTGCAACCGGTTTTAGTGCTTTAAACATCGGAAAAAGCCATACAGCATTTCTTAACTGGCTGAAATAGCGATTCGGCCCGTTAAGAAATGCTAAATGGCTTCGTACATCTGGGCTAATATATCATCATGTATACATGTCCCTTCTGCCATATATTTTATAATGTAATCCGTTTGGGATGACCTCAAAAGCATGCAATTGTAATTTACAATGCAAGATATGAGGACAGAAGTATAATTTCAGTCTTGTTATTGTTTATGTATGTATAACTAGAACGTCACTATTACCTCTTCTATGTCTATACGTACACACAATTTGAATGAGTGCAGTCCATGATGTAAAGAGTCTACTGTAAACTTGTGAATTCCATTGATTTTTTATGATTATCATTGTGAATGTATTCAGCACAATAAGCACGATACACATGTTTCTGTACACTGTTTGACATTACAATAGTATTATCGATGTCACTTTGGGTTCTTTGACCAACATAGTCTGTCGACTATGTGTTTTTAAACTTTGACTGGCTTGCACCATATAGTTTGGAGAGGTGTAATCCACACTTGAGAAAGGCTGCAAAGCCGAAACACATTGTCTTAGACATTGTTAATAAACCACAGACTTCACTGTGAGGAGTGCCTTGCCGATTTTTTTCTTTTGGTGTAGATATAAACACAACCGTTGCCGCTTCTTCTGAACTCTTTGTTGGACGGGTGCCTCCGTCGTGGGAGTAGCTCACAACGTTCCTCAAGAACATCATGGAGCACTTGCTGGGTTCCTCATATGCAATTTTCTTTAATCACCATGCAGACGAGTTTCGGCTGCGATGCCATTCTTAATGCAGGTTACAAAGAAAGGAGTAACAATTACGGATCTTTAAATACATGTAGAATGACTCCCTTTGGAGGATATTCCATGGTCATAAAAAAAAGGACTGGCACATTCGCTGTAAGGTACTTAACTTCCATCGGCCATCCTTGCGTGCATTATCAGATGTTAAAAGGCCTTAAAGAACATATCCACATACTTGCAATCTTATTTCATTTTATGTATAGTGAAAAAATAACGAATTAATCCTTGAATGGGTGCAGTACTTCATCTCACGCACAAGGTCATCCTCTCACAGTCCTCCCATTCCATTTCAGCCACATGAGGATATTATCTTGCATGGGGATTCAAGTAGTGCGGTACATGATGGCGCCTCTGCGTGCGAACGTCAGTTTCAAACAAATTCAACACGGTGCTACAGATGGGGGGATAACCCTAAACCCCCCTAAGCAGACCGATGTGATTAACAGATAACCTGTGCACACGTTTAAAGAATCAGCAGTATGAATTACTGCATGTAATTAACAAAGAAATCAATAAAACAATGATCCGATGGTGTATTTTCTTTCTTTGTGGATTTAATCGGATGATCAAATGCCCAGCCAACACGTGTTTCGTCAGGGTGTGAACCCTCTGACTTCTTCAGGGCTAACGGACAAAGAGGGCAGGAATAATAAATCACTACGTCGATGGTAATTCCGTCCCGGCTGTAGAAGGGAGAATCAATCCCAGGAGGGGCAACGAGTAGAAATGGGTAAGTACCACAGTCAAAGCACGTAAAATGAAGTTACACTTCAGGTCATCTGTTAATCCCATGAGGATATTGTCCCTCCAAATAAACAGCAATACGCGCCCCTCGTCCAGCTGCAAATTTCAGATCACCTAGCACATAACCGCAAGCGATGGTCCAGTGACCCTACGCTCATACATATATTAATGTCCTGACTTATGTCAGTGGGTGTCATTTACAATTCTGGCTGCGGCGGTTCTGGCAGTAAATAACTTCAAACCACCACCGTTGCCACTTCTCCAGATGAACTTTTTGTTGAACGGGTGTCTCCGTCGTTGGAGTGGCCCCATGCTCAAATACAAACTCACAAAGTTCCTCAAGAACATCACAGAGTACTTATCGGATTCCTCATATGCAATTTATTGCATCGCCATGCAGATGCGTTTCGGCTGTGATGCCTTTCTCAATGCAGGTTACAATTAAGGAGTAACAATAACGGATCTTTATATATTGCTCTAAAGGCCTCAGGGAGCCCACCCCTGGGGCTGAAATTATTGTAAATGGGGAGGGGGCTGCACAGCCCCCCCCCCCAACCCCCCCCCCCCCCCAAGCCTGTATTAGCCCCAGGGAACCCATTTCCTGGGGCCGGCTCACATGCTATGTCCCGGCTAGCCCACCCCAGGGACAAAGGGGTTTCACTGCCTGCACCAGCGTGGGCACAGAAACCTGTGTTTACTCCCAGTTTGCTGGAGCATATTTGAATCTCCCGCCAAACAGATGCAAATAAAAAGTTTGCTCTCAGCTGGCTGGAGCTTTAAAAATGTTATCGCTGACTGGGAGCAGACGTTTGATCTTTTTTCTTGCCCGCATTGATGCAGGCGGGGAAACAGATCAAAATATTGCTCCTGCCTAGAGGAAGCAGCATTAGTAGCTGGTCCATCCAGCCGGGAGCAATTCTGGCTCCCGCTTTATGCTTGGAGCCGGCTCCTGCCCCCAGCTGGTATATGGTGAGTGCCCATGGTGGGCACCAGGGCACCTACTTTTAATAGTGCGGGCCTGGTGGGTTGGGATCCCCAGGCCTGGAAAAGGGCTGCACAGCCACCCTCCCCTTTCATTTTAGTAGAGACCCTGGGGAAAGGGTCACCAGGGCGTAACAATGCTTGGGGGGGCTGCCCCACACCCTCTCCTTTCAATAAAATGAAGGCCCTGGGGGATATGGACCCAAGGGCCTAAGAAGGCTCAGGGAGGGGGGCCGCAAGGAGGGGGGGAACGCAGCCCTCACCCCTTTAATTAGGAAAAACGGCCCTGTGTGATGGGGTCCCCAAGGCCTAAGAAGACTCAGGAGGGGGGCCAATGGCCCCCTCTTCTTTAATTGCAGCAGTGGCCCTAGGGGATGGGGTCCCCAGGGCCTGACAAGGCTCTGGTAGGGGAGCCAAGCGAGCCACCCTACCAATTCATCAAAAAAAGGCAGTGGGGGTGGAGTCGCCAGGGCATAATAAGGCTTGGAAAGGAGGGCATATGGCCCCCTCCCCTTTAATTAAAATAAATGGCCTTTGGGGATGTGGTCCCCAGGGCCTAATAATGCTCTGGGAGGTAGGCCATGTGGCCCCCCTCTGCTTTCATCAAAAAAGACCCTGGGGGATGGGGTCCCCTGGGCCTAATAAGGCTCGGGAAAGGGGGTCACAATAAGTTTAAAGGAACGCTATAGTTAGGTGAATATGTCAGTGACAACATTAACGTTTTGAACTAAAGAAAACTCAGAAATTTACTAGTTATAGTGAGCAGAGCTAACTACAACTAACTCCCCCGCCATGCACTGATTATGACCTCACATATTACATCACTTATTACATGTTCTATGATATCATTTATGGCATTAATGATGACATCTCAAATGACATCATTGATGACATCATCCAAGCTTCTTTGTTATGCATTGTTCTATAAACAGGTATTGCATTAGAACTTCTAAAGTAAGTGGAAAATATCTCAGAATGATATGAAGTATCATTACTGCTATCATACATACAAACCCCGTAGACAAAGCAAGCTTGTGTTATGTGCAACATTGACCCTATACCATATACTCCATGGTTAGCCAAATTCATCTTGACTATGACAGGGGCGTAACACAGGCTCCCACGATGCGGGGGGGGCCCTCGAGCTGCAGGGGGCCCCCTCAGCACGATAATCAGGCCCAAGAACTCCAGATAAAACCCGGAGTGGGGGCCCCTCCGTGTACGTGGCAGTGGGGCCCCCTCAACTTTCGTTACGCCACTGGACTATGAACCATAGATGAAAGGGTAACCTATCCTGCACACAGTGTTCAATCTGTATGCAACTGTTCAGAGAAAACCAAGTTCCTCCAGATACTGAAGCCCTGTTACATAACTAATGAACTATGAAGGACAATCATCTTCACCTGTATCAAACCCCTGACAGTCACTGAACCTACACTGAGAAGTGAAACGAAAATAGAAAAGTGTGTACTGTTAACACTGTTTACTCTATAGAGAGAGTTTACTCTGTACCACACGGTTTGCAGACAACGAAACTCTCATGCGAAAAGCACCACAGAGTATTAATAATTATCTACCAAAAACAGTGTACACTCTATGAAAAATGTGTCCAAAGAGCAACTATTCCCTTAAAATAACTAATGTCACAAGGTGCTAAAGATCATACTACCTGCAGCCTTCATACTGTGGGAAAAAGTTTGTGGATAATCCATTTTCTGATGCAAAACAAGCACATGTACATAGGTTAGTACCTGGTGCACACAGTCTTCTATGCTATCTAGAAGTTATCATGCTGAGACGATTCTGTCTAATAACTCAAGGCTGCTTACAATAGTTAGTATGTAGTGCGTAGAATCTTTGTCATGCTGGAAACTTTTTCTGCAGTACCAAACAACGTTTGTGAAACATAATGAATATAAGTCGTCAACTGTCCAGTGGCATCTGGCATGTTCCAAGGGTGGTCGGGCGAGTGGGACATAAGAAAAAAATTTAAAAACACTTACCTGCAGCGCGACGTCCTCCTCGATGGTCTTCTCTCCACGAGGTAGGCAGGTGGGCAGGACCCACACTCCCAAGCCAATCCTGGCACTGCTCTCACCAGCATGAGAACAGCGCTAGGAGTGGTGGGAGCAGCCTCTATCATCGCTCAGAAGAGAACTGGACGCCTTTAGTTTCTCTAACCAAGCTGTCTTAAGATACCTGAGTTAGAGAGGTTTGAAGTGCGCGTGTGTGGCTAGCCACCACAAGACCTCCGGCCAAAAGGAAATGCACACTTCAGACTGTAAGTGCCCTACTCTCTCTGCTGCTGCCAGTTAGCAGCAGCCCACACCCGTCCAGACGCTTCGTTTAGGACGGGGTGACGAAAAATAAAATGGTAATGAATTGACCTCATTACCATTTTATTTTTTGTCTCTGGGGGCATTTCAGTGTGGCGACGCTCCTCCGCTCAAACGGTGGAGCCGCCCCTGCAACTGTCACCTGCACAAAGAGTTACTCTTCAACTCAAAGATTTATAACGTGTTCAATACCTCTATACACCTATAATGCATTATAAGCATATGCTTTTTGTAAACAGGTACACCCATTAGCTGGACACCGGCTGTGAAAAATTAGGTAGAAAAGTAATATGGTAGATACCCACCACTACTGAAACTATAAAACAAACTAACGCACTCATTGGATGATGTCATCAGTGATGTCATCAATTATGTCATTTGAAATGTCATCAGTGATGTCATAAATGATGTCATAGAACATGGCAAGAGTGATGTAATATGTGAGGTCATAAGTAGGTATGTCCGGGGCTCAAGTTATAGTTAGTTCTGCTAAGAATAACTGGTGAATATCCGTGTTATTTTTAACTTCAAAACGTTAATGTTGTCACTACCATATTGACCTAACTATAACGTTCCTTTAACCTTTGTTTTTTTCAGTGGGTATATATATTATATGTATAAATTGCGCTATTTAAGTCAAACACGGATGGTAAACACGGTGGCTGTAAAGGCATCCCTTCTTTTAAGTAGATACACAGACTAATGAAAGGTATGCCTGGACAAAGCGAAGTCACACATGTTCTTCAGCCTCTTCCATAGTGAAGCTCTTGCTCTGCTACATCCATTATTGAGTAAAAGCATTTGGTTGTATTGAGGAAGATGTGCTTTATCCAGCAGTAAAACAAAACCCAAAAGGCAGTAACCCCATTGCACTCTAAACCCATGAAAATTATGTATATTATGGGATCCCAAAAAATGGGGCATTACTGAGCAAAATAAGGTGTAGTGCTTGATGCACAGGCACGGAAGTAAACATTTAAACAAGGTTAAATTATCCTTACCATTTAATAAATGCCATTAGGTATTCCAAAAATGCATGCCCATCTAATCAAACGCACTTTGTTGCTTATCTGTTCCAGTTAAATTACTGAAACTTCTACAGTAATTAGGAATGTTTTAAATAGGATTCAGTTGTGGGATTTATCAGTTGCTTAATAACATTTCAAAGTACACACACAGCTCATGCACTCATTGCAAAATATCAAAGTGTTAGCTTAACTAAATAAATCTATTCAATATATAACACTTATTTGATGATTTAAATTGACATTCAACCATTGACACATCAAAAGACTGCCCTTTACAGATCATATTTGTATTTCATGTGAAAACACTAAGCTAAAATGCAGTAACCTGTTTGGTTATATTTTAGGTTTAAATCTTTTTATTAATTTGGGAACTAATAACAGCAACCTTCTATATCCATTGGCCGTTGGGAAACAATAACCACCAGGAAAATAATAAGAAAGAAAGGAATGATAGAGAGAAGGAGAGGAAATCATAAGAAATTATAAATTATAAATAGTTTAAGCGAGAAACACCACAGGATTATAGAGCTACTCTTGCGTAGGCACAATATTCATCATCAATAGACAAATTATTCATTTGTATGAGCTGCTTGGGTGAGGCGAAGGACCAGCAACTATTTTGCACAAGTCAGTTCGAAAAACTCAGTCGCTAAAAATTTAATAGTTAAGCCCCATGTTTTATCAAAGCGTGGCAGCATGTGTGTGACACTTGCCATCAGTTTCTCCATACCGACAATCTCCCACAATTTATGCAGCCAGCTAGTCTAGTCAGAACAGTTTCAGTACCCCAGCGGGTCAGCAGGATCTGATGAGCAACCCCCAAAGCCAAAGTGATGGCTCGCCCACTGCAATATTGTAAAGAGTAGGTCAAAGCATTTGGTAATCCCAGTAGTATGTAGCTAGGGAGCCTGGGCAGCTTTGCATCATAAGTGTTGTCAATAAAGGACAGGACAGCCATCCAGAATTGCTAAATCTTTGGGCATTGCCACAGCAGGTGCGTTAGGGTGCCCTCCTGTCCGCAGCAATGCCAGCACTGAGAGTCCCCCCCAGCTTACAATGGTCCACCCTGACTGGGGTATTGTACCAATAGTGAGCTCTTTTAAGGAACATTTCCTTGCTTGCGGTGCTGCATGAAGAAGGCCTAGCTCTGTGGATAATATATTGCCATTCCTTCAGTGAAAATTCACACACACTCAGATTCCCTCCTATGTTGCGCTGGTGGTTTAGTTTGATGTAGGGAGGTGAGGAGGAAAGAGAATATATCTGAGAGTAAGCGTTTATCCGATTGGCGTGTAATAAACCATTTTTCGAAATCTGTCAATGGGCGACTAGTGTGTTTGTGAACTTGGGGCTGCGTGACCCAATGCCTCAGGGTGATGTATTGCCAGTAGGCCCCGAGAGGCTGGCTGTAATCAGAGCAGAGTTCATTGAACTCCATCACTCCATTCGCATCAAAGAGGTCCTCAATTCTCTTACAGTTAGCCTCTTGCCACCTAATATAGCTATCAACTTCCATTGCCAGCTGTAAGTCTGGGTGGCCTATAAATGGAGTCAGGGATGTTGTGTGTGGAGAAATGTCTCGCTTCCTGTACCTTGTCCCACACTCCCACTGTAGCCCTGGTGACCAGTAAAATATACACCCTGGCAGGTTCGTTTTTTAGGTCTCGCCTAGCGCAGCGTGCATGCGCTGCTCTTGGAGAGGGCCTCTTGTAATCACTGCAGACATTCACAAAGCTTTCCGAAAGCTCATGCGTCTGCTTGTCAAATTCTATTAGCCTTTGCGTGTGGCTTTCAAAAATTGAAAGCCCGCAATTGGCCAAAGGCGGGTGCATGTCCCTCCTTCTCTCTAAACGTTAACTCCCCTGGCCTAGGGAGCTCAAGAGTGAGCAGCTGCATTCCTGACATTCCTTGTCTAATTAGTGCAGTCGCTCTAACTGTCTTGGCCTCGTTCCCCAAAGCCTTCCAATCTTGCATTTCTGAGCAATGAGGGAATTCGGGGTGAGGGTGCGTGTATTTTATTTGTTTTTTTGTCCTTTTACTCAGGGTTGGCGTGGGGGAGGCGTTTAGCTTTTTAAACTGGGTAGTGAGGGCTCAATTGAAAATACGGCCATAATTTATCATAAATGGCAAGTTTCAGGGAGCCGGGCCAATGACTTAATGAGCCGCGCCATTCTTCTCTCCGTTTTAAGTGCCATATGTGGTGACGGATTGGACGCTGGTGTGGAGGCTGGGGCGACAATGCGGTGTGTTAATGATTAGGTCAGCTTTTTATTTCACTCTTCACTGCCTGAACACTGAAATCCTTGTGTCATATAGTCGAGAGAGGCCTTCTGCAGGGAGAACGCCCCCCCTTGCCTTGCTTGGAATAAATGGCTGTAGCCGGGCCCTTTATCAGGCGCGGAGTGACGAGCTCTCCCTTTATCCGCTCCAGAATGCAGTCTGCAGTGCGTATGATGTCATCTGCGGTGGCCTCACTGGGAAATCATTTGTGCTTTCCTTACATATTGCCGAGTTCGACAAAAGGAACTTTGTTTGAGCAGACTACAACTGTATGCGAGAGGCCAGGGCTCTAATTTGTCATTTCCTCCCGCTATGACGGCATTTCCATGAGGATGTGTGACGTGAAAGAGGGGGCAGAATCTGAGCATGTACGGTATCCTACGGTACCTTCTGTTGAGAAGAAGAAGAAGAAGGACAAACAATGCCTCAGAAATCACAAGAAACGGTATTGTGATTTCGCTTCCGTTTATTTATTCCTCGTAGATCGTTACAGCATCTACACACAAGTCAGGTCTACAGTTGAATGACATAACGGCATCCCAAACCCCCTTATAAGCAGCATGTAATATTAAAAAATATACTCCCCCGCGAGCCCAACCACTGTATACACTTGAAGGATAACACAAAGCACACCAGATAACCAGCGCGTGTTTTCTCTTACAAATATCGCAAGAAAAAATCTCACATACATACACACACGTGAGCACGCGAGAAAAGTACAAACCCACATCACGCGCTCGCGTGTATGCAACACCTTCTTGCCAGCACAAACCACTGGGACCCTGGGATGGTCCAGTAGAACAAGGGATTAGCCAGAAAATTAAAATAACCCACACTTTGAACCAAATCTATATGGTACCAAGCAAGTGAAGCAAATGAGCCCGAAACTCCCCAGAAGAGCTCTATTGTGTCTTCCATCAAAGCATCTATACATTCATCTTTTCACTTTTCCACCCACCCACTGATATCCACCACTTCTCCTTTGCATTCTGCAATCCATTAATTCTTTCATCTGTCATTCAATCTTTTACCAATCCATTCATTCATTGGCCATTCCATCTACACATCTGTTCACACATCCATCATTTGTTAAAACATCATCTGTGCATGCATCCATCTGTACATTCATCCACCCATCATTTGACATACCCATTCATAAATAAAGCCTTTTATCCATCAGTTGATACTTTCGTCCATCTAGCCATCCTCTCAAATTTCCATTTACTCTGCCCACCTTTAACCCGTCCATCCATCCATCACATATTTCCTTTCACCCTCTCATCTATCTATCTATCTATCTATCTATCTATCTATCTATCTATCTATCTATCTATCTATCTATCCACCCAGATTTCAATGTACTCTGTCATCCTTTCACACATCAATTCATCCTTTCATTTCCTTTTACTCTGCCATTCTTTCACCCACCCATTCATCTATTCTCACCCACCCATCCTTTCACCAACACATCCATCTCTCACTCACACATCTACCCATCCTCTCCCCCACTCATCTAACCACCCTCTCACCCACTCATCTAACCATCCTGTCATCCATTTATTTACCAGGGACTTCGACTTCAATCTTATGAATCCTCCTGGGGAAATGTATCACAAACAGGATGGCTACCCCTGCCCTTTTCCCCGAAATGAATGAAAAGTATTGGCGGTGAAACCACTGTGATCTAAGATGTTTCCCATCAGTGCGGAGTAGATGTTTTTCCTGTCAAAAACAAACATCACATCTGGGCTACCTGAGAATGTAAGGAGTGCCAGTCGCTTTGCCCGGACTTTAAGGCCCAGTAGGTTGAGGCTCAATATCTTAGTCATAAGGTTAGGTATAAGCAGGACTTAAAGCTAGCTAATAGTGAAGAGGTCAACCCTCCCCATTGTTGAGTCTGGAATCGAGTGACACATGAGCCATACTGTAGCTGAGAGGAGAAAGTTGTCTAGTGAAGAATGGAGAGGCCCATCGAATCCGGGGCAAATGTACATTCCCAATGGCGTGTGACAGAGAATGCGATGAAAATCATTCTCAAATCCTGTTTTGAGTATAAGCTGGCAAACATAACCATTCCTAACCGTGTATATTCCCTTGGAATGGTATGTGATAGTATTAGAAAGTAGCGGAATTGGGGGAGGGCGATCATATGCAGGAGTTCACCAGATTCTGACATTAACAGAGCATGCAAATAAACCCCCATCGGCAGTCATCAAAAAGTAACCATGGTAAGGCGTTGTTCAGGCCCCATGGGTAGCCAGTGGATGCACTTCTAGAGGAATGGATGGGAAAGGATGTGAAAACCCAGAAAGATAAAACAAATCAGAAGAACTCAACATTATAAAAACAGTCCCATTTCTGGGAAACAATGTCACCATTGAAGAAGGGATGGTCTGCCTAGCATCCAGACATCTAAGCACCACGAAAACGAAGGGGGAAGGAAGCCTCGCCAGGCAAGGCCGCTGTGAGTGGAGCACCCTGGCATCTCCACTCAGGGAGGGGAAGGAAACACAAAGTTTCTGCGAATCCCAGGAGGAGTCGCTATATGCACACAGCATCCGGTGTTTCCTCACGTTGCTGAAGTTTGCCCAGCCATGTCTCCCTTCCCCTATGACTTTCGGAGTCCGAAGGTTTCATCTATTAGATGCTTCCCGGTCCAGCGCTGACGTCTCAACTTGGCACTAGGCTCTGATGAGGGTTTATGTTGCGGGTGGCTGGGATCACCATCAGAGGCCAGGTCAAAGCCCAGCACTGATTGCGTCTCCTCCAGTGAGTAGACTGCATGGGTCTCCTGGTTCCATTTAAAGATCAACCGAAAGGGATGACCCCACTTGCATCAAATCCCTTTCTCGCGCAGGAAGTTTGTGGCTGGTTTCAAGGTTTTACTTCTTTGGAGGGTAAGCGGCGAGAGATCTTGAAAGATTTCAACCTGTATCCCTTCGAAGGATATGACTGACAGGTCTCGAGTCGCCGCCGTAATCATCAACTTTTGCTTGTAGGAGTGGACAAAGGTAAGTATGTCTTGCGGCCGCCCTGACCCCATGGAGGGGCGTCCAGCTCTATGAGTGCGATTGAGAAGGATCTCTTTGTCTCCCAGCACCAGAGCAACATGCATAAAGAGTTGCACTACAAAATCTTCCAAATTCCTGTGTCCGCTTGAAGAGGAACACCTTTTACACAAATGTAGGAGCGTCTTGACCTGTTTTCCAAATCTTCTAGGTGGTAGTAAAGCTCCTCATACTTGTCTTTCAGTTCCAGCAGCTCACAGGCGTGATCGTGGAGTTCCTCCTCCCGTCAGTCCCCAGCTCTCTCCATCCGGTCTCCCAATTCAGTAAGGTCGGATCTATGTTCCTGATGTCTGTGGCGATGTCCTGTCACAGGGCTGCAAAGTCGTGCCGCAGTGTGCTAAACAACTGGTCCAGGAAATTGCGGCTGCCCGGTTCTTCAGTGCCAGTCTCCTCCGCCACATGGCCCGCATCGCACGTGGAGGTCAGTGGTAGGAAGTCGTGACACGCCTCATTCTTTTGTAGCACTGGGCTTGTGCAGTAGATCCTTTATGGAGGCCTCTTTTATAGAGCGGTTAGTCGACATCCCCGGGGACACCGTCTCCCGAGGGCAGTTTAGCATCACCCCGGGGGGGCCACAGGTGGCGTAAGTGGCAATAAAAGAGAAAGTGTTGCTCCAATGTGTGCAGAGACTCCCTTATGAACGGCAAATATCTAAAGCTCAATTTCTCTGGAGGTTTTTCCGCCCCTACACCACACCAGGGCAAACCTCGCCTCCCCAGTAGCAACAGGAATCCCAACTGGGCACATCCGTCCCTCCCAACAAATATCCACCGCGGGCCACGTCTTCAGACACAGATGGCCTCCTGGGCCTCAGAATGCACAGCTGCCCTGCGCCCACCGCTGCCTCCAGATCTGGGGTCGCAGGCCTCGTCTGTGCCCCAACACTACACCGGGTATCGGCTTCTTCAGACGTCGTCCGGGGCTCATGATGATGAGCCCCGGACGACGATGGACGAGCTGCTACTCTGCTGCCATCTTGGCCACGCACCTTAAGTTATATTTTAATGAACCATTCAAAAAGTGTATTACTAGGTTCAAGTGTCGGTTCAAATTAGTGTCAGAAACTACCATTCACACTGCGCCGCAGCATTAAATAGTGCAAGTAAAAATGTAACAACATAATAAAAGATATCCTTTGAAATACATTTTGACACCACATCAGTTTAGAATGAATTCACCTTAAACGTTTATACTTAAAATTGCCACATGATATAGCACCTTGTTTTGTATTTAGGCTGAAGAGCATGTTGTTCCCTCCCAAATGGAGCAGGCAAGATTTTAATGTTGAATATTTTGTGGAGTACATACTTTCTAAACACTTGTAACAACACTAGCTCGGAAGGCGAGGACTCGCTACATACCGACTGAAAGTGAGGGGAGGCCGGTGTTCCTGTGTTCAGAGGGGCCAGAGCAGGGTCCTCCTAGCAGGCTGTGAAGGTGTCTGTGAAGTGGAGCCGGAGCTAGGGTATGTAATGTTGGGCCTCAGGCCCACATGACGCTCAAGCACTGACACAGACACCAGGATGTATGGTGTAGTAACTGCCCCGAGCACGTGCACCCGGGCCTTTTTATTAGCGGGGCCACGTCACTCGTGACACCCGTGATGGATGGGTGGGGGTGCAGTGTGTCCAGCCCTCAGGGGAGTGGCTGGAAGTACAGCTTCCTGCGGGACACTAGAACGTGTCTCGCAGGACACTACATTCCTCCCCAACTTTATTGAAGGACAAACAAAGTGTCAGTCCAACCTGTGGGGAAGAAACAAACGGTTCACTAAATACCACAGGGTCCATCAGTCTCTCGAGTCAGGTGACAGGACGACATCAGATATGGGCTGGTGAACTTGGCTAGCAGCAGGACCTTCTCGGCGGACACCCGTACTTTAACCTGAGGGACTCAGGACACGACTGCTTGCTTGGAGACGTCCGCTGCATATCGTCAGTTCGCCGACAATGACATGTCTTGCATGTCTTCCTCTTAGCTGACGTCGGTGATGGTCTGTGGTGGGTTCTAACAATTCTTTTTAGTGTACTGCGTCGTGACCCTGGACAGAGTCTCATGTGAGATTTCACGGAGGTGTTGCTGGACCGATTGTCCCTGTTGAACGACTTGGCTGTGACTGGTAACCTGTCGGTGGGGCAATGTCTCTCCTCGCTCTCCCGCCTGGGGAGGCCCGTCGCCGGGGTTGCTGCGGGACTGTAGGAAGGCTGCGCTGGAGCCGCTGCTTGTGTGCCGTCTGGGGGCAGCTGCAGGACCGCCGAGAAGCCGTTGCTTGGTCGCACGCACAACCCTCACGGGTGGATGAGTCTTGGTCAAGACTTGCACTCGCTGTCGCGGTTCCGCTGTAGGCCAGGTTCACAGGTGGCTTCTGATTTCATTTAGTCGGCTTGAGTGGCAACGCTTTCGGACTCCAGTCCATCGGTACTCGGGGAGTGGCGTTTGACGCAGGTGCTGATGGCTGGCGTGATGATGGGTGCCGCCATGTGGTGAGTCGGAATAACAGGTGGTGGTGACTAGCTGGTAGAGTTTGGATGTCAGGATGGACCTGGGCAGCCACGTGCCTCTGCCTTGCTGATGTTGAGTGTCTGTGGCGGCTTAGCACGTAGTGTGTGTGGATCCTCTCTTGCCTGGCTTGGGGCCACTGCCGACTCCGTCTTGAGGCGGTGTGAGGACGGACACTCAGTGCTGATCTTCACCCGTGGCATCTGCGGACAGGAGCAGGGATGCAACTTGACTTAGACTGCCGACGCTTGGGGATGGACGGTTGCCTGGGGAAGCGTAGGGATGAGACGAGGCTTGCGCTTGCTGCGGCTTATGTTCGGTTCACCCGTGGAGCTGTATCCAGGGACGTCGGTCTGCCTCGGTGGCTGTCTGGTGTGTCAGGGTGTGCTCTTGGCTGCTGGGCGAGTCCTTGGTCTTCTCTCTTTTGTTGGTCTATTCAGCCTACCTGTGTTTATCTGGTTTTCAGGGTGACAGGGCTGTCACTCTTCTTTCATCGAGGGTGTTGCGCTTAGACCTCGAGGCGGCGCTGTCCTGGCGCCGGCTTCTGCCTTTGCTCCGGCGCGCCCCTTGCTCGCTGGGCGACGTGAAGTCCAGTCACGTGTCGCTGGCGTTGGAGCGCCTGTTGCTGTGGCAGCCTGCCACGTGGTGTGTGCGACTCCTCTCTTGCCTGTCGTGGGTCACTGCCGACTCCATCTTGAGGCAGTGTTGAGGAGGACAGTGTGTCGCTTTCGTCCCACTGCGGGGCTTCGCTGGGGAGGTGGAGATGAGGATGCTCTCCTACCTGCGTTCAGCAGTGCTTCTTTGTGGAGGTGTCTCTATCTCCTGGGCGCCTGCCCGTGCTGTCGGGTTCATTGGTGTGGCCTTCTGCGCGCCTCTGACTTCGTGCACTCCGCCTCCTTCTTGGGCGCTCTCTTCTGGCACTTGGTGTGCCTGTGGTGTAGCTTGCGGTTGTGCCTGTTCACCAGTAGGAGCGGGCAGTGCGATCTGTTCTCTAGTGGTGGCGTTAGGCAGCTACTTGTGGTGCGTGCTCTGCACCAGTCTCTCTTGTGCTATTGGTGTGGAGGGGTACCTTGCGATGTTGCTGTCTGTTCGGCTTGCTGCTCCGGGGCCTTGCAAAGGGGGTACTCTCTGGGGCATGAACTTTTGAGGGCACGCCTCGCTGGGCCTGGTATAGTCTGTCTCTCTTGCCTGCTGACGTCGGTCATGGTGGGCAGTCAGTGTGCTTGACCGCTCTTTGGACACGCCGGTGTGGATCCCCCATCCAGGATCACCTTCCAAACTTCTGTTGCTGATCCTACCACTTCCGGTAGGGTAGTGGGGTATCAGGGCCTCTCTTCTGGCCTACCTCGCTGCTTAGGACAACGGTCGTGGGGCACAGCTGGCTATCTGCTCTGGCCAGGCAGCACATCCGTTCTTCAGTGCGTTGGTTTTGGGGAGGCACCAGGTGGCGCGACGATCATTGCGGTGGCTTTCCCTGATTGCTGCAGGTTTTGGGTGCTGGAGGAGCTGGTGCAGAGCTCTGTGCAGTGACTGACTGTCTGTGGCCACCGTGTGGGAACTGGGTGCTAGGGTGAAGTGAGCTGCACCCTATACTTGTGTGGAGGTTTAAGGTATTCCTTGCAGCTCATCCTTGCTGTTCCTAGGCTGGGGATCCACTGGTTTCAGCGGCTCTGTGGGTGCATGGGCTTCGATCTCCCTGCCCTGATGAATTTACCGCCCTGCTAATTTCTTTTCACTGCAGGCTGTTTCCTCCTCCCGTGCTTTGTTGGTGTGGCTGCAGTACCCCCTGTGGCAGCTAGGTGGCAGTGCAGCGCTTCAGTGCACGGCCCATCAGCTTTTCCTGGAAACCCACCACGATGCAGGCGCTCTTCCTCTGGGTATGGCAGTCTTTCACATGCTGCCGGCCATGCTGTCTCAGGGGCATTGTGTGGGCAGGTGTCCGGAACTCTGCTTGCAGTGTGAGCTGCATGGGGAAGGTAGGATGGTTTTCTCTTTTTCCCCAGAACTGTAAGCCCTTGCGGGGAAGAGCACTGACTGGAGCAGCGCTGCTGGTGTGGCAGGCATACGGGGTGTAGGTGCACGGAAAACAGACTCCTGCCGGTGCCGTGACTGGGCCAGTACAGCTGGGCGCCAATCTTTTACATCGTCTTGGCTGCAGGCGTTGAGTCACTGCTAGGGGCACAGCAGCAGGGAGGCTCCGAGTCAGAGCGCTCTCATCCCACCAGGCCGCTGAGCCATGTTGCCTTCTACCCTCGTGTTGGGGGTGCAGAGGTGAGTGCCGGTTGTTGCGCTGGTACCGGTGCAGGCACCAGGCGTATCGCGCTGTGTCTGGATGGCGAATCTCTGCTCCCGGTGTGGGAGCAGCAGGCGGAATAGCCCATGGGCAACTCAGGGCGGGGTAACTTCGAGGGTCCAGAAGCACGGCTGCGCCCTGCGCGGCGCTAGCCGTGGAGCTGCCTCGTGCGTCCGCTTGCCTTTTCTCACACTGACCTCTCGCAGTAGGGCTGGCTAGTATGGGCTGCAGCGGCGGCAGTATGTGGGCACCTGCCGGGACCTCTCTCCTGGGGCCAGGTCAAGCGCTGGGTGGCCTCCGACCTCCTCAGCACTGCCTCGATCGTCGTGCTGGCAATGGGCGTGTGGGAGCCCCCAGGCAGGCTACCTTGATCCTCCATGGTCTGGGTGGAGCGAGGGACGCGATCCCCTCTGCGGAGGGCCATCACAGTTCTGGCTCATTTCTTCCCCATGAAAGACATGAAGGTTCGAGCAGCAGGCATGCGGGGTTTAGCTACCCGCCTCGTCGCCAGTGTAATGTTGGGCCTCAGGCCCACATGACACTCAATCACTGACACGGACACCAGGATGTATGGTGTAGTAACTGCCCCGAGCACGTGCACCCGGGCCTTTTTATTAGTGGGGCCACGTCACTCGTGACACCCGTGATGGACGGGTGTGGGGTGCAGTGTGTCCAGCCCTCAGGGGAGTGGCTGGAAGTACAGCTTCCTGCGGGACACTAGAACGTGTCTCGCAGGACACTACAGGGTAGAAACTTGTCACTCGAGAAGCAGCGCATTATCAAAACTTTAAATGTTTTCTGATGCTGGATAGGGTAAATTGAATGAGGCGACCCTAACTCAGCAGGAAAAAGCTGCTGCTGCCCGTGGCGCATTGCAATTAGCCTTGAGAAGATGATGGCGTTGCCCCCTGGTGGGTGATAACCCCTGACTTTCGGTCAATCTGCGCGCGGTATAAAAGTAAGAATAGAGTGGGCGCCCGAGTGCGGCGCCTTAGAGGGAACACGGCATGACGTCGCCTCGAGAGGACTTGCGCCTTAGAGGGAACACGGCATGACGTCGCCTCGCGATGACTTGCTGATATCATTGATTGTCCTTGTGCCAAAGGCTACTGAGGGTGAGTTCCGGTTGAAACATCAACTTTCGTGTCTGGAAAGGTCCTCCGTGAATGACTACTTATACCAAAACAAGCGCACAGTGCCATGCACCAGCTTAGATGCGGTACATGTGGTTAGATGGAGTGGGAGAGGAGCAGAGATGCGGACAGCTGGCATGAAGTTTGATTTTAAGACTATTGCTGGTACACCCAAATGACTTTCAGTTGCTGGGCATACAATTTGAACAGTACACATGCATAGATAAGGCCCTGGGGTTGTGTGCGTGGCTTTTTAAAGGTTCAGCACATTCGTGGAGTGGCAGTACGGAAAGTCGCTGGGCCAGAGCATGTGCTGCCCTACCGTGATGATTTTCTGATGGCGTGGAAGGTAGGTAGGAGAAGTTAGTGCACAAGGCTCATGGCAAATTTCAGGAAGTGACACCTTATTTTGGAATTCCTTAGCGAATTAAAAGACCGGTGGCCCACTACATCTTTGGGGACAGAGCTGGACTCTATAATGATGGTGTGATGCTTGCCATCACAGTTGACAGTTCTGCAGCATGATGACCCAGTATCATAGAAGATGAAAATATTTCCGATGCATCCAGGTTTTTTTTTTTTTTACTGTACTTGAAAGGGAGGTGATGTGCGGAAGCTTGCCTGGGTGCATGGAAGCAAAGAAAGTACAGAATAGCATTTTTATATTTTTTCCCACCTGTGCTGGCACTGAGGCTCTGGGGTGAGGAGTTGAGGGACAGAAATGTTTCTTTTAGAGTGGGCAATCAGGCAGTAGATTAAGGATGTATATGTGCTGTGTTTCCTGAGAGAACTGGTGTTGTGGTGTTTGCGTTGAAACATTGTGTTTAGGGCACAACACATTCCTGGCCTAAAAAAATGAGGTGCTGGTCCCCTGTCTTATTTGCCGTGGGCGAGGTTCCGTGGTTTGGTTCCAGAGGAGGAGGTAGCAGCAACAGCAGTGGCAGCCAAAATGTAGGATATTGGAGAGCAAGGGCTTGGCATCTGACGGAAGCCACTGGCAACCTCAACAAACCAGTCACATCAGCAGGGTTGGATGGAGTTCTTGTAGTCAGGGGCTAGGAAACGAAACTGAATGGGAAGAAGTTTGAGAAAGATTAGTAACGATATGGTGAGGTTAGTGATGAGCCAGATTGATAAAAGAATAATCGCCAGTGATGATAACCAGGGAACTGGAGGGTATCACCTTTTATGGGGGTCTACAAGCTAGTATGGAGGAATTTGAAAGGCTGAAATAGACTGAAGGGGACAAGAAGTTGTGAGAAGTTGGCCTGATATATGCTGTCCACTAGTTATAGTGGGCACATTGTATCAGTCCAAACAACCCCTTATTGGTTATAGGTTAAAGACAACCTTTATTGAAAGCTATCCTAGTGGTAGCTATGGAGAGCAGCCGCTAAGTCTTGAAGGAATGTAAAGCAGCTTGTTTTACCAGTCTATAATCTCTTGAGTCACTAAATGAAAGATATCCACACCAGGTATATATATAAAATATATGTATTTATTACTAAACACACCCACCTAGTCTCTTTATGAGGTCAAAACACATAAGTTACACTTCAATAATCACAGTAAAATAGCACAAATACACGTCAGGCCCTAGGGGCAAGCCAAACCATATACTAAAAGAGTGGAATAAGAACCACGACTTAACTAGACACAAGGCCTAGAGCCTGTAGAATCGCTGGGACCCCAAGGAACCACCCAAGGTAGTGACACAGGGGACCCACGGGGGCTCCTGTTAGCTCCTATGGGGAAAGTCGCGGTTAGATTTTTATAGATTAGGGACACTTAGAAATGAGTCAGGACCAAACCCTTTTGGACTTAGGAAATTCTAGTGCTAGCACCCACGGGAGCACCGGAGTACTCGTGTTACCTCACCCAGGGAAGCCCGCTGCATAGGTGTCTTTTGGTGTCGGGTCGCGTCGTCGATTTCAATGGGAGCTGGCGAAGAAGTGCTGCTGTCGTGAAGATGCGAAGTGTCAGAAGAGATCCAAGCCTGGATTGAAGATGAGAAGAACCTGAAAGCAGAGGGACAGAGTCTGGGTCACTAGCCAGTGACCAGGGAGGCGATGGACAGATGCCCACCGATGTCGAGTGATATCAGGTGAAAGAGGTGAAGCTGGACTCTTCAGCCACAAGGACCAGGAGGCGTCGAGGATGACCAGGAGCTCGATTCGAGCTGTCCCACGAAGGATGTCGAGTGCTGCAGCGTCGGTGCCCGGATTGGCCACAACAAGCCTTGGCAACAGCAACCCATGCAGAAACGAGAAAGATGCTTTGGTGCAGACCAGCAAGGTCTGTGGGACTCACTACTTGGTAAGGAGTCGGGGCACGTCTGGAGCAACCAGGGAAGCCCAAGGAAATTCAAAGTTACCCCCTCAGGGACCCACCAGTCAACAGAGCAGGGATCGCGAAGGGACCTCAAGACGAAACACAAAATGGCGGCCCATGGGTCACTCGGAATGACCAGGCCGACAATCTTCAGCGGATCCAGTGCTCGTGGTGGGGGCTACAAGTCAGCCCAAGCACGACTTCAAGAGACGTCGAGAAGTCAATGCACTTGCAGAAATGCACGGTGAACAGGAGTTAAGGTTCCACACTACTCACGAGGGCTGTAGGTCTCAGCTTTGCTGGGGACTCGGGTCGGCCTCTGAGATGTCTGGAAATCCTCTTCCTGGGCTGCAATTACTTTGGAGTCTGGGGGGAGCTTCGGAAATGCAGACCGGCAAATTGCTTCGTTGGTGCCCGCCAAGCAGGGAGTCACTTCTTGACCCCAAGGGAGATTTCCTCAGTCCTCTGTTCTTTAGCAGAGCAGAGGATTCGGCTTCAGAGTTTCGTCCAGGGTAATCTAAAGTTCTGGTTACAGAGGTTCCTTACTTATACCTAAGGAAGGGGTTGGACTAGCTCTGGGGACCCACCTATGGAAGGGTTTGGAAAGAGGGGTGGCTACACCCATTTCCTTTGTCCAGTTTCGCACCAGAGCAGGGGCTGGAAGCCCCTGAACTGGTCTGAGCTGGACTATGCACAGGGACACCAAATGTGCCCCCAGTGCAGGACTTCAAAGCACTCAGAGAGTGCTTCCACCCAGCCCCAATACACATAAGCCTGTCTGGGAGGTGGTTACACCTCCCTGTGACAGGAAACCTATTGTCCAGGCTTCCCCTGCCGGAGTTTCGGTCAGCAGTAGGAGGCCAGACTTGTGTCTGTGGCTGCAGCATCCATTTTGTGATGCCAGGGCTCTATTAAGTTTCTACCGGGTATACCAGAGCTGTCATGCCTCTCCCTCTAGAAGGGTGGGATCATACTCCCACACCAGTTACTGGTGTGGGGGTATGATTCCAAGGTGTTTGACACCAAACACGACATGTTTCCATGCAGCCAGTCCAAAGTTAGCATTTACCGTTTGGTTATAATGCACTTAAGAGTATATGGTCAGGCTGCACTACAAACAGCATTAGAGAAGGGTTTCCGAACAGTGCAGAGGGGCTCTGCTCATGCAGGGGCACCCTCTCACATAAGAACCAAGCACTCTGCCTTAAGGATTGATAAGGCCTGCCATAGGAGTGACTTATAGGTTTATATGTGTGTGTGTGTGTGTGTGTGTGTGTGTGTATATATATATATATTATCTACTGGCGCATGGCATATGTCCTCCAAATGAAAATATAAATGATTACCTTTCACAACGAAGCGCATAATATGTCCTCCATGTGCGCACGGTGCGCGAAGCGCATCGTGCGTACATGGCCCATCCCGCGTAACGTGGGCACGCGGTGCGCGCAGCGCACCGCCTGACCACCGTGCGTGCACGGCACTAACTGCGTAAAGTGGGAGCGCGGTGCGCGAAGCGCACCGCGTGCTCACTGTGCACGCACGGAACGAACTGCGTTAACTGGGTGCGCACGCCACGAATGGCGTAAAGTAACTTAGCATTTAAAAAAACGTACAAATTCACTGAAAAAACCATAGGTTTCACACACGTTATAGTTAGGAATTAGCATTTAAAAAACCTTGCAAATTCACTGAAAAAACCATAGGTTTCACACATGTTATAGTTAGCGGAAATTTTAATCATAAAAAACCATTGAAATTCCCCCGTTATAGTTAGTGCAGGCAACTATAACTCACGCGACCGCAATCCTCTGCTGATGCTAATACTGTATTTAGACACTTATTTGCCCATGTCTTCTTCCATTAAATTTTAGCTATACATATATTACAAATATTTTTTTTTCATAAAGACACATATGTCATCAGCAGAGGATTGCGGTCGCGTGAGTTATAGTTGCCTGCACTAACTATAACGGGGGAATTTCAATGGTTTTTTATGATTAAAATTTCCGCTAACTATAACATGTGTGAAACCTATGGTTTTTTCAGTGAATATATATATATATATATATATATATATATATTCAATGAAAAAACCAAAGGTTTCACACACGTTATAGTTAGGAATTAACATTTAAAAAACCTTAGAAATTAAATGAAAATACCAAAGATTTCACACATGTTATAGTTAGCTGGACATTTCACTCGTAAAAAACCAATGAAATTCCCCCGTTATAGTTAGTTCAGCTAACTATAACTCGCGCGCCCGCAATGCACTGCTGATGACGTCACATATTACATCACTCATGACATGGTCACTGACATCACTCATGACATCACTGATGACATCTCAAATGACATCACTGATGACATCACTGATGACATCATCCTTGTGATAGAGTGGCAGACCTCCTCTCACCCTAATATAACCTTTGATACACACATTCAAAAATAGAGACTACAATTTTCAAAACAATTGACATACCAATACCAGTTACAACAACCTCTTCAGTAATTCTAAGAACCACATACACATCCACTCATTCACCAACAGTCCTATACAGTCACTCATACATGTACTCACTCATCATATGTACTCATACACCTATACATCCTGTTACACAATGCCACTCATCCATAGAGTTACTCACACACATAGTCACTCATGCTAATAAAGAAACAAACATACATTTATTTGCATATACAGTTATACACACACCACCACACTTACTTATACGGAAACTTACACATACTTAGTCTTTTAAACAGTCACTTATAGAAACACATACTTATTCATACAGGAACTCTTTCAATCTCTCACTCTCACATATACTCACTTATATACACCAATAGTCACATATACTAGTTTAAAACATATGTAGTTACTCATAAAGACACTATTGAGACAGTCATTCACTCACTAACACACCCATACACACACTCATCCACCCATACAGTCCTGCACACATGCTGTCTTCAACACATACAAAGAGTGAATCACTCATTCATGCACCTATGCACTACGTAATACCCCCCACCGAACCATGCAGACACTCAGACTGATACTCAAAAAAACAACTAATAACCTATATAGACACCCATGAAGCTACTCACCAACCCATGCAGCCACTTATACACAAAGTGAGAGACTGATACAGATATTTACATATTTAAACATTACTCAGTAAGCCATGTATTCACTATGATACACTTAATAAGTCAGTTACACAATAAATTTTTCAAAAACAAATCATCCATTTAGACACTTATATACCCATTTATTCTTCCATTGACCTTGAGATATACATATATAAAACATATGTAATTTTCAGAAAAACACACATTCACTGGATGATGTCATCAGTGATGTCATCAGTGATGTCATTTGAGATGTCATCAGTGATGTCATGAGTGATGTCAGTGACCATGTCATGAGTGATGTAATATGTGACGTCATCAGCAGTGCATTGCGGGCGCGCGAGTTATAGTTAGCTGAACTAACTATAACAGGGGAATTTCATTGGTTTTTTACGAGTGAAATGTCCAGCTAACTATAACATGTGTGAAACCTTTGGTTTTTTCATTTAATTTCTAAGGTTTTTTAAATGCTAATTCCTAACTATAACGTGTGTGAAACCTTTGGTTTTTTCATTGAATTTCTAAGGTTTTTTAAATGCTAATTCCTAACTATAACGTGTGTGAAACCCATGGTTTTTTCAGTGAATTTGCAAGGTTTTTTAAATGCTAATTCTTATATTTACCTTTTTTTTTGCAATGTTTTTTACATATTTTTATTTTAATTTTATATCCTTTTTTAAAGACTATGGTTAAATTTTAAAAATTCTACAATATATTTTTTATTTTTACCTTTTTTTTTAAACTAAACAGGTAAGATTTAGTAGTATAACAGTGGTTTTTTTTTTCCCTTTTTTTTTTTTTGTATTTTTTTAACGTGCGCGTACGGTAAGCGCACGTCTTGCTTTTATTACGTTAGATTTCTACGCTGTTTGCGTTCATTTAGGCAATTTGCGTAGACGTACGTCACGCGCACGCAGCGCGTAACGCGTACGCTGCACGCGCATGTTACGCGGAAGTGAAGGGGTGTGCCTGTTTTGCACATGCGCGCGTGCGCGTGTCTTTTTTACGCGCATGCGTACTTTTGCCGTAAGCGCTCCGTAAGCGCACCGTAAGCGTAACGTACGCGCACGTTGGGTCATGTGATCAAGAAACAAGACTTTTGATTGGTTTTTACTACTTTCAGTTCTAGAACTCTCCTACACCACACCCATTCCCCTCATTTCTGCTTGTGATCCCTTAGGAGAAGGAGCTGAGTTGTCTTTGTGATACGATGGCAGAACAGCAGACCTCTTCTGAGAGTGAGGCTAGCAGCACTACCTTGAGGCAGAGAAGGAGGAAACAAAAGAGCTCTTTCATATGGGAGTATTTTTCTTTTCCAGAGGGCAAGAAAAAGGTAAATGCACCCTTAGTGACTTGTAAGCTTTGTGACCGTGTACTTTCAAGAGGGAATCCCAACAAGAAGTATTCCTTCGGGAATCACACTATGTTGAGACACCTTCATGATGTACACGGTAGGACATATGCTCGACATACTGAAGGTAACCCTTCAGTAAGTCAACCAAGCACATCCACAGCAGCTCAGCCTGGTCCATCATCTGCAGGGCCGAGTCCATCTTCGGCAGGTCAGCTGAGCCCTTCATCTGTGGGGGGAGCATCTCCTTTTTCTGGTCCTCTGGAAACCAACCATCGGTTTGCGAGGGTTACAATGCGGTGCTCAAATTGCCATGGTCTAATTGTTCGTGGGGAGACCAGTGTTGCCCTAGTGAACAATAAAATAGACCAGCACATTTGTCCTACCGACTAATATTCCCATTCTTTCTTTCCTCTGTCCCTGCATGAACACAACGGCTCTTTTAAGAGCCAACCTTACCTTTCAACTTTTTTTTATATATTTTTTGTAACTTTTTTTTTATTTATTTTTTTACCGTACGCGTACGGTACGCGTAATTTTTTTTTTTTTTTTTTAAAAACACTAAAAATCAATTATCACATTACAAGGTCCTTGAGAGACTACAATAAAAAACTGAAAATGTGATTGTGGAGAAGTGGAAAAAAGGGACCATGAAATTTCTGACTTACCATACCCACTCAAAAAATTATTTATTAATTAAAATTTAATTTTAATTGCTATAAAAATGGTTCAAGTTTTTGAAAATTTTCTATCTCAATCTGAAAAAAAAGAAAAAAGTATTAATATTTAATAAAACATTTTATAATACAGTACACATATTTACATATTTTCCAAAAACAATTTTTTGCCTTTTTTTTGCTGTTTTCAGAATATATTGCATTTCACTATAAATCGTGAAAGCAATTGCATTCATCACTTAACAGCGGGCAAAAAAAAAAAAAACAATCTCAAAGATTGTTTAAAAAAAGCCCAGAATCTCTTCTCAGAGATTATCGAAATGCAAAATATTATTCATTAAAAATATCATCTAATAACAAAAATTATTTCTAAAAAATCCCGTCTGACAATTTTCTTACAGAAGCATAATCTCAAAAATAATATATCTCAAATAAATCCACAATACATCTAGTTTCCTTTCTTTTAGGCCAAATGTTAATTTTTGAAATTATTTTTTGATTAAATTTCCAACGATAATCCAATAAAATTCCAAAATTTAAATTGTACAGATGTTACTGATTCTCTCTAAAATTTTGGTTTCCGAAAGATTAATTAGGATTTAATTAAGTCCACAATACAATTGGATACCTTTCCTTTAGGCCAAATGGTAATTTTAAAAATCTTTTTTGATTAAATTTCCAACGGTAATCCAATAAAATACAAAAATTTAAATTGTACAGATGTTACCGATTCTTTCTAAAATGTTGTTTTCCGAAACATTAATTAAAAATTTCATAAGTCCACAATACAATTGGTTACCTTTCCTTTAGGCCAAATGATAATTTTTAAAATCTTTAAATTTGAAAATTCCAATAGTAATCCAATAAAATGGTAAAATTCTTTTGTACAGATCTTGCCAAGTCTCTCTAAAATTTAGGTTTCAGGAAGATTAGATAGGAATTTGCTAAATCAAAAGGCAAACGTTGCTTGAAAATCAATTGTGAATCATTACACAGTGTCCAGCCTTTTTCACATTTAAGATAAACTGTGTAATGTCCATAAGTAACAGTAGGTCCTTCATGGAAAATTATTGCAACTGTTACAAAAGTTTTTCCTGAAATTGATAATTGCTGTCCTGTAAACTTCTTTATTAAAGTATCCAATTTTGAACCATCAGCTCTACATCGTTGCATCATTAAAATTACATACTGTCCGTATTCCTTTAAAATTAACGTTGAAAACAGGTCAGATTTACACTCACTGCATTCCATGCTATGATTAGCATCTTTAACTAATTTAGCAAAAGTGACTGTTTTACTCTCTGGCAATGTTAAATAAATAAACCTTTCAGAATCAACATTAGAGCCACATGTATTGAAACAGTTTTCACAACTATGTTCCCATTTATAAGAGAGACCAAACATATTTTCAATGGGAACCCCTTCTTCTTCCAGTACCTGAAGAAAATACAACAAGAATTCCTGTGCGTCTTGCTGTACATTTTGAGAAAACTGTGTACATCCTGAACATACATCTAAAAGTTTTCTAATTTCAGTAGCACTTTCTATTTGAGTTTTATCATTACTCAGCTTTTGAAAAAGGAGACTCAACTCAGAACAGAATCTTTTTCTCTGATTTACTATTATCTGCTCTTGCAAACTTTCCAGATAAAATGCAACATTCAGCACTACATTAGCGTAGCAGTTGACACCAGAGCTATTTTCAAAATGACATCCTACAACCTCTTCTTCATTTTCCTTTTTCTTTTTGCTTGCAATTACATCACTCCTCTTTTTTTTCCTCCTCTCTACATCCTCATTACAGATATTCTCATTTCTCCTTTTACGAGAAACTACACGTTTCTCTAACACAGGATACTGACCTAAATGAGGAGCATAGGTTCTTCTTAATCTATTATACTCCTTTACACAATTTGTATCAGCACTAACTTTTGAGCCATCAAAGTCTATCATGAATAAACCAGATAATGTTTTCACTCGTGACAAAGCTACATAAGCCATACCTTCTTTGAACACAGTTGAACCAATGTTCACAAAAGCACAATCTACAGTCAATCCTTGAGACTTGTGAATAGTTACAGCATATGCTAGAGAAAACGGAAACTGCTTCCTACGTACATATAAGTCTTTCACAAGCATGAAACGAACTGAACAACGACAAATGTCTTTAACTTCTTCTATCTGATCAAATTTTATTTTTAAACATTCAATTCCATCTTTTTTCTGATAATTAATAAAACCCACAACTCTTCCCATAGCTCCATTAACTAAACCTTTTTCAACATCCAAATTTCTCCTTAAAAATACTCTACAGTTCATGCAAACATATAGATTTTTTTCTAATCCAGTTGTTTTGGAAATGTTCTTCTCTAGTGAATCCAATTTATTTTTCAGTGTGCCTGTTAATGTGATAGTAATTCTTCCATCCTCAATTTTGTCCACTGCTTCCAATTTCCTGATATCTTCCTTTTCCAATTTTAAAAGCTCCTTATTGAATATTGAGCATTCACGTAGAGTTGGCATTAAGCAGATGACACTTTTCTTTTCTGCAATGTTCTTGTATATCTTCTCTGCAACTATTTCTTCCTTTGGAAATAAATTATGTAGCAGCCGACTCTATAATGCTTTTTTGCCAACTTCTGTGAGTAGTCCAATTCTGATATCTTTCAGAATACTTCCATATTCTTCATCGTTTGCTTGCCTCATATTAGTAGTAAGTTCCTTGTACTCAAAGAAGGACCAAATATTTGCATTACCGATGCTTCCCAATGACTTTTGTGTCTTCATGTGTCACAGTATTAAACACTGGTTGTCCTTTAACTGGAATAAGTTGTAGAAGATCCCCAAAAACTATGACATGTTTTCCACCAAATAACACGTCATAGTCTGTCTTCAGAATTTGCTGCATTCTTAAATGCACAAAGGCAAGCATTAAGTTTGATACCATGCTCACCTCATCAATAATGAGAACTTGCATCTTCTTCAATACTCTTGAAACTTCCAAGCATGCTTCTCCAGTTAGCTTGTTGTATTGTATTTTGTTCTCATGCTCCACTGGTAACATTAGCAAACGATGTAAGGTGATTCCTTTTATGTTATATGCTGCTAACCCAGTTGGAGCAGTAATCACACAAGACAAAGTAGAATCCGTTTTTTGCTGTAGGTAGCTTCTGATGACTTTTATTAGGAAACTTTTTCCAGTTCCAGCTTGTCCGCTTACATACATCCTGATTGGATGAAATGATGTGCATGAGCACTCTTTTTTTTCATGTAGAAATCTGTGATCAATTTTGTTTCTGATCTCTTCATAAATTTGTTGCTGCTCTTCATTCAGTTGTCTTTCCAAATTTTGTAAGTCTATAAATTCTTCTTGAGCTTGATTCATAGCCGTTTCCACTTCATTCATGGCTATTGATGCTTCATTTTCAACGATTGGTTGAACTAGGGGATCTTGACTGTGTGTTCCTGAACTTTGGCTGTCTTGAGAACTGTCTCTAGCTACTTCAGCTGCAATTGTAGTTTCCTGTTCAATTTCTTCATTTAACATTTGCAGATAAGTTGAGAATGTACTGCATTGTATGCTGTCTTTGCAAGCATTAAAAGAATCTTCATAGCTTTGAAATTCTCCCAGTAGTTCATCCTCTGTACGCCATGGTTTAAACAGCTGTAAAAGAGCCAAGTAGTAAAATTCCTTTTTGTCAGTAGTGTCGCAACTCAGCTTCCTGTGATTTATCAAACTTCCTTTTGTTTGCTTCACCAAACATCCTTCCTCACCAATGACTTTATATTTTCCATTGTTGATGTCTTCTGCGGCTTTCCGTGAATAAATGTAGTTCTGCAGCACTTCATAGAGACACATGTTCTCCAGATGATGACTTCTTTTGGGATAATATGTGTCCAACATGTTTGATTTCAAAATATCTGTACTTTCTGGGTCATTCTCGGCCAAATATTCAATTTCTCCAACAGATTTCAGTACCCGATTTCTCATTGCTGCAAGGCCTAAACTTGCCCAAATTATTCTTCTTGATTTCGAGTAGAGACTTGCAGAAGATAACCTATCTGAACATTCGTAGGATCCAATTTCTCGATGCGATAACATCTTTAAACTGAAACTGTACAGCTTCTTACTGACAGTCTTCTCGTGAGAAATCTCTTCCCACATTTCTTTCAATTCAGTTTTTTCAGATTTAGTAATGTAAGACGTTACATATCGAGCAACAGCAATGGAATTGTCAGCTACATACTGTATATCCATGTTAGCATTCCACATGGATAAAATGACTGGGTTGTAGTCATTTATATTTTTTGATTCTTCTTTTCTTTTTAGGTTGTAGGTATTCTTAGGTGATTTTCTTGTGATAGTATGTCTCACAGATGACATAAAACTGTTTACTCTTCCATTTGAAAGAACAGGTCTAGGAAATCCAAATTGACATTTAGTGTAGTATTTATCTTTGGTCTTGTATTTCCGTCGACAGTATTTTCCACACCGATGACTTTGGAAACGTAAAACTTGCTCCTTTAACTTTTTCTCTTCTGTGCTTTTTGGTATAGCACATGTTGCATATTCTTCAATGTAAGATAACACTGCTTCATCAGTATCTGTTCCAAACTTTGGGGCATCCTTGATCCACAACAGCATATGAATATGAGGAGCACCTCTTGCCTGGTACTCTTTTCTCCAAAAGAAATCCACTTCTTCTCCAAGAGGTGGATTTTTTTTATTGCAGATGAAGGACATCATAGCCTCAAATCTATGATTGAAATATCTGCAAACATTAACCGGATCCAATGAGCACAGTTCTCCTGCTGTCTTGTATTCGATGTTTTTAATGTTTGAATTTGCCTCTCGTAGAAAATCCAGTAAATCATCCCAAGCGTACTCAGCACAGCTTAGGGTAAGGAACCATGTTGGTGTTCCTAAATTTCGTAACATGCATTTTAATTCACCATGGCGTCGGTACCAATATTCATTTGTCCCACGCTGACAAGCCATCAGATTTATCAGTTGTGTTTCCAAATGATCATCTCGGTGCTGCACTTTCTCCATAAAATCCTTAGCAGACACATTTTGTAAATGTACTCCACTTTTTAAAATGTGATTTACTGCATAAGATAGTGCAGACAAGTCGCTTTCAAATAAAAGATGGAACAAATAAGGAATACTTTGTCGAAATCTGGGATCTTCTGCATATAGTCTTGTAGTCCGATACTCAGAAGCTGGAATCTGTTCTGGACGTTCATCGTATCGTCCTCCTTTTCCTTTAGGAAACAGCTGGGGAAAACATCGAACTTCCAAGCTCTCTTCCCATACACTCACGGGAGTTCCTTTTGCTTTCTTCATCTGAAAGAGATCAATATTGTCTCCCATAACTTCTTTTGAATGAAGAGGATGTATGCTAAAATGTTCATAAATTTCTTCTTCCTTTGACTTGTCCACTTTTTCAATTTGTCCAGTTGGTGTTTCTGTGTCTTCTTGTAAATCTTCTTCTTCTTCTTCTATATAAATTGATTCATACCATTTGTTATTCCTTTTCAAATACAAATTTGCTCTTTGTACTTTCCGTACATCTACCAGCTCCTGCCAAATCTTCTTATTCTTTGTAGGTACACCATTAACCAGAATAACTAATGGTTCAGTTTCCAAAGTATCTGCATCAATAGTTTCCATATTTTTTTTCAAATCCAAGGGCAAATGCACCACTCTACCTTTTAAACCTCTCAGTAAATCTGAAGGAGGTAATTTACCAGTTTTGGGCTCCATACGTACTATGGTCTGGAACGGATGAACACATTGAATAAGTATAGACTCATATGTATTTAATTCAGAAAGTTTGGCAGGAATAACATCCAATTCTAAATTATTATGTACAGCTCTGGTTGGCATTCTATTTTCCTCTAACTTGTTGTAACAGTATTTACAAATACGCTGATCTTCACCCAATTCAAAACAATTTTCAAGAAATATATATGTGGCAAAATCCTTCCACTTATAATTATCTTCATTTTCACTCTTTCTGTAGAGATCAACATTCCTAGTTTGTTTTTTATAATGAGTTCTGCGGCAACAAATACAAGTTATATTTGGTCTTTCATTAGAGATTATTGCAAATTTTGTTATGTGATCATTAAATGTTTTACTTACAGAGGGTTCTACATTCTCTTCCACTTCTTCCTCATTTACTGTGTCCTTTTCTGCACTGTCTTGTTCAGGACCAAAGTAACAAAACTGAATTTCATCAATAACCTTCTCTACATCTGATACCGATCCACGGAACAGAGCCCTATTCAATTCATCTAACTTTATTGCTGGACTTTTAGCAAAATACAACCGTCTCACAAACTTTCTCATTTCAGTATGATGAACAGCCAGCATCCTAAAATGATGAAAAACACTATTACACACTTTTCTAGATAGACAAGCCAGAGAATGACCCTGCAAACCAGTATTCTCTCTCACTCTGCATGGATCTAGACTTTGAAGCACCTTAATCTTCTGTTTTACACTTTTTTTTACTATATTCTCTTAGAAACTCACGAAATTTATCAATAGATTCCTGACGCACAGTGCAAATACTACTACAATTCCAAGTGTACACTGGGGCTTTAGGACGTCTCCCCATAGCCTCATCCGCCATCACTTGTACCTCATCTCTTGGAACCATTATCTCCTTCTCCATTATGCAACCATTTTTCACTTCATAAGCACGACCTCTGGTGTCAACTGCATGCAGCAAACTATTACTTAGAAAATAACTCTCTTCATTAAAAAAAGGTTCACTACTTGAACTATGCATCCATTCTCCTAAAAACACTTTACAAAAGTTTGTTCTTTTCACTACTCTTTTCCTTTTGCTTTGTGATTTCAGTACATTAACCATTTTATCTAATGTACGCATCCTATTCAAAATTAAAATGAATAGTTTCCTTTTTAATTCTAATGCCTTTGCTGCAATGGCTTCAATTTCTTTTTTTCTCTTATAATATTTTGCCTTTTTCTTATATTTCTTCACATCCTTTATCAAATTGGACATCACTCTTCTCTGAAACATTTTTCTACGTATCTCTTTAAACGTTGTTTTTCTGTTTAAGTTAATCTTTATTGTTGCAGAAGGTATATTTGCATTAACTAAATTCTCAATTTTTTCCTGTTCTTTTCTATTGAAAACATTCTTTCCAGTACAGACATTTTGTACATTTTTCCTTTTTTTGAAGATGTTCTTTAAAAAATCTTTTGTCTGCTTACCAGAAGACTTTCTCTTTTTCCCAACATGAGCATCTCCAACTAACTTAGGTCCTCCAGTTGTCTTCAAATATAGTTTTTTTTTGTGGTTTTTCCTTTGTCTGGATTTTGTAGGCATCTTAAATTTTGTTCACTGCTCTTCAGCAATACCTGAAAAAAACTAAAAAAAAATTCCTTTTTTATATTTAAATATATTACTACATTTTTTATGATCTTTTCAAATCTTAAAATACTAAGTACCCCTTTCCTAGAAGTGAAAACCACAATAACACCTTCACAAATTAAATATCTAAAAACAATTCCTGTGTGCACACAGAGTCATGCTTTGAAATTAGGCAGAAAACGAAATTTCTTTGCCAATTGGAAAGCACACTTTCTACTACTTTTTTGGCAAGTGATAAGTACTTTTACAGACTGACACATTTTGAATCCACTTTTCAGATTCTGATAAAAGCACATGTCCAAACTGCTTTTTGAGACCAGCACCATGTGTAACCTAGTTGACGGACTACACTCCAGCAAGGGCAACCAGCCTTAGTGATGCTGAATGTATTTGCATTACTGACTGCAACCTCAAACCCCACTCGGTTGTGAATACTGTGCATGATTCCACAGGATAAGCAGCTGGCTGTGTGCTAAGAGTCTGCTTCTGCATAAAAAAATAGCTCCCCCTTTCCATCTAATGCAAATGTAAAATCACCAGAGCAATACCAAACAGCTTTCTGAGACCAGCAACATGTGTAACCTGGGTGACTGACTACACTCCAGCAAGGGCAACCAGCCTTACTGATGCTGAATGTATTTGCATTACTGAGTGCAACCTCAAACCCTTAAAGTATTCCTTATTTTTACCAGTACACCTTAATTTATCGTGAAAACATAGTCCATATTATTTTACATGTTCCTCACATTTAAATTTCTCCCAAAACAGAAAATGATAAACACAACTTCAACAAAAGGAATTCCAATTCTATTATTCATTTCTTAATTTACCATATACATCCCCTCTCAAACTCTAAACTCACCTTTAAAATTAGTTAGTTGTGAAAGAAATGTGGCACTCAAACAGCAGATTATCAGAGCCAGGATCTCTGTTCTGTACACCTCTCAGCAGAACCAGATAATGGCAATGTTTCCCTCTTTTTTTCCACACATATACATGTTAATTTCAAATCTCAGTGCTTCCCCCTTTTTTTCAAATGTAATCACACATTTCTATTGGTTGAAAACCAACCCTTTTCCAAAAGTACCCTTCCCCCAACTTGACTTCAGCCTAGTACCCTTCCCCCAACTTGACTTCTGCCTGCTACCATAGCAACAGCTCTTGAAACACTGCTGTGTAGAGTTAGGTCAGAAGTTCACCACACAATGTTTCATTTCCAAAGAGCAGGAGTGCTTGACTTTTCAAACCTAACAGCAAATCCATAGTACTGTTCTTTGGTAACACATTTTTCTGTACCAATAAAAAACATGCTTCTATAAATTTACACATACAGCCTAGTTTTTATTGTAGAATGGTATGAAACAGCCAATCAGTTCTTTTTTTTATAAAAAAATATGTATGCCTCCATTTCCAAACTGTCTTTTATTTCTTTTTACCATTCTACTGAATTACACCTCCTGAGTGCATCCAGTTCTCCTTTGAAGATGTTCACAGTGTGGATTGTAGGGCACAGCTATGTCTTCTGGAGTGAAAACTATGCAGAGAAAACAGGTATGGTGAGAGACCTTGCTTTGCCAAATGTAGACATTAAATGGATTGGTCAGAGAGGGTTAAAGTGGCACCAATTGATGCCATTGGTGAAATCCTTCATGCAAATCCAACACCCTGACCTCATAATAGTGCACTGTGGTGGCAATGAACTAGGCACTTTGACTGGGGTAGGTCTGGAAATGCTTATGAAGGAGACCTTTGCACAACTGTTTTCACTTTTCCCTAACACTGCCTTTGTTTTTTCTAACATATGCCAAAGGCAAAAATGGAACTGGTCCAATCTTTTTTGTCCACAGATTGACAAAGCAAGAAAGCACGTCAACAAATCTGTTTCTGCTTTCCTCCGTGACTATGGTATGGGTTCCATTTACCACAACAACTTGCGTTACGACATGCAAGACATTTATAGAGGAGATGGTGTACACTTCACTGATGAAGGGAACAGAGTCTTCCTCTTGAACCTTAGACTCTGCATCGGTACTTACTTGTAGGTACCACTAAAAAATCACAATAAACACAACGGCTCTTTTTAGAGCCCCCTAATATCTAAACACTTAAATCTGCATTTAATTTCTTTTTTTTTTTTTTTTTTTACCGTACGCGTACGGTGAGCTTACCGTACGCGTACCCCGCGATTATTTTAAAATTAATAAATGTTTTTTTTTGTACTTTTCTGTCCTTCTTTGACCCCCTTTCAAATGTTAGGGGGTCTGTAACTCTCTTCCTTGCCCCCTTTTCAAGTTATCACCCTTTTTTTTTCTGAGTGAAACACACAAAATGGCGGCCGCCGCTTCCTGGTTTCGACCGATTCGAATGTTTACTAAGATCTAACAGCCAATCAGAATCGCGCTCGCGCACGTCACCGTACGCGTACGGTAAGCGCACCGTAAGCGCACCGTAAGCTGGCTCAGATATATATATTGATTTAAAGGCTATTTTCTCAGAATCTACTGAACAGATTTACACCAAACCTACAAAAGGCACTTCCTTGACCTGAGGACTACCTCTCTGCCAAATTTCAAGTAATTCTGTTCAGCCGTTCGGGCTGTAGCTGTGTCTAAAGGTCCTATGGAAAAATGCATGGGAAAAACGCGTTTTGGGACCCCCCCTTTTATCTCAGCCCCGCTTGACGAATCCCCCCGAGACTTTCAGGGTAGGAGCGGAGCGTAGCGCCCCACCTATTTTGAAATATTCGCGAGGATTCGTCGACCGGCGCCAAAGTTATTCAAAATAGAATGTTGCGGTTTTCCTATGGTAAGAGGGTCCTAACTATAATTACCTACTGGCGACCGCCAGTAGGTAATATATCATGAGTTATAGTTACTTTAGGGCACGAGTTATAGTTACCTGAGATAGCTATAACTGGCGGATTATGGTATCCCTCTGTAGTTATAGTGCGGGTTACCAGAGCAAGGAATTCCTCTGATTTTTACACAGTAATAACTTTGCACCCATTTGATGAATCGCCATGAACAATAACAGACCTATTCCTGTTTCTTACATTGGCAGAATATGCAAAGTTTTGCAGAGATTCATCAATTGGTTGGAAAAAAAGGAGGGTCCTAAGTGCGAATGGGCACAATGCATATTCTTTAGACTTTGTACTCATGTGTTATGAAGATGGCTGAACCGATTTGATTTAAATTTGTCAGGATAGCACAATATGGTGCACAGATGATCCTTTTGGGTACTACAGGTATATAGGGTACATATTCTTTTAAAGTTGCAAGCTATTTTCACTTAATGCTATCTGTAGTTGTGTTTTTTTTTGCAAAATTATGTGGTATTTTGTAGAAGTACAGCGGTACATAGTGATTATGTGATTGGCTAATGATTGCCTTTACAAAAGTTAAAGGCAGCCATGTTGTTTTTAGGTACACTTTGGCTGTGTTCTGCATTAAGCCCTCGGATATAGGTACGCATTAGGTTTGATATTTTTCCCCTACCTATGACCACTTTACAAAAGTGGTCATAGGTAGGCAAAAATATTAATTAAATGTTATGTTAAAATAAATGTATTGGGTACCCCGGTACTGCCTCAGGAGAGCCCCAGTACTTAAAATAAATAATTTAAACAAATATTAAAAAATATAAAAAGCACAATAATGCACTATATTTTACAAATATAATGTACTACACTGTATTTTCTACTTTTAAAATATGCAAAAAAGGTCTATGCAGTACTGTGGTAATACCTGCAAATTACTGTGCTACAATAAAAATGATTAAACAATGTGCAGTGCTCCCTACACTGCACGAAAACTATGTATTGGCACGCTAACAAAGAGGTAATAGGTAGTGAACAAGAATATAACCTACTACTTGCCTATATATCTCACACCATAACCCAGAACACAGAGAAAGGCAGAATGAAGCCAAACTGTGCTAAAAACAGCATAGCTGCCTTTTACCTTTGATAAACACAGGCATTAGCCAATCACATACTGACTTCTCATCCGCCTGCACCATGGTATGCTGCAAACTTACTGCTGTATACCGCAAACATGGCGTGGTGTACCATGGTAAATATATAAATAATTTTTATAAATCTTATACCTTTAATACTACTTACACTATTCACACATACTTTCTAAAATTACCATTTACAACTCTCAAAATGTATTCCTGACACATTACATCAGTTCGCACACTTTCACACTATGACTCTTTCCGTTACCACACTCCACTCTATGCCACTCCATTCTCCCTCACTCCACTCTACTATTCGCCACTTCACCATACTATTCGCCACTTCACTATACTATACGCCACTCCACTCCACTATACTATACTATATGCCACTCCACTATACTATGTGCCACTCCACTATACTGTACTATGTGCCACTCCACTATACTGTACTATGCGCCACTCCACTATACTGTACTATGCGCCACTCCACCATACTGTACTATGCGCCACTATACTATACTATGCGCCACTCCACTATACTGTACTATGCGCCACGCCACTCCACTATGTGCCACTCCACTATACTGTACTATGCGCCACGCCACTCCACTATGGGCCACTCCACTATACTGTACTATGGGCCACACCACTCCACTATGGGCCACTATACTGTACTATGCGCCACGCCACTATGGGCCACTCCACTATGGGCCACTCCACTATGGGCCACTCCACTATGGGCCATGCCACTCCACTCCACTATACTATACTGTACTGTACTATACTATGGGCCACGCCACTATACGCCACTCCACTATTCGCCACGACACTACACGCCACTCCACTACATGCTACGCAGCCGATGTCACAGGGCTCTTCTGTTAAATAGCTGTGTTATGTAGGGGCAGCCACACCGTGGAGGCTGTGGCCAAAACCCCAGGTTCAAGGCCTGGAAAGCACCTCCTGTTAAGTTTCTCGGTACACACGTGCTTGGCACCAAAATAAAACTCAGCCAAGCCACCAGGATCCTACGCCACCATCAAACCTCTAGACCAGTGTCAGACAATGAGTCCAGGGTGCACCCCCTGAAGGTCTGAACTCACCAATGTGCAGTGGGGGTGCATGGCAGGCAGCTGCTCTGGTAAAGGTGGGGCCACAACAGGGCCACCCAGGGTGGTTCACCCCAGCTCCATCTGATCAGGCACCATAGGTCCACTGTGAGAGCTTGCCGGGCTCCAGGTCATGGCCAGTCTCTTGGAAGTGGCCTGCTAACTTGCCGTGTGGGTCCTCCAACTCCCCATGGTGATCAGCAGTAGGGGACCATAGCATATCACTCCCCACATGGTGAATTGATTTCCTCCAGGAAGCACTCTGCAGGTCAATTTACCCAGCCGATAGGTGCATTTCTAGTCAGAAGTGTCCTCAGTCTGCCTCTGGCCCATGAGGCCCAACAGCTGGGTCCAGACTTTGGCTCAAAGTAGGACCCAGAAACAAGTGGTGTGTCCCCTAGCCCCTCCAAGACTAGGCCACAGATCTGGGGGAGAAATTTCAATTGGATCGACAGATAACAGCATGATTAAAAGAGTTTTGAGCCCCATTTTGGCCGTATGGGCCACTCCCCATGATATGAAGATCGTTGTAATCACATGTAATCTTTATGGGGACTTTAACTTCACTATACTGTGGAAATATGGATTTTTCTGATCAGTTATGTCCCCTATCTTGGACCCCAACGGTTTCATGTATGAATCACAAGTACATGTATGTTCCCTCCAGTTCCAGTTATGAAGACGCAAACACATGTGCGTCCACCGTCAACATGTCCTCTTTCAGATCAGCCATGAATGGGCCGGATATTCCATTCCTAAGTACGAAAGGCTACCGGCTTTATATGGTTCACTTATGCCATTTTACAGTCCAGGCAAGTAGGCCTTGATTCTGTCATCAAGCTTTTCTTTCTTTCTGCCTCTGAAGCTCCAGTCTGAGCCTGCATCTGTGACCATGAACTTTGTCTCATTCCCTGCGCGGCTCACGAAGCCTGACATCAGCCTGTTGCCTGCCAAAAACTGTATTTCACCTTCGAAATTATCTGCTCCGCTCCCTGCCCAATGCATTCCTGTCTAGTAGTTTAAGTAAACATTCTTCCAGCTACCGAGCAAAGGCCCGGCTTCTCTGTCTTTATGCAAGTAATTCATAGCCTTATTATTATGGAAGACTTCTGCCCTCGCATCTAGTGTAGACACTTAGACGCTTGTACACGCACTAACAGTCAGTATAGTCAGTATAGAATAAGATTCTACTCTAAGAGACCTCTCTTTTGGATAACATAGTTCTTTAAACATAGGATGTTAGATATGATTTGGGATTAGGTTGACTTGACCCTCCAGACTTCTGTCGCCACATGTAGAGCTAAATGTCAAGTCCCCTTCACCCCCTAGTTGCACGTCAATCACACGTCATGCTGCTGTGCGCGCATTTCTGCCAAGTATTTCTGCTGACATTGCGAAATTCTTTCATGGAACCACCCTATTATGACATCACACCTGATGACGTTCTTTAGCCACACCCAGTTCCACCTACTTTTGCTACGTATGTATGTCTTATCTACACTATCAATTGTTACGCCTCTTGCATTTGCTTCACTGTAATGCCTATTGTATAAAAATGATTATCAATAATGTATGTACTTCACTTCCTGAACCTTCGTGGTGATGGAACTTGGAGCAACCGATTCGAATCGTCCATTGGAATAAAGCCCATTCCGAACCTCTAATACCACGGATTCTGCCTCTTATTTATTGAGCTATTTTTATTATGTTTCTGTATCAAATTAAGTCCCGGTAATTAAATTATTTACCACATGAATGGCGCCCGAATAGGGACACTTTCTCATCTCACGCGCCGGCGGTGCGTTGCAGGCCCGGTCTCCTGCCACAGCTGGACGGACAACAACGCGTACCAGCAGGATTTCCTGTATCTCCCTCCGGTCAAGCGGGGGCGACTGAGGCTGCGATCAACACCCAGACGAGGCGGTGAGAAGTGCGAAGTATCCCGACCAGAGCCTAGCTGAGAGAGCAAGATCCGAGGTATACAGAGGCCCACCAGGTTTCCGAAGCTCAGAAGTGTCCGAAGTTTTCGAGTCGAGTCCAGTCCGGTCCAGTTCAGTTCCGTTCCGAGGCCTTCCGTTCCGAGCTACCCGGTGAGTACCATTACTGGGGAGGCGTTCTGACGTGCACATAGGTTGTGCCGGTCAAGACGGGTTTGGGTACACAAATCCGGTCTGCACTGTTTCAGCAGTGTATCTGTACTGTTTAGCAGTATATCTAGTATATCAAGTATATAAATTCAGAATAATCCAGATAATGCCGAGTATTATGTTTAGTGATTAAGTTTTCCTTAGATCGTCATCATCATTGTTTGCTCATTTAAATGTTAAATGTTAAATGTGTTAAAACGTTCTGCATATTGTGGTATGAATGACTGTTCATTATCGTGTTTATTGTATTAAGTTTGTTCAAGATCAAGTATCAGATCAGTTCTCAATATGCCGCTCTTTTCGAAATTAAGACAGATCACAACTAGAAAAGGGGTACTCGAAGAAGCTGTTCCTATTCCTCCTAGGGACACTCCAGGGTACTTCATGTATCATAAACACGGCTTAGACGCTATATTATTTCTTGATTTATGGGTAGACTACACCAAGGAATTACCAGAAAGTCAGAGGTGGCCCGCAGCTGGGACCTGGGATGCAGAGTGCATCATGAAAGTAGAGGAAGAGTTATGGAAAAGGAAAGTCAGACAGTCACAGAAAGACGCCGTTGAGTTATGGCGTAAAGAATCTCATAGACGTACAGAAAAAGCACTCCGACAGGAAGAGAAAAATAAGGAGAATTCAAATAAAGTCCGAGAAAATCTATTAATTGAAGAAGGTACACGAGTGAAATCAGAACAAGTAGATAGACAAAGAAATGCCCTTATGAAAGGTATGTATCCCCTTATGGCCGAGGGATTACCTAAGGCTACTCCGGGGATACCAAAAGACTTGCCAACCCCATTATTTCCAATAAAAGTACATCCTAAGGGGCATCCTAGAACCGCAGAAGATGTTTTTCTTTCCTCATATTTAGATGACGCAGCTCCCGAGTATGCTAACCCCGCCCCACATAGACCGTCGGCCGGGGAGGTTCAACGCCAAGATCCTGTATCTGTATCTCTACAACAACAAATCCTGACACAAGTTCCGGCAAGCACATCTGTTTCCACATCTGTTCCTACAGCTACTTCTATAGCTGTGTCCACACCTATAGTTGCTGTATCGCGTTCAACGAATCCTTTCACGCCCGATACCCCAGACGGGGCTACCGGAGGTGCTACCAATATTTTTTCTACGCCACCCAGAGTAAATAAACTTACCTTTCAAGAATCAGCACATCCACGTACCCCCAAACTCATAAATGCCCGTACGCTTAAGGAACTTCTTATAGATTGTAGATATGACCCTGTGCCCGGCAAAGAGGACGAAATGATCATGGCATCATTACGTATCAGACGAGCCGCGGTGTATTTAGGGAAGTTACCAGGAATGACTATGCATCTAGATAATATATACCATTTTGTCCAAACAGGGCGAGATTCTGAATGTATTAACAGAGCTATGGAATACCAGAAAGTGGAGATACAAGGGGAACTGTTACGTTTCCTTATAAATTGTGTGATCAGAAATCAAGACCGACCGGGGGTAGACCCGGAAGCAATGCAAACTCTTACCAGATGGAGCCAGAATATATCAGAAGGGAGACATGATAAGCAAAACTGTATAATAGCCATGTGCCGAAAGATCCGTAAAGAAATAGAACGCCTGCACGAAGAGAGATTAGCGGTAGACCAGTTCGAACAAAGCGAGGAGGAAGGATCAGGACTGCCCACAGGACAGTCAGACACCATAGCCTATGTAGGTAGAGGAAGATCTTGTAATAGTACTAGATGTTTTACTGACCCGATACGTCCGATATGTCCAGATAATAACAGGAATTTCCAAACACCTATAATAAATATAAGGTCCCCCGAGCATTCGTTCCAAGCCGCTGACAAATTACTGCGAGAACGAAGGGGTTATCATTTACTCGATTCTATGGATGAACAAGAATTAGCCAGGTCAGCCGTTCATTGGGTTGACAGTCCCGGAAAATATGGTGATGATACAGTAGCACACACATTTTTGAACCTCACCCCAGATGAACAGCGTTTAGCTGGGATTTATATGATTCAACAACTTCTTATACTATATAAAAGCCAACATTCAGATCCTGGTCCTTTACCTGATATATTGACTGAATTACTCACGAATAGATGGAGAGGTTCAGGTACTAAGCTAATTAAAGAAATACTAGAATCAAGAAAGCAGTACATTCTTTTTGTATGCCCAGAACATGTCTCACTGCCCATCAAGGAAAGACCGATGTATTACATGGACAGACAGAATCCCTTACGAGAAGTACACCCAATAAAGGGCGAGGACAATCAGTTTAAACGTGTATTTGTATATACGCCCATATCGAAAATAGAATTGTTAGAAATGAAGAAAGTGGTACCCAGTCATGACAAAGACCCAGCGGGTTTCCACCGAGAAATTAAAGACATGTTACTCATGGGAGAGTATACCTATCCCGACATTATGACAATATTAAAGGTATTGATGCCTGCTGGCATTTATGAAAAACTCAAGGAAAAAGAGTGGGAGGTGGGAGACCAAAAGATAGACTGGACAGCATTAGAAAATGAAGAAAAGGCCCGAGGTCCAGGTTCGGGGCTTGGGGACAAAACTAAAGCACTACCAGGTTTACTAGTACAGGTACTGCCACGTTTATTAACTACGAAAAAGGAAGACTGGGGTGCAATTTCAGCCTGTAAACAAAAGCAAGATGAAGACACTAGTGATTTCTATGCACGATTTGAAAAATGTTTTGGTATAAATAGTGGCATAAAAGCAAGTAGCGAATCATACCCACATCTGTTTGTGACAAAATTAGTTGAAAATTCCTTGCCCCAAGTGAAGAATAGAGTATTAAAATTCGAGAGTACCTGGCAAGGTAATACCCCATCACAAATGTTACAAATGTTACAGTACCATTACAATAGAATTAGAGAGGAACAAGAACATGAACAAAGACGCATGAAAGACACGAAAATGAAAATGCTAGTCTCCCAGACAGTTCCAGCTGAAGGACATAAAAAGGGTACGACACACTCCGGTGAGTCAGCAGGACCTGTAAAAGGGACATGCAACTATTGTAAACAACCAGGTCATTATATACACGATTGCCCAGTCCTGAAGCGTAATATCGCCACAGGTATTACAAAAGAAAGACCACGGCCACTTAGACAGGATCAGAATGAACAAGGAGCCCCGCAGCATGCACAGTCCATGCCAGCTCCACAACAGTCTATACAGTTTGTGCCAGCTGCACCAGCGCTGCCTGTTGCTGCCACACAAACCACGACACGACAGCTGTACCAGACCGCACAGTACGACTATCCTGATTATCAACGATACGCATGAACCAGCCTAGAGAGGGAAGTTGACTTACCCCTTATCGAGGTCCCAGTAGACCAAGAAGGACCTTATGTACATAGTGAATTATTAGGCCAAGATAGAAAATTTTTACTTGATACAGGGGCAAGTCGAACAACCATAAAACGTAGTGAAGTTCCAGGGGCACCCCTCTCAGGCTCACAGAATATTTCCCTTGGTTTTTCAGGAAAACCTATTGTTAATGAAGTATCACAGCCTCTTCCACTTACGATAGGACCCTTGACCAGAACTACAGATTTATTGCTTACTAAATCATGTCCAGAAAACTTGTTGGGTATAAAAACACTGAAAGCTCTAGGAGCTATAATATGTTGTTCTCCGGAAGGAGTAAGATTGTTTTTACGTGATTTCAAAGGTCACTATGTGTCTAGAGACATGGATCCCCGACTGCAGACTTTACCTACACATCTATGGGCACAAGGCCCTACTGATGTTGGTTGCATGAATATTACACCATATCGAGTTACACTAAAGGCAGGAGTGGTACTACCACGAATGCGACAATACAAGTTACCACCAGATGCTGTAGTGGCTTTACTACAAATCATTGACGAGCTCATTGCCCAAGGAGTGGTTGTGGAAACAGACTCCAATGTATGTAATTCCCCGATAATTCAGATTCTTAAACGAACAGATCCGAAGGCCCCGCCAGTATATCGATTGGTTATTGATCTGCGCGAATTAAACAAGTGCATTGTGCCACAATTCCCTGTGGTCCCAGATATCTCGTCATTACTGACAGCTATTGATTCTGAAGCAACATTCTTTACTGTAATTGATCTCAAGAATGCTTTTTTCAGCGTCCCAATAGATCCGGAAAGCCAATATTTGTTCGGATTTAGTTTAAATGGACGTAGCTTTAAATTCTCACGCGCACCTCAAGGATTTACAGAAAGCCCCAGCATCTATAGCCAAGCACTGAAACGAGAACTCGACAGTATCCACATGCCAGTAAACACTGCCCTGCTTCAATATGTCGATGATCTGCTGATCACCGCTAGAAGCGAACACGAATGTGAGAAAGCATCACTGACAGTTTTACAATTTCTAGCCGAAAAAGGGCACAAGGTGTCCCCTTCTAAGCTGCAATTCTGTGTCCAGCGAGTTGTTTATCTTGGACACTCGCTGTCCAAGGAGGGAAGGCAGCTTACACCCGACCGCATTCAGTTAATAGCTAACATGCCAATACCCAAGACACAAAAGGAGGTGCGGGCTTTTATAGGCCTCACTTCATATTGTAGGCAGTGGATCCCTCAGTATGCATTCCTAGCAAAACCACTCATTCAATTGACAACACAGGAGGCAGCCACATCGACTGTTCTCCCTTGGACTCAGGAACATACACAAGCTTTTGAAAACCTAAAGAAAGCCTTATGCCAAGCACCGGTTTTAGCAACACCATGTTACAATAAACAGTTTACACTCTTTGTTACAGAACGCGAAGGTACTGCCTTGTCAGTACTCACACAGGAACAGGCAGGATCCCACAAACCATGTGCTTATTTTTCTAGTACATTAGATCCCGTAGCTCAGGCTTTGCCTGCATGCCTGAAATCGGTGGCAGCAACAGCTTTAGCAATAAGACAAAGCGATGCCATAGTGTTAGGACATCCATTGACAGTTCAAGTACCACATGCAGTAGAAGTTCTTGTGAATAGAACGCAAACACAGCACTTGACTATAGCGCGACTTACAGGGTATGAATTAACATTGTTTCAGCCACATATAGAAATCAGACGTTGTAACACATTGAATCCTGCCACACTTTTACCCGTAATCGGAACAGACCCACTAGCTCATGATTGTATTGATGTTATTACAATCACGACGAAACCCAGACAAGACTTGACAGATGTCCCATTGTCAGACCCAGACCTAACGTTGTATGTAGATGGTTCATGTATGAGAACAAGTACAGGAGAGTTAGTGGCCGCTTACGCAGTCACAACAGACACTGAAGTCATCGAAACAAATTGCATAAATACCTTGTCAGCTCAAGCCGCAGAGCTCATCGCTCTGACACAAGCCTGTATTCAAGGCACAAATAAAAAAGTCAACATATACACTGATTCACGTTATGCATTCGGAGTTGTACATGACTTCGGCGTGCTGTGGCGAGAGAGAGGTTATTTAACTTCTCACGGTGCCCACATTCAGCACGGACCCCTCATTCATGCCTTATTAGATGCAATACATCTACCCACTGCAATATCAATTATGAAATGTAAAGCTCATACAAAAGTTATTGATATCATTTCTCAAGGCAATGATCTAGCTGACAGAACAGCTAAACAGACTGCTCAAACTCAAACATCCGACATGACAAAGACAAAAGTCCCGACGCCAACACATTGTATGACGATTAAAGATCCCGCTCGACGTAATTGACATACAGACGCATGCTACACCAGACGAAATAAAGAAATGGACTGAATTAGGAGGGATCCAAACGGATCAAGGATGGATGACGAAGGAAAAATCTGTGTGGTTCCTTCCTGATTCAATGGTCCAAGTTATTATTAACACTATACATAGTCCAGCGCATCTAGGAGAAAAAGCTATGCTAGACAGCATCCAACACATTTGGTTCAATAAACATTTACGAGCAGCAGCCAAGCAAAAAGTTCGTACCTGTATGATCTGTTGTCAGTTCAACCCAGGAAAAAGCGTTCCCGTAGAACAGGGTGGATTTCAGTCTCCTGATCACCCTTTTGAAGTGCTCCAGATGGATTATATCCAGATGGAACGATGTCGAGGATTCAAATATGTTCTCGTAGTTGTCTGTGCTCTTTCCCGTTGGACAGAGGCATACCCGGTTTCAGATTACACTGCCCCGACTACTGCCAAACAGTTAGTTCGAGAATTCTTCCCACGATACGGTTTACCACGTGTTGTCTACTCAGATAACGGCCAGCCGTTCTCATCCGAACTAATGAAACACGTTTCACTTTTGTTAGGCTATCAGTGGAAATTCCACTGTGTCCGACACCCCGAGGCAGCAGGTCTCGTAGAAAGACATAGTCAGATCCTGAAAATCAGATTGTCCAAAATATGCAGAGAGAAAGGTGTCGACTGGGTAGTAGCGTTACCAGTTGCACTCTTTTACATGAGAATGGTAGCACACTCTCGAACAGGGCTATCCCCGTATGAGGTGATCTTTGGCAGACCACCAAATATGTGGGGGACGCCTATACCACGAAAAATAACTGATATTGACTGTAATATGCTGACAGATTATTTGGCTTCCTTGATGTCTGCACTACAATCTTGTCGTTCACAGGTAGCTGCAGCCTTTCCCGACAACACTGAGGTGAAACCCCATGATATAATTCCGGGGGACCTGGTCCTCGTGAGGAACTTTGATCGAAAGACTCAGCTGGATCCTAGGTGGAAGTCACCGCAACTGGTCTTGCTCACCACAAGGACAGCCGTGAAGATCGAAGGCAGAAAAGGCTGGATACATTCAAGTCATATCAAGAAATTTCATGGACTACCATCGGATGTATATACCACACCTCGTGTGTCTTCACCCATTGACTCAAAACTTCCTTTTGTTGAATCAAGTAGTCACGAACAATATAAACTAAAACTCAGATCTAACCAGTCGAGAAATTTGATTGTTTAAGTCCTCTCCAAGGTGAAGCGGTTGAATTTGTCTCTGACATGTATCCCTTAGATCTGAATAGAGAAAGCACCCGAAAAATGTTGAAACGACATGCATACTGTAAATCACTGCGTAGTCATTGCACAGTGACGTTATTAATTTTGTTTTTCTTAAGTCTTTTAATAATTACTGCAAGTATATTGTTGCACATATATTATCCTATTTCTAGACATGTTTATAATGTTACTGCTGAACATTCTTTTAGTGAATTACCTCCGCATGAGTTGTCTTATAGATTTGCGCTGCGCAATAACACGTTTATTAGTATGTTACATCATTCCCATCAGGTTAGCAATGCTACAAATTGTTGGATATGTGGCCGACTCCCTCCCTATCAGAATTATAAAGGAATTCTACCTCTCTTTCCATACCCATTCACACACAACGGCTCCTGTGGAGCATGGTTTAGTTTAATTAATCCCCTAGATTCAAATTCTGCAGTTTATCAAGACAACTGGGTATGGGGAAATTTAAACTTAGTTTTACTTAAAGTCTGCTACCCTAACAAGGAGGGACTTCCCAAGAGAACAGGAACTGATCTAGAAAATGAAGTATATGGATTAGGTAATTTTACGCTTAATCTTATGATCCTAAATGTCGAATCCGAAGCTACTCCAATTTTGCCCGCCATGTCAGTATTTCCAGTAAAAGGTGAATTATGTGTAAGAAAGAATGGTTCCATACATATGGGCCATAGTAGATGCACCACTGTAATAGAATTCAGTGATCAAGGCAAGTCGACATTTAGAGCTTCCCGCCATTCCTATTTTATATGTGGTCAGACGGCATATGTACGTTTGCCTCTAGATTGGGATGGTACCTGCTACATTGGATTCCTTTTGCCACCTGTTTTCCTAGCTCCTCCCGATTATCACAGAAATACTCATTTAGTACACAATAGAGAAAGGAGAGATCTCCCAATTGTCGATTACACTGAAACAGCATGGGAAAAATACACAGATTTCAATAAAGGTCTCTTTCCCTATATAGGTACCGTTACTAATAGTAAGCTGATACGTAGATTAACTAGAACCCTTGAAGCAGTAGTGAACGAAACTATTTCCGCCTTAGGCAATTTAACAGAAGAACAGTCTGCTATGCGGATTGTTGTGCTTCAAAATCGTCTTGTCCTTGACGTCATCCTGGCCGATAGGGGCGGAGCTTGTAGGGTCATCGGATCAAGTTGTTGCATTTTCATACCAGAAAATTCGCCATCTGTATATAAAGCCATAACTCGCCTTCATAAGATTGTAAGCCAGATACACCAGAATCCAGGCACCTGGACTTGGTCCGGTTGGTTTTGGAGTGTATTATCTACCTTTGGATGGAAGGTCCTATCCTTCCTAGGTATTGGCTTTCTCATACTATTCAGTTGCTGTCTATGCCTACAATGTGGACCAGCGATTTGTGGTCTGTGTGCCACATCGTGTATTCCATCACCAAGATTTCATTCGTCCCAGAAGAAAAAAGAAGAACAAATGATGCTATATGAACAGATCAATGGATTGATGAAGATTGATATCTCTTGACGGGCAAGTAGGGGACAAGGAGGGAATGTGGAAATATGGATTTTTCTGATCAGTTATGTCCCCTATCTTGGACCCCAACGGTTTCATGTATGAATCACAAGTACATGTATGTTCCCTCCAGTTCCAGTTATGAAGACGCAAACACATGTGCGTCCACCGTCAACATGTCCTCTTTCAGATCAGCCATGAATGGGCCGGATATTCCATTCCTAAGTACGAAAGGCTACCGGCTTTATATGGTTCACTTATGCCATTTTACAGTCCAGGCAAGTAGGCCCTGATTCTGTCATCAAGCTTTTCTTTCTTTCTGCCTCTGAAGCTCCAGTCTGAGCCTGCATCTGTGACCATGAACTTTGTCTCATTCCCTGCGCGGCTCACGAAGCCTGACATCAGCCTGTTGCCTGCCAAAAACTGTATTTCACCTTCGAAATTATCTGCTCCGCTCCCTGCCCAATGCATTCCTGTCTAGTAGTTTAAGTAAACATTCTTCCAGCTACCGAGCAAAGGCCCGGCTTCTCTGTCTTTATGCAAGTAATTCATAGCCTTATTATTATGGAAGACTTCTGCCCTCGCATCTAGTGTAGACACTTAGACGCTTGTACACGCACTAACAGTCAGTATAGTCAGTATAGAATAAGATTCTACTCTAAGAGACCTCTCTTTTGGATAACATAGTTCTTTAAACATAGGATGTTAGATATGATTTGGGATTAGGTTGACTTGACCCTCCAGACTTCTGTCGCCACATGTAGAGCTAAATGTCAAGTCCCCTTCACCCCCTAGTTGCACGTCAATCACACGTCATGCTGCTGTGCGCGCATTTCTGCCAAGTATTTCTGCTGACATTGCGAAATTCTTTCATGGAACCACCCTATTATGACATCACACCTGATGACGTTCTTTAGCCACACCCAGTTCCACCTACTTTTGCTACGTATGTATGTCTTATCTACACTATCAATTGTTACGCCTCTTGCATTTGCTTCACTGTAATGCCTATTGTATAAAAATGATTAATTATCAATAATGTATGTACTTCACTTCCTGAACCTTCGTGGTGATGGAACTTGGAGCAACCGATTCGAATCGTCCATTGGAATAAAGCCCATTCCGAACCTCTAATACCACGGATTCTGCCTCTTATTTATTGAGCTATTTTTATTATGTTTCTGTATCAAATTAAGTCCCGGTAATTAAATTATTTACCACAATACCAACACACTATTTTTGTGGGTATTTGATAATGATTTCCTACACACACCGTCTCTGAGGGAACTTTAACGTTCTTATCATTACACAGAAATCTGTTTGGACTTGAGCATCATTATCTTCACACTCTGTGTGAGGAGTTAAGCATTGGGTTTACACACTATTTCAGTAGGGACTTTAACACAATCATCTTCACACACTATCTCTGTGGGGACTTAAACATCTCTATAATAGCACACTATCTCTGTGGAGAATTGAACATTATAATAACCCATCTTTGTGGGGACTTGTACATCACTGTAATAACATACCATCTCTGTGGGTAATTGAGCCTTCCTATAATTACACACAACTTTTGTTTGGACTTGATCATCATTAGTATAACAGTTCCTGGGGATTTATTCTTTGTCTCTACACACTATTTCAGTGAAAACTTGAATACCATCATCTTCACACACTATCTCTGTGGGTACTTGAACATCACAATTATAAAATCCCATCTCTTTGGGGACTCGAACATCATTATAAGAACACTATCTCTGTGGGCACATGCACATCACTATAATAACATACCATCTCTGAGGTAACTTGAATATTCCTTTAATTACACAGAACATCAGTGTGGACTTGAACATCATTAGCTTCACATCTTTATAATGGGATTTAAGCTTTCAATTTACACACTATTTCAGCGGGGACTGGAACACAATCCTCTTCACACACTGTCTCTGTGGGGACTTCAACAACTCTATAATAACACACTATCTTTGTGGGGACTTGAACGTCACTATAATAACATACCATCTCTGTGGGGTCTTGAGCATTCCTGTAACTACACACAAGCTCTGTTATGACTTGAACATCATAAGCCTCACATTCTCTGTATGGTAATATAAGCTTTCAATTTCCACACTATTTCAGTGGGGGCTTAAACACAATCATCTTCATACAATATCTCTGTGGGGACTTGAACATCACTATAAGAACACACTATCTTTGTGGGGACTTGAAAAACACTATAATAACACACTATCTTTGTGGGGACGTGAACATCACTATAATAACATACCATCTCTGTGGGGACTTGAGCATTCCTGTAACTACACACAAGCTCTGTTATGACTTGAACATCATTAGCTTCACATTCTCCGTATGTGGATTTAAGCTTTGTCTTTAAACACAATTTCAGTGGGTTCTAGAACACAATCATCTTCATGCACTAACTCTGGGGACTTTAACATCCTACGAATCTCACACTATCTCTGTGGGGACTTGGACAGGATTACATTCACATACTGTCCTTCTAAGACCTCATAAAATCATATGCTATTTCTATGGTGACTTGAATAAAATTATCTTCACATTGTAGAATGTGGGAACTTTCATCATGGCTGAAGACGCCATCAATATACAGACCCTAGTGCTCCTGTGATCACATACCACCTCTATCGGAATTATCACACACCATCCTAATGCATTGATGACATACCACCTCTGTGGGCCTCATCCGACACTACTCCTATGCAAACATTAAAATAACATGCATTCCTTGGGAGGTGTTGTCCAACAGCTATTTTGGCTAAAATGTAAGCAGTTAATCAAGCTCTGGGTTCCACTTGATCATGTTTCTTGGTTCCATATGTTAATTCTTTTATGTGTTAGTTACCTTATGCCCTAAGATTTTAAGCACTAATAAATAGGTTAAATACAGTTTTAAATGTCTTTCTGTAATAATTATGTGATATTTTCTGACACATTAACATAATCTGTCTTGTGTGTACACCCCTAGTATATATGCAGCAGTTCATATATGCATAGATTATTTATCAACCATATCCAAAAATAACATTATAAACATTTAGCCATGTGCTTTTGACTGTATTCAATCACAAATAGTGTTATGGATTAGGTCCCCTTAATGATGGTAGCAAGTGTTCAAGTCCCCACAAAGATGGTGCTGTGCGCACGATTAAATAACAATATATTTGCAAATTTGAAGCAGGATCCAGAGTTAAACAGCATACAGTTCCCTGGATGTACTCCGGCCATGGGCTCAGTGGTGCACAGACGAAATCAACAGTAAGACACTGAAAAGCTGCAAAGAGCTGGAAAATATTGAAGGGAGGGGACGGCTGACAAACTTGTAAGCATATAATATAGCAGTAAACCCGGCCCCTCTATTGCCGCCCTCTGGTATAACACTGACAGAACCGCCTGTAACAAACTTGGCTAATGCAAACATTAGTACTGACCCAAACATTGCTACTGATTCAGAGTTAAGGAAGGGGGATAATTGCCTACAAGTAAGCTCCATGGTGTCAGATGCTCAAAGCAGGATGAGCTCTCTTGATCCCAATACTATTGTCAGCCCGCATACTGGAGGGTACAGATCCTGAAGTCACAGGGGAGGATAGTGGCAGCCCTCCCCTGAGGCCCGACACTCAAAGGCGTGTACCTAATCGCACGAAAAGGAGAAGCACTAGAGGTGCGGGTAAAGATAAGGGCTCAGACTCTGGTAACAGCCAGATAAGTCAGCTAAAATGGGATTACTCCACCACTCATTTCAGGATAGAAACCGATGAGGAAGGTGGTATTCAATTTGACACTCATGAATCCCCGATTGAACTTAAAAATAAGACAGAATCTCCTCCTTCCATGGGGTTAATCTATTCTACACTCAAGCAGATCCAGACGGAAGCTCGATATGAGCAAAAGCGTGCCCACATGGCAACGAAGAAACTTCAAGGGGCCATTCTTAAAGTTAATAAAGTGTGTTCAGAGATTTTGGAGCACACTACCGTTCTAGAGGAGCGTATCATGGGGCCAGAGGCTGGGGCGGAAAGCACAGGACAACAAATCGCCGCAAATGAGGCCAGAATAACTGATGTACTCTGGAAACTGGAAGATTTTGAAAACAGGCAGCGGAGAAATAAGCTGTGGCTTCTAGGCATCGAAGAAAACGTGGAAGGGGAAGATATTTGTGGATTTGTTATAAGACTATTCAAGGGGGCTTTCCCGGAACTTGCTCAGTGGAACTGGGAAGCAGAGGTGCAAAGGATGCACAGATTCCCCCTGATGAGGAAAAAGAGAGCAGGCCAAAGTGAGAAACCCAGAGCTATTCTTATATTTTTTGTGTATTTTCTTCTGCGTCATGCAGTATTTGAGAAGGCTAGACCTGATGCAAGGCGAGTAGCTGAGGGGCACTCCTTTTTACGACCGGATTTTTGCCACACGACAGTGGAGAGAAGATGGAGGCCCCGGCAGCTAATCACTCCCTTTCAGAAGGTGGGCTGCGAGGTCTTTTTAATGAATCCTGCCCGACTCAAGGTCATCTATAAATGTATAACAAGAGTATTTACCTTGGAGTATATGCAGGAACTCTCTCCTGGTTAAGAGAACAATGTAAGGACTGAACTCTTTCGTTATTTTTTTTGCATACAGCAGGTCTGGGGGACATATGTTTCAATAGGATTATTTCACAGTTTTGTCTTTTTTTTTTTGTTTCTGGTTAAAATTAGGCGGGGAGCGGCTTGGGGCACAGTGGAATGCAGGAGGCATCACAAGGGTCTACAGACCTTTTTTGCCTTTTTGAGTGGGGCTGGGAGGGGGGCATAAGGGATCCAAAATAAAATAAATGGGCAGGCTCTAGGGATAGTGATGGGAGGCATTTGTAAACTGGTATGGGTATACCTTATAGCAACTAAACTCCAATTATCTACTAGTGGGTAAGCTCAGACTAGCTTCAATAAATATCTGCGGATTAAATAACCCTCAAAAGTGACCGAGATTTAGCTTGGACGTCCAATTCCTGAAGGCCGATATTATCTCCCTTCAGGAAACGCATATTGAAGGCAGTAGACGGGAGGTTGTGGAGCTGGCAGGATATCAAATGAGGTTCTAGCACTATGCAAGACACAAGGACAAGAGGTGTGGCAGTAATGGCACGAAAGGGACTAGCTAGGTTTTCATGTTCTAGCTCCGATACAATGGGAAGATGGGTAATAACTAAATGCTGTAGAGATAATAATGTGTTTAAACTCTGCTCGGTCTATGGTTCTGTCTTTGATGATCCAGCACTGTTTGAATGGCTGAATGTGGAATTAGTAGGTTGGCCCCAGCCACTTGTCATCTCTGGGCACTTTAATATTAATATGAGCTGCCAAACCTCTAACCGAATAGGGGATGGTTATCAAGGTCGCAAACACAGAGATTACAAGTCTTTGACACAGCTACGGCATCTTCATGGGCTGTAGGATGTTTGGGCAAAGCAAGAATCTAACGACCCGGGCTTCACATATTTTTCTGCCCCGCATCAAGTGCATGCAAGATTGGATTACTTCTTTGTGTCACAAGGATGCAGAATATATAAATTTCTGAGAGTTATGTCTGATCACAACCCTCTGGTGCTGGAAATGAATATCCAGATTAAACCTTTATCGGCATGTTGGACATTCAATAGGGCTATACTCAGCGAGGAAGGCTATTTACAGCACATGAGGATGTGGATACCTACATTTATTGAAGAGAACCAGGGGAGTACTAGCACGCATGTAGTCTGGGATACTCTTAAGGCTGGTTCAGGGGGTAAACTTCAAAAAATGGCTGGGAGAATCAAAGGAAAGAGAAGAATCTATTACGAGAACCGTATGAGGCGCTGGGAAGGGCAGAAAAACTCCTGATAGATGTTATCTCTAATGGGGGAGATCCAGAGGAAGCCCAATCTGGGATTCTACTTGCCAGATCGGCAATTACAAAGATTTCAGTAAAAAAAGCGTCAGGCAGGTATATGGCTTGGCGGAACAGGATATATGAGAGTAACGAAAGGGTGGGCCATATGCACCCGGTTCGTACTAGAGAGAAAATGGTTCAAGCTCGAATCGCTGAAATTAGAGACCCTAACATTGGTTTGGTTACTGAACCGTCAGCTGTTCTATCTCTGTTACAACAATTTTACCAGAAGTTATACACAGAATACCTCCAGATAGAGGATAGAGAAATAGAGGAATATTTGAACGGTCAAACCTTGGAACAAATTTCCCCAGCAGATAGAGAAACCTTAGAAATACCTATAAGTACTGAAGAGGTAAGAAAAGCAATCGAATCTTTACTATCAGGTAAAGCGGTCAGTACGGACTCGATCCTGGGGGAATTCTATAAGAAATTTACAGAACAGCTATTGGGACTCATGCTAGAGATCTGTTTGAGGACACAATTGGGCGAGGAGGACTCAGATTCTTGGAAACTGGCTAATATAGTCGTGTTTCCGCAAAAATGGCACACCTATTACAGAATTGGGATCACATCCTCCAATTACGTTGCTCAATAGTGATATAAAGATCTACGCTAAAATCCTTGCTAATAGACTAGCCCCAGTCATTAAGAAATTAGTCTCTCCCTAGAAAAACGGATTTGTACTGGGTCAGGGCACAACAGATCATATTTAACGGACGATTGCCCTATTTGATTCCACTAAGGTTACAGGAGATCCTATGGCTCTATTATTAGATGCAGAAAAAGCTTTTGATAGGGTCTATTGGCCTTTCTTTTGGCCAATTATGGAGAGAAAAGGGTTTGACAAGGGGCTCATCAGAGCTATTCAGACTATGTTTCGGGAGCCCACTGCCAGAATAGATATGATGGGTTCTACTTCTGACATATTTAAGATCACACGAGGTGCACGACAGGGCTGCCCTTGCTCGCCTCTACTGTTTGCCCTTTATATTGATCCTATAATTGAAAAAATAGAGAAGAATGAAAAGATTCAGGCTATCCATACTAAAGGAGGGGATACCAAGATTTTAGATTACGCGGTCGACCTGGCAACAGTTACACCTAACCCGCGGGATGTCCTTGTGGAAATAGATTGGGAGGTAAATTAATTTGGATATATCTCAGGGTACTACCTTGATGAAAGTAAAACACAAATTGTCAAGAACGATAAAATAGAATTTGAAGAAGTACAAGTAGTTCAGAACGCGAGGTATTTGGGGGTTGAAATCTGCGCTAATGTTGATAAGATCTTAAATATTAATATGGAGCCTCTATTGAGAAATTCAAAACAGATTTTACTAGAATTAATAATTTACATCTCACACTGTTAGGTAGGGGCAATGTTATTAAAATGTTATTCTTGCCAAAAATCTTCTATTTTTTTTAGAGCCATCCCAGTAGAAATACACAAATCACGTTTTTTAACTTTAAACCAGCTGATCTCTAGATTTTTGTGGGCTGAGCAAAGCCCTAGGAGAGCACTAAAATACATGACTTTGCCAAGAGATCGAGGGGGTTGGGCAGTTTCTAATTTACAATTGTATTATTGAGCTGCAGTTTTACAGCAAATGGCCGATCTACTGGGAAGAGATAACAGTGAGACGAGGGAAAGGCCAAACATCTCTATATATGAATTAATATATGGGATAGAATCTGGAGGCTGTCTTATGCAGCATATTGACTTCGCTTACTTTAAAAGGGTCACATTTAAGATATTGCTGGGAGCCTTCAGGGTTTGGACCGCAGTCCAAAAAAACCTGAAGTTGGGAAGGGTTCACAGATATATTCCCCTGGCTCATAATGAATTACTTCCAGCTTCGGGATTTTTTTACGAAGAAAGTAGTTAGTTGCTGCAAAGTACCTTTACTGGATACTCTACTGGGGGCTCAGCCAACGTTGTCACTAATTTATAAACTACTCAATAAGGAAATTGGAGATGATTTATCAAAACACACAAATCGCTGGCAGGATCTCCTGCAAGCAGGGATTGGGTAATGCGAGGACTCCCTCTTGCTGAGTCAGACAGCATTTATTTCGCCAAATCTGCAGGTACAATGGTTTAAAACCTGGCTCAATCTATACATTGCACCAGCACGGATTTTCAAATGGGGGAGGGATCTACCGTGTACACTGTAATCGATGCGGAGCTTTAGTAGCGGATAGTGTGCATATGTTTGCCCCATGTCCAAGACTTGTTTCTTTACAAAATCAGATTGGCGAGCGGCTCAGAAGTATGCTGGGATTTGGGCTGGATCTCACCCCAAATGATTATTCTTGGAGTAAGTAATCAAGAAATGGCTGGGCCAAACCGGATTTTTGTGTTTACAGCTATGGCTGTACTCAGGCTTTGCTTGGCCACCGTCTGGTTAGACCAGGACCCTCCTTCTGTACATTCTTGACTTGCCAAATTGCTAGCAGTATATTGGTGGGAGATAGCTGTATACAAACAGAGGGAAATGAGGGCACCATTGACTAGATGGATTAATGCGGACGCAGGTTCAATGGAAACTAGTTTAGGATAGTATAAGGATTTTGGAAAGTCTTGTAGCAATATCTTTATACAGTTTTTAATTTATTTTTAAAATTTGAATTTAAGCTTAGTTGTGCTTCTAAGGAATGCTAAGTTTAATTATATTTTGCATCATGAGGGTTGGGGGTTGGATAGGGTATGGGGCGGGCAGAGAGCAAGCAGGGGAGGGGGAAAGCTTTAAAAATGACATTTAATGTATTTTTCTGTTTTTCTCTCTGGATCATATGTCTATAATAAAAATTTAAATTAAAAAAAAAGAAATTCACAGAAAAAAAGGAAAGGGAGAGTGATTTCTTAGTGGGCCAGGCACCTATTATGCATGCACAGCTTTAATCTTGTGGACAGCTACTATATATAACCTTTGATATGTGCACAGCTCTTCACACACAGCCCACTCCCTCCAGAGAGCCGAGCCTCATTATGTGGCCAAACCCCTACAATACACAACCTTCGCCCTGTGCAGAGCTCTTCAAAGAGACCACTCCCTGTAGACACCCACACCCCATTAAATAACTAAGCCCCTACTACACACAGCCCATAACTCTATCCAAACTTCCACACCCCATTAGTAAGACCATACATGTTCTAAAAACATACAATCACTAGCCAGCGATAAGGTGTATAAGATTTTCTCTAGATGTACCATACTAAATACATTTAAGAGTATAGCAAACTTACTCTCATTGGATGAGGTCATTAGTGATGTTATCAGTGATGTAATCAATCATGCCATTAGTGATATAATATGAGAAGTCGTAAGCAGTGCATTGCAGTGGCACAAGTTATAATTAGCTCAGTAAATATAACTGCTGAATTTCAGTGTTGTAAAGCTCCAGTTGTTTGATTATTCGAAGACCTAACCATAACACTTTATTGACCTTTATTTTTCTTAGTGTATATATATATATATTGGGGTGCTGTGGACACCTGCTGCTGCCGGATGGGAAGTTTGGTGATTTCTTGAATATATATATATATATATATATATATATATATATATATATATATATACCTACTGGTGGTCGCCAGTAGATAGTTATAGTTAGGACCACGTTTCCATAGGAAATCCGCAACATTTTATTTTGAATAACTTTTGCGCCGGTCGACGAATCCTTGCGAATTTTTCAAAATAGGTGGGGCGCTACGCTCCGCTCCTACCCTGAAAGTCTCGGGGGGATTCGTCAAGCGGGGGCTGAGATAAAAGGGGGGTCCCAAAACGCGTTTTTCCCATGCATTTTTCCATAGGACCTTTAGACACAGCTACAGCCCGAACGGCTGAACAGAATTACTTGAAATTTGGCAGAGAGGTAGTCCTCAGGTCAAGGAAGTGCCTTTTGTAGGTTTGGTGTAAATCTGTTCAGTAGATTCTGAGAAAATAGCCTTTAAATCAATATATATATCTGAGCCAGCTTACGGTGCGCTTACGGTGCGCTTACCGTACGTGTACGGTGGCGTGCGCGAGCGCGATTCTGATTGGCCCTTAGATCTTAGTAAACATTCGAATCGGTCGAAACCAGGAAGCGGCGGCCGCCATTTTCTCTCTCGCACTCTGAGGGGGGAGCTGATAAACAAATGCCAAAAACATATAATGGGGCTGTTTAGACAGCGCCCATGCACATAACCATGTTAGTTGAGTCTTCAAAGATCCCCCAAGGCAAAAAACGGTAATTTTTTATTTTTCGAAAATTTCGCCGATTACGCTTACCGTACGCTTACCGTACGCGTACGGTAAATAATTATTTAAAAAAAAAAAACCACTATCTCCACCCCGTGTGCAAATGGTGGCCGAAGGCCACCATTTGTGCATGGCATATAAGAGCACAGCATTTCCCCAAAAAATTTCAACAGATTACCTATCACAAGGAAGCGCATAATATGTCCTCCATGTGCGCACGGTGCGCGAAGCGCATCGTGCGTACATGGCCCATCTAGCGTAACGTGGGCACGCGGTGCGCGTAGCGCACCGCGTGCCCACCGTGCGTGCACGGCACTAACTGCGTAAAGTGGGCGCGCACGCCACGAATGGCGTAAAGTAACTTAGCATTTAAAAAAACGTACAAATTCACTGAAAAAACCATAGGTTTCACACACGTTATAGTTAGGAATTAGCATTTAAAAAACCTTGCAAATTCACTGAAAAAACCATAGGTTTCACACATGTTATAGTTAGCGGAAATTTTACTGATAAAAAACCAATGAAATTCCCCCGTTATAGTTAGTGCAGGAAACTATAACTCACGCGACCGCAATCTTCTGCTGATGACATATGTGTCTTTATGAAAAAAAAATATTTGTAATATATGTATAGCTAAAAATTTATGGAAGAAGACATGGGCAAATAAGTGTCTAAATACAGTATTAGCATCAGCAGAGGATTGCGGTCGCGTGAGTTATAGTTTCCTGCACTAACTATAACGGGGGAATTTCATTGGTTTTTTACCAGTAAAATTTCCGCTAACTATAACATGTGTGAAACCTATGGTTTTTTCAGTGAATTATATATATATATATATATATATATATATACACACACACACACATTTGCACACAATTGGATCTCAACCTGAGCGCTCAACATCAACACACACACACATATATATATATATATATATATATATATATATTCACAGAAAAAACCATAGGTTTCAGGCACGTTATAGTTAGGAATTAGCATTTAAAAAACCTCAGAAATTCACTGAAAAAACCATAGGTTTCAGGGGTGTTATAGTTAGCTGGACTTTTCACTTGTACAAAACCATTGAAATTCCCCCGTTCTAGTTAGTTCAGCTAACTATAACTCGCGCGCCCGCAATGCACTGCTGATGACGTCACATATTACATCACTCATGACATGGTCAGTGACATCACTCATGACATCACTGAACTTAAGAGAACTAAGCAAAATTCTACCATCTAAAGTAACAGTATTGTGTATTTTTCTCGCTTAATGGTCTTGTGGTAAATCTATATAAAGAATACTTATTTTTTATATAAAGTCTGTGTGGTGTCCATTTGTAGTGTTGTCACTTGGTTACTCTATGGTTTCACAAATGCTTTACACACTGCCGCTGAGATAAGCCTGTCTGCTCGTGCCAAGCTACCAAGGGGGTGAGCAGGGTTCATTTTAGGAGTGCACCCCCTAACCCTGACTAGAGGCGAGGGTCCCTATTTGTCACAAGTGCATACCTGTGCCAAATAGAGACCCCCAAGTCTAACAGGAAACCTAACAAACCTATACAGTTTTTTATACTAGACAACCAGGGAAATCCAGGATGGGGTGACTTGACTGGCTCTCACCAGGTTCTGTTACCCGGAATCCCTTGCAAACATAAAAAATTGTCCAAAAAAACAAATTTTTCTCATATTTCTATGGTGGAAAGTTCTGGAATTTGCGTGGATCCACAAAATTCGACCCACCCCGCGTCCCCCAAAGTCTTTCAAGAAAAACGGTACCTCACTTGTGTGGGTAGGCCTAGTCCCCGTAACAGGAAACAGCACAAAACGCAACATAGACACCACATTTTCACAGTGAAAAATGACCCTTTTTTTGCAAAGTGCATAGCTGTAGTTTTTGAACCCTAGCTCTGCCGGCACTTAGGGAAACCTAGCAAACCTATACATTTTTGAAAACTAGACACCCAGGGGAATCCAGAATGGGGTGACTTGACTGACTCTCACCAGGTTCTGTTACCCAGAATCCCTTGCAAACATAACAAATTGTCAATAAAAAGCACCTTTTCCTCACATTTTTGTGGTGGAAAGTTCTGAAATCTGCGTGGATCCACACATTTCCACCCACCCTGCGTTCCCCAAAGTTTTTCAAGAAAAACGGTATGTAACTTGTGTGGGTAGGCCTAGTGCCCGTGACAGGAAACGGCCCAAAACACAACGTGAACACACCACATTTTCACAGTGAAAAATGACCCTTTGTTTGCAAAGTGCATGGCTGTAGTTTAACCCTAGCTCTGCCGGCACAAAGAGAAATCTAGCAAACCTATACATTTTTGAAAACTAGACACCCAGGGAAATCCAGGATGGGGTGACTTGACTGGCTCTCACCAGGTTCTGTTATCCAGAATCCGTTGCAAACCTAAAGAATTGTCCAAAAAAACACAATTTCCTCACAATTTTGTGGTGGAAAGTTCTGGAATATGCGTGGATCCACAAATTTCCACCCACCCTGCATTCCCCCAAGTCTTTCGAGAAAAACTGTACCTCATTTGTGTCGGTAGGCCTAGTTCCCGTAACAGGAAACAGCACAAAACGCAACATAGACACCACATTTTCACAGTGAAAAATGACCCTTTTTTTGCAAAGTGCATAGCTGTAGTTTTTTAACCCTAGCTCTGCCGGCACCTAGGGAAACCTAACCAACATATACATTTTTTTTAAACTAGACAACCAGAGAAATCCAGGATGGGGTGACTTGACTGGCTCTCACCAGGTTCTGTTACCCAGAATCCCTTGCAAACCTAAAAAGGTGTCCAAAAAAAACACATTTTCCACATATTTCGGTGGTGGAAAGTTCTGGAATTTGCGTGGATCCACAAAATTCGACCCAACCTGCGTCCCAGAAAGTCTTTCAAGAAAAACGGTACCTCACTTGTGTGGGTAGGCCTAGTCCCCGTAACAGGAAACAGCACAAAACACAACATAGACACCACATTTTCACAGGGAAAAATTACCCTTATTTTGCAAAGTGCATAGCTGTAGTTTTTGAATCCTAGCTCTGCCGGCACCTATGGAAACCTAGCAAACCTATACATTTTTGAAAACTAGATACCCAGGCAAATCCAGGATGGGGTGACTTGACTGGCTCTCACCAGGTTCTGTTACCCAGAAGCCATTGCAAACCTAAACAATTGTCAAAAAAAACACAATTTCCTCACAATTTTGTGGTGGAAGGTTCTGGAATCTGCGTGGATCCACAAATTTCCACCCACCCTGCATTCCCCAAAGTCTTTAGAGAAAAACTGTACCTCACTTGTATGGGTAGGCCTATGCCTGCGACAGGAAACGGCCCGAAACACAACGTGGACACACCACATTTTCACAGTGAAAACTGACCCTTTTTTTTCCAAAGTGCTTTGCTGTAGTTTTTTAACCCTAGCTCTGCCGGCAGCTAGGGAAACCAGGCAAACCTATACATTTTAGAAACTAGACACCCAGGGGAATCCAGGATGGGGTGACTTAACTGGCTCTCACCAGGTTCTATTACCCAGAATCCCTTGCAAACCTAACAAATTGTTTAAAAAAACACATTATCCTCACATTTCTGTGGTTGAAAGTTCTGGAATCTGCCTGGATCCACAAAATTCCACCCACCCCGCATTCCCCAAAGTCTTTAAAGAAAAATGGTACCTCACTTGTGAGGGTAGGCCTAGTGCCCACGACAGGAAACATCGCAAAACGCAACGTGGACACACCATATTTTCACGGTGAAAAATGACCCTTTTTTGCAAAGTGCTTAGATGTAGTTTTTGAACCCTAGCTCTGCCGGCACATAGGGAAATGTTAGAATCTGGGTTCTCTGGTTGGCACAGGTAGGTACCTGTGACAAGCAGGGAACCTTTCCTCTAGTCAGGGTACACTCCTAAAATAACCCCTGCTCACCCTCTAGGTAGCTTGGCGCGAGCAGACAAGGCTTATCTCAGAGCGCTATAGGTTAAGCATTTGTGAACACATACAGTAACCAAGTGACAACACTACAAATGGACACCACACAGGTTTTTATATTAAAAATAAGGATTCTTTATATAGAGTTACCACAAGACCATTAAACGACAAAAATACACAATACTTTTACTTTAGATGGTAGAAGTTTGCTTAGTTCTCTTAAGTTCTTAAATGCAACACTTTAAGTCAATGTACCTTTTAAATGCGACACACAGGGCAACGAAAGTGTTGCAACGATGCTGATGCGATGAAGTTTTTGGTGCAAAGAAATAAAGACGTGAAGATCTTCCAGATGCGTTACGCTTCTCCAATGTTGCGAGAAGACTCGGCTCGATGCGTCAGCTGCAGCGGCGTCACCCTTTACGCGATGCGACGGCAGCGGCCTTGGCAGCGGCACTCTTCTCCGACGTTTGCGAGACGCTTCCGCTCGATGCGATGTTGCAGCGGCGACACCCCTTTACGCGATGCAACGACAGCAGCTCCAACGGCGGCACGCTTCTCCGTGGATGCGAGGTGCTTTTCTTGATGCGGTGCAATGCGACAGCTACGATGGCTTCGATGGCGACACGCTTCTTTCTCGATGCGAGACTCTTCTCTTGATGAGGTGCGATGCGTCAGCTACGATGGCTGCGATGGCGACACGCTTCTTCGGCGTTGCGAGACACTTCTTGGATGATGCGAGACGCTTCCGCTCGATGCGATGCTGCAGCGGCGACACACTTTACGAAATGCGACGACAGCAGCTCCGACGGCGGCACGCTTCTCCTTCTTGAGTCGCGCTTCCAGCTCCTTGCGACACGCAGTCCCTCAGAAGGCCTAACAACAGCAGCAGGCACTTCCAAAGAACTTTGGGGAGCTGGGGGTGAAGTCTGTTGTTCCTGAGACTTCAGCAGGAGGCAAGCTCGATTCCAAGCCCATGGAGATCTTTTGAAGCACAAGTTGAAATAAAGTCTTTGTAGTCTTTCTCCTCTCCTTTCAGCAGCAAGTTAACCACTGCATGCCAATCCCCCAGGTCAGGGACAGTACTCCTCCTTACAGCTTTCCCGGTTCCTCCTCCTCAGACAGAGGTTCTTCTTGTCAAGCAGGATCTAATTTCTTGGGAGCAGGGTCCCAATACTTATACCCCTAATTCCTTTGTTCCTCTGGGGTAGAGGAGCCTTTACCCAGTCCAAACCAGTTCCTGAGCACTTTGTTGACATGACTCTGGATTTCTATTCAGGGTGCAGCGCAGAGACATCAGCCGCTCCACGGGAGGTGGAGCCAGCATTGTGGTGGCAGAGCAAAGCCCTATTCAGAGTCCAGGTCCACTCCTCCCACCCATCTGGATGTCAATCTCTCTATTCACTACCAGGCTACCTAGCCCTGCCCCTCTGGGTTTCCCCAGCCCTCTCACTCACACAAACCAGACAGGCAGATACACATCATAGCAGAGGCGGGCTGAAATGGTTAGGCAAGCAAATGCCAACTTTCTAAAAGTGGTATTTGCAAACCCAGAATATTAAAATAAACTTTACTAAAAGGTGTATTTTATTATTCTGAGTTCAGGCATACTAAACTCGAATTTCTACCATGTTCCCTGGGCCTGTTAGGATCATAGTATTTAACAATTCTGACAGCCCATTCTGGCCTATGGGAACAGGTAGCCTTGCAATAGTGAAAAACGAAAATGGATGTAATTCACTATTGGGACATGCCACACACATCAGGGCTTGTCCTACCGTATGCTTACAATGCACCCTGCCCTTAGGCCTACCATAGGGGTGACTAATATGAAGTTAAGGGAAGGTTTAGGGGCTGGCAAGTGGGTGCACTTGCCCAGTCAGCATGACAGTACCAGACTGCACGCAGGCTCTGCAATGGCAGACCTTAGACACATGTTTACAGGCTGCTTCTGTGGGTGGCACAACCAGTGCTGCAAGTCCACCAGCAGCATTTGGATTTACAAGCCCTGGGCACTCCTGGTGCACTTTAGTGGGGTCTGACAGTAAACCAAAAAAGCCAATCATGGAATCCAACCAACATATACATTTTAAATAGGGAGCACTTGCACTGTGGCACTGGTTGGCAGTGGCACAGTGCTCTGAGCAGCTAACACCAGCAAAACACATGAGGCAAAGCGACAAAAAGTGGAAGGGAGAATCACGCCAAGGTGCCAGGTCTAACAGGAAACCTAACAAACCTATACATTTTTTAAATCTAGACACCCAGGGAAATCCAGGATGGGGTGACTTGACTGGCTCGCACCAGGTTCTGTTACCCAGAATCCCTTGCAAACCTAAACAATTGTCCAAAAAATCACATTTTCCTCACATTTCTGTAGAGGAAAGTTCTGGAATGTGCGTGGATCCTCAAAATTCAACTTACCCCGCGTTACCCAAAGTCTTTTGAGAAAAACGGTACCCCACTTGGGTGGGTAGGCCTAGTCCCCGAAACAGGAAACAGCGCAAAACGCAACGTGGACACACCACATTTTCACAGTGAAAAATGACCCTTTTTTGCAAAGTGCCTAGCTGTAGTTTTCGAACCCTAGCTCTGCCGGCACCAAGAGAAACCTAGGGAAAACTATACATTTTTTAAAACTAGACACCCAGGGAAATCCAGGATGGGGTGACTTGACTGACTCTCACCAGGTTCTGTTACCCAGAATCCGTTGCAAACCTAAACAATTGTAAAAAAAAAAACCACAATTTCCTCACAGTTTTGTGGTGGAAAGTTCTGGAATCTGCGTGGATCCACAAATTTCCACCCACCCTGCATTCCCCCAAGTCTTTAGAGAAAAAATGTACCTCATTTGTGTCGGTAGGCCTAGTGCCCGCGACAGGAAACGGCCCGAAACGCGACGTGGACACAACATTTTCACAGTGAAAAATGACCCTTTTTTCCCAAAGTGCTTTGCTGTAGTTTTTTAAGAAAAACGGTACCCCACTTGTGTGGGTAGGCCTAGTCCCCGAAACAGGAAACAGCGCAAAACGCAACGTGGACACACCACATTCTCACAGTGAAAAATGACCCTTTTTTGCAAAGTGCCTAGCTGTAGTTTTCGAACCCTAGCTCTGCCGGCACCTAGAGAAACCTAGCAAACCTATACATTTCTAAAAACTAGACACCCAAGGGAATACAGAATGGGGTGACTTGACTGGCTCTCACCGGGTTCTGTTTCGAAGAATCCCTTGCAAACCTAAAAAATTGTCAAAAAAACACATTTTCCTCACATTTCTGTGGTGGAAGGTTCTGGAATCTGCATGAATCCCCAAATTTCCACCCACCCTGCATTCCCCGAAGTCTTTAGAGAAAAACAGTACCTCACTTGTGTGGGTAGGCCTAGTGCCCGCGACAGAAAACGGCCCAAAACGCAACGTGAACACACCACATTTTCACATTAAAAAATGACTCTTTTATGCACAGTGCATAGCAGTAGTTTGTTAACCCTAGCTCTGCCGGCACCTAGGGAAACCTAGCAACCCTATACATTTTTGAAAACTAGACACCAAGGGAAATCCAGAATGGGGTGACTTGACTGGGTCTCACAAGGTTCTGTTTCCCAGAATCCCTTGCAAACCTAAAAAATTGTCAAAAAAATAAATTTGCCTCACATTTCTGTGGTGGAAAGTTCTAGAATCTGCATGGATCCACAAAACTCTACCCACCCCACGTTCCACAAATTCTTTTGAGATAAACGGTAGGTCGCTTGTGTGGGTAGACCTAGTGCCCGCGACAGGAAACAGCACAAAACACAACTTGGGAACACTACATTTTCACAGTGAAAAATGACAATTTGTTTGCAAAGTGCCTATCTATAGTTTTTGAACCCTAGCTCTGCCGGCACCTAGGGAAACCTAGCAAACCTATACATTTTTTAAAACTAGACAACCAGGGAAATCCAGGATGGGATGCCTTGACTGGCTCTCACCAGGTTCTGTTACCTAGAATCCCTTGCAAACCTAAACAATTGTCAAAAAAAAACAAATTTTCCTCACATTTCTGTGGTGGAAAGTTCTGGAATCTGCCTGGATCCACAAAATTCCACCCACCCCGCATTCCCCAAAGTCTTTCAAGAAAAACTGTACATCACTTTTGTGGGTAGGCTTGGTGCCCGCGACAGGAAACGGCGCAAAACGGAACTTGGGCACACTACATTTTCACAGTGAAAAATGATCCTTTTTTTGCAAAGTGCCTAGCTGTAGTTTTTTAACCCTAGCTCTGCCGGCACCTAGGGAAACCAAGCAAAGCTATACATTTTCGAAAACTACACACCCAGGGGAATCCAGAATGGGGTGACTTGACTGGCTCTCACCAGGTTCTGTTACCCAGAATCCCTTGCAAACCTAAACAATTGTCAAAAAAAAAACACATTTTCCTCACATTTCTGTGGTGGAAAGTTCTGGAATCTGCCTGGATCCACAAAAACCCAACCACCCCACATTCCCCAAAGTCTTTCAAGAAAACCGGTACCTCTCTTGTGAGGATAGTCCTAGGGCCCGCAACAGGAAATAGCGCAAAACGCAACGTGGACACGCCACATTTTCACATTGAAAAATGACCCTTTTTTGCAACGTGCATAGCTGTAGTTTTTTAACCCTAGCTCTGCCGGCAGCTAGGGAAACCTAGCAAACCTTTATGTTTGAAAACTAGACACGCAGGGTATTAGACCTGGCATCTTTGGCGTGGTTTCCCCTGACTTTTTGCCTCTACCTCCTGTATTTTTGACGCTATGCTGGATTTCGTTTTTGCTGGTTTAGATGCTTTGGGCTCTTTGCCACTGCTGATCAGTGTCAAAGTGCAAGTGCTCCCTAGGTAAATTGTTATTGTAAATGGTTATCCATGACTGACATATTTGTTTCACCTGTCAGCCCCTAGTAAATTGCACTGAGTGTGCCAGGGCTGGTGATTCAAATGCTACTGGTGGGCCTGCAGCACTGATTGTGCCACCCACATGAGTAGCCCTAAAATGGTGTCACAGGCCTGCCACTGCAGTACCTGGATGCAGTTGCTAACTGCCATGCTGACCTGACCAGTGTCCACACTGGCCAGGCCTAAGCCTTACCTTTCCGTACACATTGGACACCCCTATGGAAGGCCCTAGGTACCCCCCTGGGCAGGGTGCAGTGTATGTGAAAGGTAGAGCATGTATTGGTGTAGGTGACTTGCTCTGGTAGTGAATTACAGCCATTTTCGTTTTTCACTTTTGAAAGGCCATCTTGCCCACAGGCTATAATGGGGAATGCTGAGTGTAATGTTTACCTGCATATCTTCCCATAGGAGCAAGATAGAAAGCCAAAATCTGGTATCCCTGAATTCGAAATTTAATAACATCTTTTAGGAAGGATGGTTTTTAAATCCTGTGTGAAAACAGCACTTTTTAGAAGGTGCCCGTTTTCCTTTTCTGCCCTTTCTGTGTGCCTTGGCCTGTTTGCGAATTGACTATCTGGTTTGTGAGTGACAGGGACAGGGGTGGCTCCCAGAGGCTGGATGAGTCAGCCCAGGGCTGAATAGGGAAATTCCCCTGTAGATGGGTGGGAGGAGTAGCACCTGGGCCTGAATAGGGCTGTGCCTGCCTTCCACAATGCTGGCTCCACCCCCTGCTGGGCGGCTGACAACCCTGCCCCTCTCTCTCAAAGGAAAGAAGAAACCAAGTAAACAGAGTGCTCCAGGACTGGCCAGAACTGGTTCTGACTAGGCCAAGGCCCCTCTGCCTGCAGAGGACAAAGGATTTTGGGGTATAAGTATTGGGACCCAGACTACAGAAAATTAGATCATCCTGGAATCAAGAAGGAACCTCTGCCAAGGAGAAAGCTGGAAGACTGAAGAGGAAGGACTGTCCTGCTGTGTGTTTGTGGGCTGACCTGCAGTTGCTTTGCTGCCAAGGAGAGGGGGGAGAGGGGAAGGGCTTTGCTGTTGCTGTGTCCCCTTACTTGAAGAGATCTCCAAGGGCCTGAGAAGAGCTGGCCTCCTGTTAAGAAGTCCCAGGAACAAAAGGACTTCACCCCCAGCTTCCCCCTGAACTCTGCTGAGTGAGTTCTGCCCTTCCTAGAGTGCTTGATCCAATTGTGGGGCCTCTGGAAGTTGTGCCTGCTGTTGGGAAGCTGACCAAGAAGAAAGGAGCAAAGGATCTACACTTTTTCATGCACAGCCGGCTTAGCGAGAAAATTTCCGTCGCCCCGCTGGTTAGCGGGCAGAATTTTACCGCTGCGAACATAGTCGCAGAGCCTGCTGCCGCTGAGCCGGATCATCGCTGGAGAAATCGTTGCCCCGCCCATTAGCGGGCCGAATTTAGTCGCTGCGAACATCGTCGCAGTGCCAGCCCAGATCCCCGCTCCATCGTTAGCGGGCAGAATTTTATCGCTGCGAACATCGTCGCAGAGCCTGCCGCCGCTGGGTGAGATCGTCGCAGAGCCAGCCAAGATCATCGCACCGCTCGTTAGCGTGCAGAATTTTATCCCTGCGAACATCGTCACAGAGCCAGCCAAAATCATCGCACCGCTCGTTAGCGTGCCAAATTTTATCGCTGCGAATATCGCCGCAGAACCAACCCAGATCATCGCTGGTCAAATTGTCGCCCCGCTCGTTAGCAGGCCGAATTTTGTCGCATCGGGCCTTAGCGAGTAAATTTCTACCGGAAAAGCTACGCCTTGGAATCCATACAAGTATCGCCTCACTCCCCATACAGACCGGATTCATCGCCCACGCCCGCTGCGTGCAGCAGGGTTGTCGCCTCGCCTCCCCAGGGTCTCAGGACTGACGCTGTTGCTCGTTTTTTGACACCTGAGCGCCGCTAAGAACTTTTATCGCATCACCAGGTACTGTTGGCTAAAATTGACGCTAAGGTGAATGATTTTGTCGCTAAACTAAGAACTCTTTTTGAAACCATTTTGCAGGGGCTACAGAGAGTTCAGTCAGCTGCTGCGAAATTGGCGTTAAATTGAAAGTACGACTCTTCCCCTACTCAGGCGCTATATGAGCTCCATTGGTTGCCAGTCAGAGAAAGGGTTCTTTTTAAGTCCCTCTGCTTAATCTACAAAGCTACCCACGGGATGGGCCCAGCCCCTCTGCAAGAAAGATTTACCCGTTATTCTCCCTCAAGACAGTTGCGTTCTTCTAACGCCAGTCTGTTGGTACAACCTAGGTTTAAACGATCAAGGATGGGCGGAAGGGCCTTCAGTGTGGTGGGTGCTCGGATGTGGAACGAGCTCCCCCAGGGGATTAGACAGATGAACTCGCTAATGGAATTTAGAAAGAGCCTTAAGACCTGGCTCTTTCCAGTAGCCTGATGGCCCCTTGACCGACCCCCCCTCAGAACTAGTGATTCCATTCTGTCAGAGCGCCTGGATACCCGTAGGGTCACAGTTGCGCTATATAAATTCAAATACAATACAATACAACCATATTCTTGAACTGTGTATGTTGGATTTTTGTCGTTTTGGTCTTGTGTAGTTTATATAAAAGTACTTTATTTATCTACACTGGTGTGGAGTCCATTTGTGGTGTTTTCACTGTGTTACTGTGAATGTTGGTACAAATACTTTACACATTGCCTTTGATAAGCCTGTCTGCTTGTGCCAAGATACCAAGGGGGTGCGCAGGGGTTATCTAAAGAGTGTATCCCCCTTACCCTGACTAGATGGAAGGGTCCCTATTTGGACAGTGGTACCTACCTCGGCCAACTAGAGACCCCCAGATCTAACACAGGGGAATCCAGGATGGGGTGACTTGACTGGCTCTCACCAGGTTCTGATACCTAGAATCCCTTGCAAACCTAAACAATTCTCCAAAAAAACACATTTTCCTCACATTTCTGTGGTGGAAAGTTTTGGAATCTGCCTGGACCCACAAAATTCCACCCACCCCACATCCCCCAAAGTCTTTCAAGAAAAACTGTACCTCTCTTGTGATGGTAGGCCTAGGGTCCGCGACAGGAAATAGCGCAAAACGCAACGTGGACACACCATATTTTTATATTGAAAAATGACCCTTTTTTGCAAAGTGGATAGCTGCAGTTTTTGAACCCTAGCTCTGCTGGCACCTAGGGAAACCTAGCAAACCTATACATTTTTGAAAACTAGACACCCAGGGGAATACAGAATGGGGTGACTTGACTGGCTCTCACCAGGTTCTGTTTTTCAGAATCCGTTGCAAACCTAAAAAATTGTCAAAAAAACAAAATGTTCTCACATTTTCTGTGGTGGAAAGTTCTAGAAACTGCGTGGATCCACAAAATTCTACCCACACCACGTTCCCCAAAGTCTTTCAAGAAAAACGGTACCTCACTTGTATGGGTAGGCCTATTGCCCTCGACAGGAAACGGCGCAAAACGCAACTTGGGCACACTACATTTTCGCAGTGAAAAATGACCCTTTTTTTTGCAAAGTGCCTAGCTGTAGTTTTTGAACCCTAGCTCTGCCGGCACCGAGGGAAACCTAGCAAACCTACACATTTTTTTAAACTAGACACCCAGGGGAATCCAGAATGGGGTGACTTGACTGGCTCTCACCAGGTTCTGTTAACCAGAATCCCTTGCAAACCTAAACAATTCTCCAAAAAAACACATTTTCCTCACATTTCTATGGTGGAAATTTCTGGAATCTGCGTGGATCCACAACATTCTACCCCCCCTGCATTCCCCAAAGTCTTTCGCGAAAAACGGTACCTCACTTGTGTGGGTAGGCCTAGTCCCTGTAACAGGAATTAGCAAAAACGCAACATAGACACCACATTTTCACAGTGAAAAATGATCCTTTTTTTGCAAAGTGCCTATCTATAGTTTTTTAACCCTAGCTCTGCCGGCACCTAGGAAAACCTGGCAAACCTATACATTTTTTGAAACTAGACAGCCAGGGAAATCCAAGATGGGGTGCCTTGACTGGCTCTCACCCGGTTCTGTTACCCAGAATCCCTTGCAAATCTAAACAATTGTAAAAAAAAACCCCACATTTTCCGCACATTTCTGTGGTGGAAAGTTCTGGAATCTGCCTGGATCCACAGAATTCCACCCACCCCGCATTCCCCAAAGTCTTTCAAGAAAAACGGTACCTCACTTGTGAGGGTAGGCCTAGTGCCCGCAACAGGAAATAGCACAAAAAACAACATGGACATACCACATTTTCACATTGAAAAAGGACCCTTTTTGCAAAGTGACTAGCTGTAGTTTTTTTAACCCTAGCTCTGCCGGCACCTAGGGAAACCAAGCAAACCTATACATTTTTTAAAACTACACACCCAGGGGAATCCAGAATGGGGCGACTTGACTGGCTCTCACCATGTTCTGTTACCCAGAATCCCTTGCAAACTTAAACAATTGTCCAAAAAAACACATTTTACTTACATTTCTGTGGTGGAATGTTATGGAATCTGCGTGGATCCACACATTTCCACCCACCCTGCGTTCCAAAAAGTCTTTCAAGAAAAACGGTACGTCACTTTTGTGGGTAGGCTTTGTGCCCGCGACAGGAAACGGCGCAAAACGGAACTTGGGCACACAGTGAAAAAGATCCTTTTTTTGCAAAGTGCATAGCTGTAGTTTTTGAACCCTACCTCTGTCGGCACCTAGGGACACCTAACAAACCTATATATGTTTGAAAACTAGACACTATAGGGAATCCAGGATGGGGTGAGCTGACTGGCTCTCACCTGATTCTGTTACCCAGAATCCCTTGCAAACCTAAAAAGTTATCCAAAAAACACATTTCCTCACATTTCTGTGGTGGAAAGTTCTGGAATCTGCGTGGATCCACAAAATTCTACCCCCCGCATTCCCTAAAGTCTTCCGCGAAAAACTGTATCTCACTTGTGTGGGTAGGCGTAGTCCCCGTAACAGGAATTAGCACAAAACGCAACATAGAGACCACATTTTCACTGTGAAAAATGACCCTTTTTTTGCAAAGTGCATAGCTGTAGTTTTTGAACCCTAGTTCTGCCGCCACCTAGGGAAACCTAGCAAACCTATACATTTTTGAAAACTAGACACCCAGGGGAATCCAGGATAGGGTGAGTTGACTGGCCCTCTCCTGGTTCTGTTACCCAGAATCCCTTGCAAACCTAAAAAATTATCCAAAAAAACACATTTCCTCACATTTCTGTGGTGGAAAGTTCTGGAATCTGTGTGGATCCACAAAATTCTACCCACCCCACGTTCCCCAAAGTCTTTCGAGAAAAACGGTACCTCACATGTATGGGTAGGCCTAGTGCCCACGACAGGAAATAGCGCAAAACGCAACGTGGACACACCACATTTTCACATTGAAAAATGACCCATTTTGCAAAGTGCCTAGCTGTAGTTTTTGAACCCTAGCTCTGCCGGCACCTAGGGAATCCAAGCAAACCTATACATTTTTGAAAACTAGACACCCAGGGGAATCCAGAATAGGGTGACTTGACTGGCTCTCACCAGGTTCTGTTACCCAGAATCCCTTGCAAACCTAAACAATTGTCAAAAAAAACACATTTTCCTCACATTTCTGTAGTGGAAAGTTCTGGAATCTGCCTGGATCCACAAATTTCCACCCACCCTGCATTCCCCAAAGTCTTTCGAGAAAAACTGTACCTCACTTGTGTGGGTAGGCCTAGTGCCCGCGACAGGAAACGGCCCAAAACGCAACGTGGACACACCACATTTTCACAGTGAAAAATAACCTTTTGAATGCAAAGTGCATAGATGTAGTTTTTGAAACCTAGCTCTGCCGGCACATAGAGAAAACTAGCAAACCTATACATTTTTGATAACTAGACACCCAGGAAAAGCCAGGATAGGGTGACTTGACTGGCTCTCACCAAGTTCTGTTACCCAGAATCCCTTGTAAACCTAAACAATTGTAAAAAAAAAAAAACACATTTTCCTTATATTTCTGTGGTGGAAAGTTCTGGAATCTGCCTGGATCCACAAAATTCCACCCACCCTGCATTCTCCAAAGTCTTTCAAGAAAAACGGTACCTCACTTGTGAGGGTAGGCCTAGTGCCCGCAACAGGAAACGGCACAAAACGCAACGTGGACACACCACAATTTCACAGTGAAAAATGACCCTTTTTTGCAAAGTGTATAGCTGTCGTTTTTTAACCCTAGCTCTGCCGTCACCTAGGGAAACCTAGCAAACCTATACATGTTTGAAAACTAGACACCCAAGGGAATCCAGGATGGGGTGACTTGACTGGCTCTCTCCAGGTTGTGTTACCCAGAATCCCTTGCAAATCTAAACAATTGTCAAAAAAAACATTTTCCTCACATTTTTGTGGTGGAAAGTTCTGGAATCTGCGTGGATCCACAAATTTCCACCCACCCTGCATTCCCCAAAGTATTTCGAAAAAACGGTACCTCACTTCTGTGGGTAGGCCTAGTGCGCGCAAAAGGAAACTGCCCAAAACTAACGTGGACACACCACATTTTCACAGTGAAAAATGACCATTTTTTTGCAAAGTGCTTAGCTGTAGTTTCTTAACCCTAGCTCTGCCGGCACCTACGGAAACCTAGCAAACCTATACATTTTGAAAACTAGACACCCAGGGGAATCCAGAATGTGGTGACTTGACTGGCTCTCACCAGGTTCTGTTTCCCAGAATCCCTTGCAAACCTAAAAAATTGTCCAAAAAAAACAATTTTCCTTACTTTTCTGTGGAGGAATGTTATGGAATTTGCGTGGATCCACAAAATTCGACCCACCCCGTGTTCCCCAAATTCTTTCGAGAAAAACGGTACCTCACTTGTGTGGGTAGGCCTAGTCCCCGTAACAGGAAACAGCACAAAACGCAACATTGACACCACATTTTCACAGTGAAAAATGACCCTTTTTTGCAAAGTGCCTACCTGTAGTTTATGAACCCTAGCTCTGCCGGCACCTAGGGAAACCTAACAAACCCATACATTTTTGAAAACTAGACACCCAGGGACATCCAGGATGGGGTGACTTGACTGGCTCTCACCAGGTTCTGCTACCCAGAATTCCTCGCAAAAATATTGTACATAAAAACAAATTTTCCTCAAATTTCTGTGGTGGAAAGTTCTGGAATTTGCGTAGATCCACAAAATTCGACCCACCCCGCGTCCCCCAAAGACTTTCAAGAAAAATGGCATGTCACTTGTGTGAGTAGGCCTGGTGTCCGCGACAGGAAACGCAACATGGACACACCACATTTTCACAGTGAAAAATGACCCTTTTTTTCCAAAGTGCATAGCTGTCGTTTTTGAACCCTAGCTCTGTCGGCACCGTGGGAAAATTAGCAAACCTATACATGTTTGAAAACTAAACACCCAGGGGAATCCACATTCCCCAAACTCTCTAGAGAAAAACGGTACCTCAGTTGTATGGGTAGGCCAAGTGCCCGTGACAAGAAACGGCGCATTATGCAACTTGGGCACACTACATTTTCACTGTGAAAAATGACCCTTTTTTTGCAAAGTGCACAGCTGTCGTTTTTGAACCCTAGCTGTGCCGGCACCTAGGGAAATCTAACAAACCCATACATTTATGAAAGCTAGACATCCAGGGAAATCCAGGATGGGGTGAGTTGACAGTCTCTCACCATGTTCCAGTGTTACCCAGAATCCCTTGCAAATATAAGAAATTGTCAAAAAAAACACATTTTCCTCACATTTTCGTGGTGGGATGTTCTGGAATCTGCCTGGATCCACAAATTTCCACCCACCCTGCGTTCCCCAAAGTCTTTCAAGAAAAATGGTATGTCACTTGTGTGGGTAGGCCTAGTGCCCGCGACAATAAACGGCCCAAAACGCAATGTGGACACACCACATTTTCACAGTGAAAAATGACCCTTTGTTTGCAAAGTGCATAGCTGTAGTTCTTTAACCCTAGCTCTGCCGGCATCTAGAGAAAACAAGCAAACCTATACATTTTTGAAAGCTAGACACCCAGGGAAATCCAGGAATGGGTGACTTGTCTGGCTCTTGCCAGGTTCTGTTACCCAGAATCCCTTGCAAACCTAAACAATTTTAATAAAAAACACATTTTCCTCACTTTTTTTGGTGGAAAGTTCTGGAATCTGCGTGGATCCACAAATTTCCACCCACCCTGCATTCCCCAAAGTATTTCGAAAAAACGGTACCTCACTTCTGTGGGTAGGCCTAGTGCGCGCAAAAGGAAACTGCCCAAAACTAACGTGGACACACCACATTTTCACAGTGAAAAATGACCATTTTTTTGCAAAGTGCTTAGCTGTAGTTTCTTAACCCTAGCTCTGCCGGCACCTACGGAAACCTAGCAAACCTATACATTTTGAAAACTAGACACCCAGGGGAATCCAGAATGTGGTGACTTGACTGGCTCTCACCAGGTTCTGTTTCCCAGAATCCCTTGCAAACCTAAAAAATTGTCCAAAAAAAACAATTTTCCTTACTTTTCTGTGGAGGAATGTTATGGAATTTGCGTGGATCCACAAAATTCGACCCACCCCGTGTTCCCCAAATTCTTTCGAGAAAAACAGTACCTCACTTGTGTGGGTAGGCCTAGTCCCCGTAACAGGAAACAGCACAAAACGCAACATTGACACCACATTTTCACAGTGAAAAATGACCCTTTTTTGCAAAGTGCCTACCTGTAGTTTATGAACCCTAGCTCTGCCGGCACCTAGGGAAACCTAACAAACCCATACATTTTTGAAAACTAGACACCCAGGGACATCCAGGATGGGGTGACTTGACTGGCTCTCACCAGGTTCTGCTACCCAGAATTCCTCGCAAAAATATTGTACATAAAAACAAATTTTCCTCAAATTTCTGTGGTGGAAAGTTCTGGAATTTGCGTAGATCCACAAAATTCGACCCACCCCGCGTCCCCCAAAGACTTTCAAGAAAAATGGCATGTCACTTGTGTGAGTAGGCCTGGTGTCCGCGACAGGAAACGCAACATGGACACACCACATTTTCACAGTGAAAAATGACCCTTTTTTTGCAAAGTGCATAGCTGTCGTTTTTTAACCCTAGCTCTGTCGGCACCGTGGGAAAATTAGCAAACCTATACATGTTTGAAAACTAAACACCCAGGGGAATCCACATTCCCCAAACTCTCTAGAGAAAAACGGTACCTCAGTTGTATGGGTAGGCCAAGTGCCCGTGACAAGAAACGGCGCATTACGCAACTTGGGCACACTACATTTTCACTGTGAAAAATGACCCTTTTTTTGCAAAGTGCACAGCTGTCGTTTTTGAACCCTAGCTGTGCCGGCACCTAGGGAAATCTAACAAACCCATACATTTATGAAAGCTAGACATCCAGGGAAATCCAGGATGGGGTGAGTTGACAGTCTCTCACCATGTTCCAGTGTTACCCAGAATCCCTTGCAAATATAAGAAATTGTAAAAAAAAAAACATTTTCCTCACATTTTCGTGGTGGGATGTTCTGGAATCTGCCTGGATCCACAAATTTCCACCCACCCTGCGTTCCCCAAAGTCTTTCAAGAAAAATGGTATGTCACTTGTGTGGGTAGGCCTAGTGCCCGCGACAATAAACGGCCCAAAACGCAATGTGGACACACCACATTTTCACAGTGAAAAATGACCCTTTGTTTGCAAAGTGCATAGCTGTAGTTCTTTAACCCTAGCTCTGCCGGCATCTAGAGAAAACAAGCAAACCTATACATTTTTGAAAGCTAGACACCCAGGGAAATCCAGGATGGGGTGACTTGTCTGGCTCTTGCCAGGTTCTGTTACCCAGAATCCCTTGCAAACCTAAACAATTTTAATAAAAAACAAATTTTCCTCACTTTTTTTGGTGGAAACTTCTGGAATCTGCCTGGATCCACAAAATTCCACCCACCCTGCATTCCCCAATGTCTTTCAAGAAAAACGGTACCTCACTTGTGAGGGTAGGCCTAGTGTCCGAGACAGGAAACAGCTCAAAACGCAACGTGGACATACCAAATTTTCACTGTGAAAAAGGACCCTTTTTGCAAAGTGCCAAGCTGTAGTTTTTGAACCCTAGCTCTGCCGGAACATAGGGAAACCTAACAAACCTATACATTTTTGCAAACTAGACACCCAGGGGAATCCAGGATGGGGTGACGTGACTTGCTCTCACCAGGTTCTGTTTCCCAGATTTTCTTGCAAACCTAAAAAATTGTCCAAAAAAACACATTTTCCTCACATTTCTATGGTGGAAAGTTCTGGAATTTGCGTGGATCCACAAAATTCGACCCACCCCGCGTTCCCCAAAGTCTTTTGAGAAAACAAGTACCTCACTTGTGTGGGTAGGCCTACACCCCGTAACAGGAAACAGCACAAAATGCAACATAAACACCACATTTTCACAGTGAAAAATGACCCTATTTTTGCACAGTGCCTAGCTGTAGTTTATGAACCCTAGCTCTGCCGGCACCTAGGGAAACCTAACAAACCAATACATTTTTGAAAACTAGACACCCAGGGAAATCCAGGATGGGGTGACTTGACAGGCTCTCACCAGGTTCTGCTACCCAGAATCCCTTGCAAACCTAAAACATTGTCAAAAAAACACATTTTCCTCACATTTCTGTTGTGGAAAGTTCTGGAATCTGCGTGGAACCACAAAATTCTACCCATCCCACATTCCCCAAACTCTTTAGAGAAAAATGGTACCTCACTTGTATGGGTAGGCCTAGTGCCGTGACAGGAAACGGGCCAAAACGTAACATGGACATACCACATTTTCACAGTGAAAAATTACGCATTTTTGCAAAGTGCCTAGCTGTAGTTTTTGAGCCCTAGCTCTGCCGGCACCTCGGGAAACCTAGCAAACCGATACATTTTTGAAAACTAGACACCGAAGGAAATCTAGAATGGGGTGACTTGACTGGCTGTCATCAGGTTCTGTTACCCAGGATCCCTTGCAAACCTAAAAAAATGTCCAAAAAAAAGTACATTTTCCTCACATTTTTGTGGTGGAAAGTTCTGGAATCTGTGTGGATCCACAAATATCCACCCACCCTGCCTTCCCCCAAGTCTTTCGAGAAAAACTGTACCTCACTTGTGTGGGTAGCCCTAGTGCCCGCGACAGGAAATGTCCCAAAACAAAACGTGCACACACCACATTTTCAAAGTGAAAAATGACCCTTTTTTGCAAAGTGCCTAGCTGTAGTTTTTCAACCCTAGCTCTGCCGGCACCTAGGGAAACCTAACAACCCTAAACATTTTTGAAAACTAGACACCCAGGGGAATCCAGGATTGGGTGACTTGACTGGCTCTCACCAGGTTCTGTTACCCAGAATCCCTTGCAATCCTAAACAATTGTCAAAAAAAAAAAATTCCTCACATTTTTGTTGTGGAAAGTTCTGGAATCTGCGTGGATCCACAAATTTCCATTCCCCAAAGCCTTTCAAGAAAAGCTGTACCTCACTTGTGAGGGTAGGCCTAGTGTCCGCAACAGGAAATGGCACAAAACGCAACGTGGACACACCACATTTTCACAGTGAAAAATGACCCATTTTTTGCAGAGTGCCTGGCTGTAGTTTTTGAACCCAAGCTCTGCCGACACCTACGGAAACCTAGCAATCCTATACATTTTTGAAAACTAGACACCCAGGGTAATCCAGAATGGGGTGACTTGACTGGCTCTCCTCAGGTTGTGTTTCCCAGAATCCCTTGCAAACCTAATAAATTGTCAAAAAAACACATTTTCCTCACATTTCTGTGGTGGAAAGTTCTGGGATCTGCGTGGATCCACAAAATTCTACCCACCCCACGTTCCGCAAAGTCTTTTAAAAAACAACAGTACATCACTTGTGTGGTTAGGCCTAGTGCCCGCGAAAGGAAACGGCACAAAACGCAACTTGGACACACTACATTTTCACAGTGACTCTTGGCACTTTACCACTGCTGATCAGTGCTAAAGTGCATATGATCTCCCTATTGTAAATTATTGTACGAATTCGTGATTCCATGATTGGTTGGTTTGGTTTACCTGTCAGACCCTAGTACAGTGCACCAGGAGTGCCCAGGGTTTGTAAATCCAAATGCTGCTGGTGGACTTGCAGCACTGGTTGTGCCACCCACAGAAGCAGCCTGTAAACATGTGTCTAAGGTCTGCCACTGCAGAGCCTGCGTGCAGTCTGGTACTGTCATGCTGACTGGACAAGTGCACCCACTTGCCAGTCCCTAAACCTTCCCTTTTCTTCATATCAGACACCCCTATGGTAGGCCCAAGGGCAGGGTGCATTGTAAGGATAAGGTAGGACATGCCCTGGTGTGTCTGTTACTACATAAGAAAAAAAATTACCTATACCTCTAGTGACTTCAACACTTATTCATATGAAGTAAGATAAACGAAAATTAATGCGTTTACTGATATGAAGAAAAGGGAAGGTTTAGGGACTGGCAAGTGGGTGCACTTGCCCAGTCAGCATGACAGTACCAGACTGCACGCAGGCTCTGCAGTGGCAGACCTTAGACACATGTTTACAGGCTGCTTCTGTGGGTGGCACAACCAGTGCTGCAAGTCCACCAGCAACATTTGGATTTACAAGCCCTGGGCACTCCTGGTGCACTGTACTAGGGTCTGACAGGTAAACCAAACCAACCAATCATGGAATCACTAATTCGTACAATAATTTACAATAGGGAGAGCATATGCACTTTAGCACTGATCAGCAGTGGTAAAGTGCCAAGAGTCATAAAACAGCCAACAACAGGTCAGAAAAAATATAGGAGGAATGCAAAAAGTTCAGGGATGACCCTGCAAAAAGGGCCAAGTCCTACATTTCCCTAGGTGCCGGCAGAGCTAGGATTAATAAACTACAGCTAGGCACTTTGCAAAAAAGGGTCATTTTTCACTGTGAAAATGTGGTGTCTATGTTCCGTTTTGTGCTGTTTCCTGTTCCGGGGATTAGGCCTATCCACACAAGTGACATACCATTTTTCTTGAAAGATTTTGGGGAACGCACGGTGAGTGGAAATTTGTGGATCCACGTAGATTCCAGAACTTCCCACCACAAAAATGTGAGGAAAATGTGTTTTTTTTGGACAATTATTTAGGTTTGCAAGGGATGCTGGGTAACAGGACCTGGTGAGAGCCAGTCAAGTCACCCCATTCTGGATTCCACTGGGTGTGTAGTTTTCAAAAATGTATAGGTTTGCTAGGTTTCCCTAGGTGCCGACAGAGCTAGGGTTAAAAAACTACAGCTAGGCACTTTGCAAAAAAAGGGTCATTTTTCACTGTGAAAATGTACTGTGCCCAAGTTGCGTTTTGCGCCGTTTCCTAATGCGGGCACTAGGCCTACCCATAGAAGTGAGTACTGTTTTTCTCTAAAGACTTTGGGGAACGAGGGATGGGTAGAATTTTGTGGTTTCACGCAGATTCCAGAACTTTACACCACAGAAATATGAGGAAAATGTGTTTGACAATTTATTATGTTTGCAAGGGATTCTGGGAAACACAACCTGATGAGAGCCAGTCAAGGCACCCCATTCTGGATTACCCTGGGTGTCTAGTTGTCAAAAATGTATAGGTTTGGTAGGTTTCCCTAGGTGCCGGCAGAGCTAGGGTTAAAAAACTACAGCTAGGCACTTTGCAAAATAGGGTCATTTTTCAATGTGAAAATGTGGTGAGTCCACGTTGCGTTTTGCGCTGTTTCCTGTGGCAGGCACTAGGCCTACCCTCACAAGTGAGGTACCATTTTTCTTGAAAGACTTTAGGGAATGCGGGGTCGGTGGAATTTTGTGGATCCAGGCAGTTGTTCTTTGTGACATTTCATTTGGTTGTTTCAATGTTTGATTATTATGAGTTTATTTGTAATTGTATGTCAAAACACATTTATCACGTTGTTCATTTTCATTGTGTAAGTACTAATGTGGTATTTCGTGTAGTTCATTATGTGTTCTTTTTGTGATCAAAGATATTAATTAAAAAAATAAATAAAAGGCAGAAATTACTGCTTAGGTAAACGTATTAATTTTCGTTTATCTTACTTCATATGAATAAGTGTTGAAGTCACTAGAGGTATAGGTAATTTTTTTTCTTATGTAGTATAACTGGCCCTACCTACCCTCTAATCCTTTGGGCCAAACCCCTCCTTTTTTGATAATACTGGTGTGTGTGTGGCATGTCCTGATAGTGAATTACAGCCATTTTCATTCTTCCCTATTGCAAGGCTACCTGTTCTCCATAGGCCAGAATGGGCAGTTTGGTTATTACATCTTATAATCCTAACTGACTCAGAGAACATGGTAGAAATTCGAATTTAGTATGCCTGAACTCAGGATGATAAAATATAACTTTTAGTGAAGTTGGTTTTAACATTCTGTGTTTGAAAATGCCACTTTTAGAAAGTAGGCATTTTCTTGTCTAACCATTCAAACCTGCCTCTGCTAGGCTGTGTGTATTCCTTTGTCTGGAGTTTGAGTGACAGGGCTGGGGAATTCCAGGAGACAGGGTGAGGTGCCCCAGTGGTGAATAGACAGATCTGCATCTAGTTGGGTGGGAGGAGTTGCACCTGGGACCTGAATAGGGCTGTGCCTGCCTTCCACAATGCTGGCTCCACCCCCTGGGGAGCGGCTGATGTCTCAGCCCTGCACAGTGAAAGGAAAGGAGAGGAGAGGTCTGGTAAACAGAGTGCTCAGGAACTGGTTTGGACTGGGCAAAGGCCCCTCTGCCTTCAGAGGACAAAGGATTTCTGGGTATAAATATTGGGACCCTGATCCCAAGGAATTAGATCACTTTGGGAAAACAAGAAGAACCTGTGCTGAGGGAGGAACCAGAAGCTGAGGAGGAAACTATCCCTGAACCTGGGGGATTGGCCTGCAGTGGTTGCCTTACTGCCAAAGAGAGGAGAAAGGAACTTTGTGTACTTTTGCTCAACTTGTGAAGGATCTCCAAGGGCTTGGAAAAGAGCTTGCCTCCTGCTGAAGTCTCAGGAACAACAGACGTCACCCCCCAGCTCCCTAGAGTTCTTTGGAAGTGCCTGCTTGAGTTGTTGGGCTTTCTGAAGGACGCGTGTCGCAAGGAGCTGGAAGCGTGCCGCCGTCGGAGCTGTCTCGTAAAGTGCGTCGCCGCTGCAGCATCGCATCGAGCGGAAGCGTCTCGCATCATACAGGAAGTGTCTTGCAACGCAACGTCGAAGAAGCGTGTCGCCATCGCAGCCATCGTAGCTGACGCATTGCACCGCATCAAGAGAAGAGTCTTGCATCCACGGAGAAGCGTGCCACCATCGGAGCTGCTGTCGTCGCATCGCGTAAAGGGGTGTCGTTGCTGCAACATCGCATCGAGCGGAAGCGTCTCGCAACGTAGGAGAAGAGTGCTGCTGCCAAGGCCGCTGTCTTCGTATCGCGTAAAGTGTGTCGCCGCTGCAGCTGAAGCATCGAGTCGAGTCTTCTTGTAACATCGGAGAAGCGTAACGCATCTGGAAGATCTTCTTTTATTTCTTTGCACCAAAAACTTCATTGCATCAACATCGTTGCAACAGTTTCGTTGCCCTGCGTGTCGCAATTAAAAGGTACATTGACTTAAAGTGTTGCATTTAAGAACTTAAGAGAACTAAGCAAAATCATACCATCTAAAGAAACAGTATTGTGTGTTTTTGTCGTTTAATGGTCTTGTGGTAAATCTATATAAAGAATACTTATTTTTAATACAAAACCTGTGTGGTGTCCATCTGTAGTGTTGTCACTTGGTTACTGTATGTGTTCACAAATGCTTTACACTCTGAGATAAGCCTGTCTCCTCGTGTCAAGCTACCAAGGGGGTGAGCAGGGGTTATTTTAGGAGTGTACCCCCTTACCCTGACTAGAGGAGAGGGTCCCTATTTGTCACAAGTGCATACCTGTGCCAACTAGAGACCCCCAAGTCTAACAGGACACCTAAAAAACCCATACATTTTTGAAAACTAGACACCCAGGAAAATCCAGGATGGGGTGACTTGACTGGCTCTCACCAGGTTCTGCTACCCAGAATCCCTTGCAAACCTAAAATATTGTCCAAAAAACAAATTTTCCTCACATTTCTGTGGTGGAAAGTTCTGGAATTTGCATGGATCCACAAAATTCGACCCACCCCGCGTCCGCCAAAGTCTTTCAAGAAAAATGGTATGTCACTTGTGTGGGTAGGACTAGTGCCGCGACAGGAAACGGCCCAAAACACAACGTGGACACACCACATTTTCACAGTGAAAAATGACCCTTTTCTTGCAAAGTGCATAGCTGTCGTTTTTTAACGCTAGCTCTGCCGGCACCTAGGGAAACCAGCATACCTATACATGTTTGAAAACTAAACACCCAGGGGAATCCAGAATGGGGTGACTTGACTGGCCCTCACCAGGTTCTGCTACGCAGAATCCCTTGCAAACCTAAAATATTGTCCAAAAAAACACATTTTCCTCACATTTCTGTGGTGGAAAGTTGTGGAATATGCGTGGATCCACAAAATTCGACACACCCCGAGTCCCCCAAAGTCTTTCAAGAAAAATGGTATGTCACTTGTGTGGGTAGGCCTAGTGCCCGTGACAGGAAACGACCCAAAACCCAATGTGGACACACCACATTGTCACAGTGAAAAATGACCCTTTTTTGCAAAGTGCCTAGCTGTAGTTTATGAACCCTAGCTCTGCCGGCACCTATGGAAATGTTAGACCTGGCATCTTTTGGCGTGGTTACCCCAGACTTTTTGCCTCTACCTCCTGTATTTTTGATGCTATGCTGTATGTCGTTTTTACTGGTATAGATGCTTTGGGCACGTTGTCACTGCTGATCAGTGTCAAAGTACAAGTGCTCCCTAGGGAAATTGTGATGTAATTGGCTATACATGTTTGGCATATTTGTTTTACCCGAAAAGGCCCTAGTAAAGTGCACTGAGAGTGCCAGGGCTGGAAGTACAAATGCTACTAGTGGGCTGCAGCACTGATTGTGCCACCCACAGGAGTAGCGCTAAAATGATGTCTTAGGCCTGCTTGCAGTGCCTATGTGCAGTCCAGGACTGCCATGTCGACCTGGCCAGTGCAACCACTGACCAGGCCTTATCCTTCCCTTTCTATACATGTAAGGCATCCCCATGGTGGCCCTAGGTACCCCCCTGGGCTGGGTGCAGTGTATCTGAAAGGTAGGGCATGTACTGACGTGTGTAACATGCCCTGGTAGTGAATTACAGCCATTGTCATTTTTTCACTGCTGAGAGGCTATCTTGCCCATAGGACAGAATGGGGGAGGCTGTTTACATGCCTATCTTCCCCTAAAGGCAAGATAGAAAATCCAAGTTTGGTATCTTTGTGTTCAGAATTTAATGATACATCTTTTTAGAAAGATGGTTTTTAAATTCACTGTGTGAGAATAGCCCTTTTTAGAAAGTAGCTATTCTCCTGTTTAACCTTCCTGTGTGCCTGTGTGCAGATTGGCTGACTGGTGTCATGTGATGGGCTAGGTGTCTCCAGGAGTCTGGGTCAGTCAGCAGCAGGGTGAATAGGGAGATCTGCTCTAGATGGGTGGGAGGAGTAGCCCCTGGGTTTTGAATAGGGCTGCCTCTGCCAGCCCAATGCCGGCTCCACCCCCCTGCTGGCCAGGCTGAGGACTCTGCCTCTGCCAGCACAAAGAAGGCTCCACCTCCTGCTGGGCGTCCAACAACCCTGTCCCTCACTCTGAAAGGAACCAGGTGCTCCAGGGCAGAGCACACCGAGGAACCGTTTTGAGCAGTGGAATCCCCCCACTGAAACAAAGAGAGACAAAGACTTGGAGGGGTATAAGAAGAGGACCCCAGACACCTAAATTTCAGATCACTGTGGAACTAAGAAGGAACCTCTGCCAAGGAGAAAGCTGGAAGGAACAGAAGAGGAGAAGACTGCCTGCTTGCTGTTTTGCTTTGCTGCCAAGGAGAGGGGAAGGACTCTGCTGTGTCCCCTTCTTTAGATTCTGATCTCCAAGGGCCTGAGGAGAGCTGGCTCCCTGTTAAGAAGTCCCAGGAACAAAAGGACTTCACCACCAGCTCCCCTGGAACTCTGCTGAGGGAGTTCTGACCTGCCTTGGAGTGCTTGCCTAGTCTTGGGGCCTCAGGAGGTCGTTTTGCTGTGTTTGGGAGCTGGAAAGCAGAAAGCGTGAACAAGAGTAACTGGTACCCATCGCATCATCCGTTTGAGGGTCGCATCATCCGGTTGCGAGTCGCAAGATCGAGAGTGCGAGAAGAATTTCATTGCGGCGTCATCGCAGCACCCGGAGTCCCCGCATCGCCGAGTGCGTCGAGCATCGTCCCGATGCGTGAAGATTTCTGACACTGCGAAGGTTGTCGCAGAACCAGTTTGCGGGCCACACCACTGCCGGTGCGTGAAAGTATCCAGTCGCTGCGTGCGTCAACGCAGAGTCCCGTCCCGTATCGAGGGTTGCGGCGCCAAAAGTCAACGCCGCGCATCGCGCCCCATTGAAGAGCGTCGCACCGTACCTGTGCGTGAAGCTTCCCCCTAAGAAACCTACGCAACGAAAGTCAAAGTCATCGCATCCTCCCCCTACAGATCGGAGCGGGCGCATCAACCTCTGCTGCGTGAAGCAGGGCTGCTGCAAAGCCTCCCCAAGGTATCAGGAGTATCGCATCGCCTTTGCCATCTTCATTGTTTTAGCTTTTGGGAACCTTAGCGCAACTACAGGTACTGTTGGGCACGAGAGTGTCGCATTTTGTGGATTGAGAGTCGCATTGTGCAGGACACTGATTTTTACATCCTGGAGTACTTTCTACAAACTCTTGAACTATCTTTAAAGTAACCTTTTTAATTGTATGTTGGTTTTTCTGTAGTATTTGGTCTTGTGAAGTTTTTAGTAAAGATACCTTATTTTTCTAAAACTGGTGTAGAGTAAATCTGTGGTGTTTTCACTGTGTTACTCTGAGTGTTCGTACAAATACTTTACACATTGCCTGTGATAGCCTAGACTGCTCAGGCCAAGCTACCTAGAGGGTGAGCAGGGGTTATCTTAACAGTGCATCCCCCTTTCCCTGACTAGAAGCAAGGGTCCCTACTTGGACAGTGGTACATACCCTGCCAACTAGAGACCCCCAGATCTAACATTGGTGGTCAGCGGTGAGGATTGAACTTGTATTTGTACTTGACCCACAGTAATTGGTGTACGTCACTAGGAGCGCAGACCATTACACAGCCACATACTGCTGATTGTTGATTTTTGGTTCTATTTTTGAGGTAACTCTTGAATTATCATGGCTCCAAGTGAGAAAGCAGCCAGTGTAGAAGGAGAGCTAGAGTTCACCATTGAGGATTTGTATTCATACAAGGTGGAGGAGCTCAAGCGGTTCTGCAAGGATTTTGGTTGTCCCATAAAAAGCAACTTCAGAAAGGAAGAGTTGCAGAAGGTTCTGAAAACCTGGTGGGAGGCTGAGGGAGCAGATGATAATAATGAAGGGAATGGGTTTGGGGCAAATGATTTTCCAGTGGGCAACCCCACCAGCGGAGCGGGGAGCCACCATTCCAGCAGGGGTCTCTCCCCAGCAGAGGAGTTACAAGAGAATCAAAGAATCAGAGAACATAAGCTGGAAGTAATGAAAATGAAAATGGAAATGGCAAAGGAGGAGTAGAAGAATGGCCTTGCTTTTGAGGAAAGAAAATTGCTTTTGGCTCATGAGTTGAGCATGAAGGAGCTGGAGATAAAAGCCAGAGAGGTGGAGACCGGCTCAAATGGTGGCAGCAAACAGCCGGTAAAAGGAGGGTAAGGTATATATCCACAAGGATGTGGTTCAGAGTGAGTGATGATATTTATGGGTGGTTTTCTGCCTATGAGATTTCTTGTAAGATGCATAGAGTGCCTGAAGAAGATTGGGGTGCAGGTCTGTGGAAGCATTTTGAGGCCTCAGGGAGGAGTGCTCTAGAGCCCTTGGAAGCAGCCGGTAACCTGACCTATCCCCATGTGTTCCAGAGCTGCGCCAGCATCTTTTAGACCGCAAGCTTACTGATCACCTCGAGCTTGCACAGGAGGCGGACCGCTGGGTCAGTGCCAGGGTCCATAGGGGTTTTGTGGGTACCACAGCCAAAGGTGGGCAGGGTCCCCAGCAGAAGAGTGGGGGGGGGACAAGGGTAACCAAAAGGAGTTCTTCCAAGGGCCCCAAAACAGTTCCCAGGGTAACCAGTCCCAGCCCAAGTCAAAACCCAAACCAACCTGGCCCCCTAAGGGCAGGTCAGGTAACAGGGGTCCCATTAAGTGTTATCACTGACAGGAATTGGGTCACAAATCCCCTGTGTGTCCCAAGAAATCCCAGGCACCCTCTGGTGCTCCAACACCGGGTATAGCTAGTGTAGCTTTTGGTGGGGATTTAATTTCTAGTGATTCGGAGGGACTAGCAGTTATGTCCCTTGTCTCTTTAGGAGACACAGAGATGGTCCCGGAAACTCCTGTCCCTGATAACACTAAGAATTACAGGCAGTGGGTGACCATCGATGGGAAGAGGGTGGAGGCTCTCAGGGACACTGGAGCCAGTGTGACTTCGGTCAGGGGTCAGTGGGTCCCTGAGGAGCTGATCATTCCCGATGTACTTCACCCTGTAGTGTCAGCTGACAACTCTGTGCGCCTTTGCAAGGTGGCACATGTTCCCTTTGAGTGGGGGGGTCTCAGGGCCTCTAAGAGTTGTTGTGAGTCAATCCATGCCAGTAGACTGTCTGCTAGGTAATGACCTGGAGAGTTCCCCATGGAAGGAGGTGGAACGCCAGGCTCATTTGGAGATGTTGGGTTTGCCTGAGTGGGTCTGTGTGACCACTCGGTCCATGGCAGCCAGACAGGGTTGTGAAGCAGACCTGGAGCCTGAAACAGTGGCCCAGGTCCCTGCCAGAAAGAGGAAGGGCAAGGGGCGTGCTGTGTCCACCCCCGCTGTTCCCACGGTCCAAGAAGGAGCAGACCCTGAGGGGGATGCTTTGGAGCCTACAGGGGAACAGGTAGCTCAGCTGGGAGACATACCTGAGCTGACCCATTGGCAGCAAGAGGGTGGTCCCTCCAGAGAGGAGTTCTGCCAGGCGCAGAAGACATGCCCTACTCTTGAAGGTCTGTGGCACCAGACTGCAGACGAGGCAGCAGGTGCTGATCCAAAGAACTTCTTTCTCTACTGGGAGAATGACTTGTTGTACAGTGAGCCTAGGTTTGCTGAGCCCAGTGGATCACGTACCCTGGTGGTACCCGCAGGGTTCAGAGACTTCCTACTGGGTCTGGCTCACGACGTGCCTCTTGCAGGACATCTCGGGCAGGACAAGACCCGACAAAGGCTTGCCACCCACTTTTACTGGCCCGGGATGAAGACGGACGTCGGTTCCTTTTGTAGATCATGCCAGACTTGCCAGGCAAGTGGCAAGGCTGGAGGGAAGTGCAAAGGCCCTCTCCAGCCTTTTCCTGTAGTGAGCCCCCCTTTCGAGCGGGTGGGGATAGATATTGTGGGGCCACTGGACCCCAGGACAGCCTTGGGCAACAGGTTCATCCTGGTCCTGGTGGTTCATGCCACCCGGTACCCAGAGGCTATCCCTCTCAGGACAACCACAGCCCCAGTGGTGGGCCTTGCGTTGATGGGGATCTTTTCCCGTGTGGTTTTCCCCAGAGAGGTGGTATCTGACCGGGGTACCAACTTCATCTCCAGGTATATGAAGTCTCAGTGGGAGGAGTGTGGGGTAACTTATAAGTTCACCACTCCTTACTCCTTACTCCCACTCCTTACTCCTATGCCCGTCTGTGCCCGTCCGGGCCCAGACGGGCATAGGGCCGGTCCCCCTGCCCGACTCACGGATGCCATCTCCGGCTTTCATCAGGTACACGAGGGATGAGCTCATGCTTTGGCGGCCACCGAAACTCGCCGCATGTAGGTATGTTCATGAGGGAGGGCAACCGTTCCTGCCCTGCGGGGCCTGTAATACGGGTCTGGTAACGGCCAAAGGCAATTGTTTGTTGTCAATGGCCCTGTTGAACTGTCGGTCCCTCCCTAGTCATGCGACAGAAAATAATTCCCTCATTCTCGACCACAAGTTGGACGTCTTGTTTTTAACAGAAACCTGGATCTCTTCCAGCTCCGGCCCGGATATGGTCAGAGCACTTCCACCAGGCTTTCTTATATCTCACCTAGATAGACCAGTAGGGCGGGGAGGTGGAACTGCCATCCTTTACAGGGATACGTTAACCTGTAAGGTCCAGGATGGAGGGATAAGCGACTGTGAGAGCTGTCAATTCTCTCTACGGTTGTCGCATACCGCTTCCTTGGCAGGCCTCCTTGTCTATCGCCCACCTGGGACCATGGGCAATTTCCTCAACTCTTTTCTTGAAACGGTCGCGCTTCTTGCCTCTTCCACAGTCAACTTTGTGGCACTAGGTGACTTTAACATCCATTTTGATGACCCCTCTGACTCTCTGGCAGTAGATCTTCAGGGTGATCTGAAAGCATTCGAGATTAACCTGGTCAATTCAGGTGCAACGCACGGGAAGGGACACTTGCTCGACCCCATTTTTTCGAACTCGTAACGCCTTAAAGTACTGCCCGCGCTGGTTCTGCCCTGGACAGATCATTTTATGGTTCCGGCCCTGTGGCAGTTTGATGTCCCAGTGGTACCTACACCTAGAGTATACACGGTGGAAAGAGCCTGGTCTAGGCTCCCAGTGGATATCTGGGCAGTACACTTGGAGGCGACACGTCCCCCCCCCCCCGGGCCTGACCCGCTAGTCGCTGATGCGAACTTAAACACCTGGTTGACCAACTCGCTCGATGCTATCCTCCCTAAGAAAAGACTACTCACCAAGGGTAAGAGAGTGGGCTCAGCTCCCTGGTACACGCCAGAGCTCAGAGCCTTGAGGAAGGGTTGCAAGAGGCAGGAGCAGATCTGGAGGAGGGACTGGGGCGAAGTGAGCCGGAGAGAATACCAGGCAGCACTTAACATCTACAAATCCGCCATCCGGGCAGCGAAATTTAAGTTCTTTGAGGAGAGAATAGGACTCTCTTCTAATTCCTCGAAAGAGTCGTTTAAGGTCATCAGAGAACTTCTGCAAACCCCCGAACCTCCGGTCACTCATGACAACCCGCGTGAAAAATGCTCAGAATTAGCCACGTTCTTTAAATCGAAGATAGAAAACATCTTGGCGTCCCTCCCTCGGTTAGCGCAGGAGCAATCCTCCGAATGCAACCCTGGGTCTCAGCCTGGGGTGAGGACAGCAGAGCTGGACTCCTTTGGCCCAGTCACTGTGGACGAGGCTCTTGGGGTCTTGGTGACCCTGAAGAGTGGGTCTCCGAGAGATCCGGTACCGATGAAATACCTGAAGCAGGTAGCTTCTACCATCGGCGGCCCAGTGACGGACCTTTTGAACCTATCCTTCACCCAAGGAGTTGTGCCTCCCAGCTGGAAAGGAGCGGTAGTTAAGGCCCTCCTGAAGAAGCCCAGCCTGGACCCCGCTGACCTTGCTAATTTTAGGCCTATCTCCCTGCTCCCCGGCCTTAGCAAGGTGGCGGAGAAACTTGTGAATAGGCGCCTTTCGGGTTTTCTGGAATCCAACTCTCTCTTGGGTGACTCCCAAACAGGATTTCGCCCTGGCCAGGGGACGGACACTGCCCTGCTGGCAGTCGTGGAGAATGCCAGGAGCATTTTGGATTCAGGGGGATCGGTGGCAGTGATCCTCCTGGACCTTAGTGCGGCATTTGACACCGTAGACCATCAGGTGTTACTCCAGCGGCTGTCGGGGTGGGGGTCTCTGGGTTGGCCCTGAAATGGCTCGCGTCCTTCTTAGAAGATCGGACGTTTGAGGTCTGGGAAGGCCACGAGAAGTCAACATCGGGTCCCCTCCAGTGTGGTGTGCCACAGGGCTCATCGCTGAGCCCCACACTATTTAATATCTATATGGCCCCACTGGAGAGTGTGGTACTGCCACTGGGTATCAAGATCATCAGCTATGCGGATGATACCCAGTTGGTGGTTGGGCTGCCCCAGCCGGCGAACCAACCCGACCTGCTGCACACATGTTTAGCCAGGGTCTTCACCTGGATGTGCAACTCAGCACTTAAACTTAACTGTTCAAAAACCGAACAGATGATGCTGGGGAACTCCCCTCCCTCCTTGTCCCCTAGTAGCTGGCCTAGCTGTCTGGGAGCGCCACCTACCCCAAAACAGGAGATTAAGAGCTTGGGGGTTTGGCTGGAGCAGGACCTATCCTTCAAGACACACGCAAAAAAGACCGCAGGCGTGTGTTTCGGCCTGCTCCGGTCAGCCCGGAAGATCCTACCCCTCCTCCCGATGGCCACTAGGAGGTTACTAATCCAGGGTCTCATCATTTCACGGCTGGACTACAGCAATGCGCTGTTTCTGGGGGCTCCAGAATCAACTCTAAACAAATTGCAACAAGTGCAAAATGCTGCCGCCAGGCTTTTGACGGACCTTCCCAGGCGGCAGTCAGCCCGACCTGCGTTGAAGGCGCTCCACTGGCTCCCTGTGAGAGAGAGGGTGAAGTTTAAAGCACTCTGCATGGCTCACAAAATCTTGCAGGGAAAAGGGCCCCCTATCTTGCGGAGTATGGTCCAACCTTATAAAGCCTCTCGCGCCCTCCGCTCAGACCACCAACATCTCTTGCAAGTCGCGAAAGTAAAAAAAGCCAGGACTGGCGGTAGAAGATTTTCCGTCAACGTGGCAGCATTATGGAACTCCCTTCCGCATGCCCTTCGCTCCGAAACTGGCACCTTGCGATTTCGCAAACTTTTAAAGACTCATCTGTTCCCTGCTTAGTGCTCTGCTGGTTTGGTGTGTACTCTGGACGAGCGCTGGGATGCCCAAGGGTAACCACGCGCTATACAAGATTCAATAATAATAATAATAATAATAATACCACCCTCAAGGAAATGGGTTGGTTGAAAGGTGCAACCGGACCCTGAAGGGCATGATCATGGGGCTGACAGAGCTCATGAGATGGAAGTGGGACGTCTTTTTGCCATGCCTATTTGCCTACAGGGAGGTACCACAAAAGTCTCTAGGGTTCAGTCCCTTTGAGCTTTTGTACGGGCACCCTGTTAGAGGACCTCTCAGTCTGGTGAAGGAGGGTTGGGAGAAATCCCCTGGGAAAACCCCCCAGGATGTGTTCAGCTATGTGCTGGCCATCCGCAACCAGACACAGCGCTTCAGGACACTCGCTCAGGCGAACCTGGAAGCCAGCCAGAATGAGATGAAGAGATGGTATGACCAGCATACCACTTTGGTGGAGTTTCAACCTGGGCAGATGGTGTGGGTGATGGCACCAGTGGAGCCTTGCGCGCTCCAAGACAAGTGGACTTGGCCATATGAGGTGGTGGAGCGCAAGAGTGAAGTGACCTACCTGGTCAACTTGCGGTCTCCCAGGAACCCCATGAGGGTCCTACATGTGAACCGCCTCAAACCCCATTTTGAGAGGTCTGAAGTAACAATGCTACTTGCTACAGATGCAGGGATGGAGGAGGATAGCGATCCTCTTCCTGATCTCCTGGAAGCTAAGGAGCAAGATGGGTCAGTGGATGGAGTGGTCCTCTCGCCCACCCTGACCCCAGAACAGCAGAGGAACTGTCGCCATGTGTTGGGTCAGTTTGCATCTCAGTTCTCCCTGACCCCCAGTATCACCAACTGGTGTGTCCATGATGTGGACACTGGAGATAGCATGCCTGTAAAACAAAAGTTTTACCGGGTGGCTGACAAGGTCAGGGCCAGCATCAAGAAGGAGGTTTCTAAGATGTTGGAACTAGGGGTGATTGAGCCCTCCAGCAGCCCCTGGGCTAGCCCAGTGGTATGTGTACCAAAAGCTGCTGCGCCAGGTGCCACTCCAGAACTTAGGTTTTGTGTGGACTACCGTGGGCTCAATGCGGTCACGAAGACTGACGCACACCCCATCCCCAGAGCTGATGAGCTTGTGGATCGGTTGGGAGCTGCCAACTACCTCAGTACGTTTGATTTAACTTCTGGGTACTGGCAGATTGCCTTAACTGATGGGGCCAAAGAGAGGTCTGCGTTTTCAACGCCAGAGGGGCACTTCCAGTTCCGTGTCATGCCCTTTGGGTTGAAGAACGCCCCGGCCACATTCCAGAGACTGGTCAACCAGGTACTGTCCGGGCTGGAGCAATTCAGCGCCGCATATCTGGATGACATTGCTGTGTTCAGCTCCACTTGGGAAGAACACTTGCAACACCTCTGCACAGTGTTGAAGGCTCTGCACAGTGCAGGCCTCACTATCAAGGCTAGTAAGTGCCAGATAGGGCAGGGTTCAGTGGTGTATTTGGGACAACAGGTAGGAAGCGGCCAGGTGGCACCCCTACAAGCCAAGATAGATACCATCCAGGCTTGGGAACTCCCCAGGACCCAGACAGAGGTGAGAGCCTTCTTAGGACTCACCGTGTACTATCGCCGTTTTGTCAAGGGGTATGGCACCATTGTTGCTCCCTTGACAGAGCTAACTTCCAAGAAGTTACCCAAGAGAGTGATTTGGACCAGTGCCTGCCAAGACGCTTTTGATGCCCTGAAGGAGGCCATGTGTACAGCACCTGTACTCAAGGCGCCTGACTTCTCCAAGGAATTCATAGTGCAGACAGACGCTTCTGAGCATGGAGTGGGAGCAGTGCTCTCACAACTAAATGATGAGGACTTGGACCAACCCGTAGCTTTCCTTAGCAGGAGGCTACTTCCCAGGGAACAGAGGGGGAGTGCTATTGAGAGGGAAGCTTTTGCTGTGGTCTGGGCTCTGAAGAAGCTGAGACCCTACTTGTTTGGGACTCACTTCCGGGTTCAGACAGACCACAGGCCCCTTAGATGGTTGATGCAGATGAGGGGTGAGACTCCTAAGCTGTTGAGGTGGTCCATTTCCCTACAGGGGATGGACTTCACGGTGGAACACCGTCCCGGTACAGACCACGCCAACGCTGACGGTCTGTCCAGGTTTTTCCGCCTTAGTGATGAGAACTCCCAAGAGGGTGGGTAGTTCTCCCCACATTTCAGCTGGAGGGGACACTTGTTAGACCTGGCATCTTTTGGCGTGGTTACCCCTGACTTTTTGCCTCTACCTCCTGTATTTTTGATGCTATGCTGGATGTCGTTTTTACTGGTATAGATGCTTTGGGCACTTTGCCACTGCTGATCAGTGTCAAAGTGCAAGTGCTTCCTAGGGAAATTGTGATGTAATTAGCTATACATGTTTGGCATATTTGTTCTACCTGCAAGGCCCTAGTAAAGTGCACTGAGAGTGCCAGGGCTGGTAGTACAAATGCTACTAGTGGGCTGCAGCACTGATTGTGCCACCAACAGGAGTAGCGCTAAAATAATGTCTTAGGCCTGCTTTTTTTTTTATTAAAGTTTTTGCATCTTTTACAGCGCATATATATACCAAACAGTACTGTGCATAATAAACACCAAAATAGCAGAAACAGAGAAAAAAAAAAAGAAATAAAAATAAAACAGAAAAAGAAAACAAAATCAATAATCCATATCAGGTACGTTTTCATGGTCAGAATATGTTACATGTGTATCTGGTTTATCCTTTACATGCTGGAGACTTGTCCATTTCGGGTATTAGTGAGGTACAATCATATTTTATCATACCATACAACATCACATAGGATCATTATCAGACTGGGCTAGCAAATAGTCTCTCAACGGGGCCCAAATGTCCCTGGGTCTAGATGTCGTTGGCAACTCCTCAGCATAATGGTCCAACTGCTCACGGCAGAACACCAAATCCTTAACCCAGTCATCAACTTTCGGAGCCATTTTGCTTTCCCACGTGAACAGCACTCGCCTCTTGGCAAGCAAGAGGGCCACACGCACAAACCTCCCCATGACGGCCTTCAGGTGAGGGACATGTCCAAGAAGGCATACCAAAGGCGTGCACTGTAACATTTGACCTGTCATAGTATGTCTGCGTGTGGTAACATTCTCCCAGTAGTAGAACACTGGAGCACACTGCCATGCAAGATGGAGGAAATCAGCACCATCCCGCCCACATCGGCGGCACTGATCAGTGTCCCGAAGTCCCATTTTACGTAGTCTAACAGGAGTATGGTACACCTGATGAAGGAATTTAAAATGAATAATTCTCAAATTCCCATTCGGGGTCAGGCGACCCGTTAGCATGCAAATCTGTTCCCACTCTTTTACATTAATCGGGGGAGTCACTATGGCATTCCATCTCTCCAGGCTTTTGTCTGGTCCACAAACCGTTTCATCCTGTACTGCTTTGTATAACTTAGTAATTCGTTTTTTCCTGGTTGGGGCTGAAGCGACTTAAGTGTATCTGGCTCCACGGGGAACTCAGCATAATGTTCCTGTACCGCGTGCTTCAATCGGTAGCAGGTGTACCGAAAGAGCGGAGTAGGGTTTTGTATGTACTGGAGATCCTCATCCGCGAGATATCTACCCCCCGGGTAAAGAGCGCTCATATGCGTTATGCCGGCTTCCTTCAACTCAGTTATGGGCCCTCTTTCCTGAGTAACCGACAAAGCCGCGTGTCGCCTGCCAAGCCACAACCGTGGTATCAATCGAGTTAATCTCTGCTCTGGGCGTCTGCCTACGTGTGTGTGTGTGAGGATGCTCAGCAGAGATACAGGGTAGGCATCCCCATCTTCTACTGCCACGTGTGGAATGTAGTCATGAGACCTAAACCAATAATGAGCATATTGGGCCTGTGCGCAGAGGTAGTAGACATACAAATCGGGAGCAGCGAAACCACCTTTGTCATATGCAAGCGTTAATGTGAGCCAACTAATTCTAGGCTGCTTATCCCCCCATACTAATCGCAATAATTGAGTTTGCACTGTTTTGAAAAAGTGCTTGGTCAGCTTTATTGGAATGTTACAAAACAGGTACAGAAACCTAGGTAGTATGACCATTTTAATTACTGCAATTCGATCTGCCAGGGATAATGGAAGGTGGGGCCATCTATCCACTTGTTGCACCAAAGTGTTGTATGCTTGGCCGTAGTTCTCTTTGATCACAAGATCAGGATCGCGGTGCACCCAAACGCCCAGATATTTAACTGGATCTTCAGACCATAGTAATGGGTATTGTAACTGGGGCGGAGACGTAATCCACGTTAGCGGAATGACCGATTTTTCCCAGTTAATCTGGAGTCCAGAAAAAAGACCAAATTTAATATATTCCCGTATGATCGGAGATAGATGAATCTGAGGGTCACGGACGAACAGGACCATATCGTCTGCGTACATGGAGATTCCTACCGGACGGCGATTAAAATTAAGAGCAGCCGCTCTATGACATTGCCGGATTTTACAAGCCAAAGGTTCCAGAACGAGAGCAAAAAGGAGGGGGGACAGGGGACAGCCCTGTCTGGTACCGCGTTTAATACTAAAGGGTTCTGACGTAAGTCCACCCACTCGCACTCTCGCTGAAGCGTCCGTATATAAGACCTGTATCCAGCGTGTCAAAATAAAGGGAAATTCCACTCTGTGCAATATGTGGAACATATACTTCCATTCTATGGAGTGAAATGCCTTAGCGGCATCTAGCATGACCGCAGCAGCAGATAAGTTGGGGTTAAGAACGTGGAACATAGCAAAAATAGTGCGCAAATTATGGGAAGTGGAGCGCTCTGCAATAAACCCAGATTGGTCCAGGAGAACCAGAAGAGGCGTCAAAGGCTGGATTTTTGCGGCTAAGATCTTCGCCAATATTTTGGCATCAAGGTTTATTAACGAAAGGGGGCGATAAGAGTCACAACGTGTAGGCAATTTGTCTTTTTTCAGGAGAGTAATGATCAAGGCCTGTCGTAGGGACGGAGGAAGTGTCCCAGTCTCATGGGCTTCCGCGTACATCTCCAGTAGGTAGGGGACCAAGAGATCTGCGTAAGCTTTGTAGAACTCTGTCGTAAGGCCATAGGGCCCAGGAGTCTTATTATTAGGGAGAGAAAGAATAGCCTCCCTCACGTCCGTTTCATCAATGGGCTGGCTCAAGTATTCTCTATGGGCGTCCGAGAGCCACGCACAGGCCGTATCTGTTAGGTATTTGTCCATAGCTTCAGCATCCATCCCACCGCGTGTGGTATACATAGATGAATAAAACTGCTGAAATTGATCCATTATTGCATGTGGTGTGTAGTGCGCCGTGCCGTGAATGTCAATAATGTGGTCAATTAACGGACTGTCTGTCCTAGCACGCAACTTTTCAGCCAGATTTCTGCCCGGTCTCCCCCCTTTACCATACGCTCGGGCCACACGCCTTCTGCCTATGTATCGTGTCTCAGTGTCAGCTAGTTTGTTATATTCTGCTAGGGCTTCATGTATGCGCGCCAGCGTGTCTGAGGATGGCGATTGCGAATATTGTCTCTCAAGCACCTCCAAAGCTCGTTCCGTTTTGGTTAACTGACCTCTAATGTCCTTTAGGATCCCCGCTGTGGTACCTATGCATGCCCCCCTTATAGTCACTTTAAATGCTTCCCACAGCATGGCCTGACTATCCACTGAGCCCACATTCACTTGGAAGTATTGTGCAATAGCTGTTCTGATGGCATCGTTATATATCGGATCAAGTAATGCTTTTGCCCTCAACCGCCATGTATAAGGGCGATGTGGATTTATGGGAATGCAGATGGTAAGGATAACAGGACTATAGTCAGATAATGTATGAGGGATCGTATGGACCCCCTCCACCCACCCATTAGCCTCGTTGTTCAGCAGCCAATAGTCTAGTCTAGACCAACTATTAAACGCAGGTGTGACATGTGTGCCTTCCAATGTCCCCTCGTTACATAAGCGCCAAACGTCAATCAACCCCATTTCCACCATGGCATCCCTTATACACTGGCTAACCTTAATCGTGCACGCACCTGAAGGGTTGGACTTATCCACTTGTGGATTAAGATGGGTATTTAGGTCACCTCCCCATAGGACTGCAGATTCAGGCCATTCACGCAGAACATTGAACATTTGCAGAAAGGTGTCGGATCATCCACCACAGGGCCATACATGTTTACTAATGTCACTAATGCCATCCCCAACTTGCCTTGTACCATGGCCCACCGACCCTCAGTGTCTGTACAGGTATGTATCGGCTGAAATGATAGTCCCTTTTTAATAAGGATAAGCACGCCCCTGGAATAGGTGGAGAACGAAGAGGCCAATCGGAAAGATGCCCATCTGTGTGCTATCCTGTCTTCTGCTTGCTTGCGCAAGTGTGTCTCCTGTAAAAGAGCAATCTGCACAGCGTTCCTATCTAAGTGCACTAACACCTGTCGGACTTTTTTTGGGGTGTTTAAACCGCGAATATTCCAAGTTATGCAGTTATACCTTTCCCCTATTATCTATACAGGCAGGTCAACCAGTTCTCCGAATGCTGAATTGCAATCAGGATGCACCGATAATGATAAATACCACATTCTCGATTTGAAGTCTGACCACTGTACCTACAACTTAAAAAATAAAGAAGACCAAGAAATGGACACAGATATGGGGGAAATGGAACAGTTACCGAGGAGATATATGCGAACCCCCGAGGGAGAATTCAGATTCAGAACATTATAACCCCTCCCAACAGAACCAAGATGATGACATGCATCAAGTGGGGTATACCCATTGGGGGACGTAGTGGCAAAGTCCACTCCCCGATCGAGTAGGGAGGGGGCCGCCGAGAAGATATGATAGTCTCCCACTCAATAGCTATCCCGCCGATCCTGTGGGCGAATACGCACCGGTCTACACCGGGCTTCGACCCATATGTTAAACAGGAGACACATGAGGCGTAGCCCCCCGGAGATATGGAGCACACCCACCTCCTAACCAGCTGTGCAGCACAATAATACATACACTTGATATGAAACAACAGAGACAGAGGTTTCCCCCCCGGAGGCACCACGTGGCCCCAGTGCAGTCCACCCATGCCATAACACGGCCATGCTATTCTGTTATACAACATAGAACGTTAATAAGCAAATATGTGCCCTTGGAGATAGCAATCAAAACCCCAGGCTCCTTACAACTCAGTCGCCAATGTCCGATGTGGGAGCTGGAGAGCCCCGTCGGCGGCAGAGGGATCTGGCGTATTCCATTGCCCTTGTCGGGTTCGTGAAGATCTTGGCGTGATCAGTCTCGCCAATGCGCAGTCGCGCTGGATAAAGCATGGTGTATGGAACTTGGTCTTTCATAAGCAGCTTCTTAACGCCCAGAAACTCTTTACGTGCCGCCTGTACTGTAGCCGTGAAATCCGGATAGAATGATAACACATTTCCCTGATAGGTGATTGTGCCCTTCTGGCGGGTGATGCTCAGCACGGTGTCTCTATCCCTAAAATTAAATAACTTGGTGACGATTGGTCTTGGGGGGGGGCTTCAGGTGGCGGGCGCACCGCCAGGGATCTATGTGCGCGTTCCACTGCAAACATTGCTGAGAAACTGTCAGCGCCACAAATGTCCCGTAGGAGAGTCTCCACATAGTCCTCTAGGCGCCCCACATTGGTCGATTCCGGCAGGCCCAAAATCCGCACGTTATTGCGCCGCGAGCGCGCTTCGATGTCCTCCTTCTTCGCCTTTATGACAGCCAGAAGTTTCGTGATGTCTGTGTTTTTCGCAGCAAGTTGTTGAAGGCCATCTTCGGCATCTGATATGCGCTGCTCCACCTCTCCAATCCGCGCCGCATGTTTGTCTAGTTTTGCAGAGAAATGGTCCATCCTGCCGTTGAGGGCCTCAATCTTGCCGTCAATGGCTTGAAGGCTGGCCTGTATAGCAGACAATGACTTTTCCAGCGCTGTGGGGGCCTGATCTGACGACTCCAACTCCGAGTCAGAGGCTGCAGTCTGCAAAGATTTACCACCCTTACGCAGCTCGAACGTTAGCCGAGATTGAGTCCTATCAGGCTTGCCCATGATGCACTAAGGAGACAGAGCCCTGCCCAGATGAGAAGCGCCACCACCTATGCCGGGTGCAGAGGGAGTCGAACACGTGCCACACCGAAGGAGGGCCTCGTATCGTAAAGTTGATGCCAATGCGTTTTCGGCGCCAGCCCTGCACCCAGCTGTCACTCTCCACACAATGGAACGCCCCCGTAACTCAAAGGCAAGTAACTATGTCACTGTGCCCCCTATTTCCAATGTCCTGCAACAGAGAGAATGCGGTGTCCCTTGCTCTCCTCCTCCTCCGCAGATAGGGACCGTGCTCCCACTATCCCTCAGTCCGAATCCAACACTTGGGCGCAGGTATTGCACAAAAGGGGCAAGAGAACCCCCCGCAGGAAATGTTCCCAGCGCGTGACTCACACAGCCGATGGCATCGATGACAAACAGTCTCCCCCGCCACCCATAGGCAGGATTAAGGCCAGCCAGCACTCTGAGTCTAAGGGGGACTCTCAGGTATGAGGAGCCTCGGGGTCCACTCCCGTGTCACGATACCACTCTGGCCCCAGCAGTCTGCAGCGTGGGTCCCACCGCACACGGAGCCCAGCCCTCGCGATCAAAGGCCGACGCCAGCCGCTTGCATAGCCCAGAGCGCCGCCCGCGTCCCAGCGTCCGCCCGTGCTCACCGCTTCCTCCGTGTCGTCAGCTCTCGCCTGCAGACCACCAAGCGCCTTACTGTTCAGCCGCTGAAGTCCTCGCGGCTCCTCAGGCTCCCAGATCGCTCTCACCGACGCTGCGATTGCTGCCAGGAGCTCTCAGGGGGTCTTCACCACATCACGGCCACCATTACGGTCGTAGCCAGAGTACTCCGCCAGTCGCTCACCACATCCGAGAGGTGCTCCGACGCCAGTAAGCCCACCGCCGGGTCACCCCCGGCGTCAGCGATCGTCGCCACTCAGGTATCAGCGAGAAACAGCCTGGTAGGAGCAGGATTGTGAAAGGATAGTTTCGGAGGCCGGCAGAGCAACACTACTGTGCGGCCATCTTGCCGAACGCCAGGCTACGCCCCCCGTCTTAGGCCTGCTTGCAGTGCCTATGTGCAGTCCAGAACTGCCATGTCGACCTGGCCAGTGCAACCACTGACCAGGCCTTATCCTTCCCTTTCTGTACATGTAAGGCATCCCTATGGTGGCCCTAGGAACCCACTGGGCTGGATGCAGTGTATCTGAAAGGTAGGGCATGTACTGAGGTGTGTAACATGCCCTGGTAGTGAATTACAGCCATTGTCGTTTTTCACTGCTGAGAGGCTATCTTGCCCATAGGACAGAATGGGGGAGGCTGTTTACATGCCTATCTTCCCCTAAAGGCAAGATAGAAAATCCAAGTTTGTTATCTTTGTGTTCAGAATTTAATTATACATCTTTTTGGAAAGATGGTTTTTAAATTCACTGTGTGAGAATAGCACTTTTTAGAAAGTAGCTATTCTCCTGTTTAACCTTCCTGTGTGCCTGTGTGCAGATTGGCTGACTGGTGTCATGTGATGGGCTAGGTGGCTCCAGGAGTCTGGATGAGTCAGCAGCAGGGTGAATAGGGAGATCTGCTCTAGATGGGTGGGAGGAGTAGCCCCTGGGTTTTGAATAGGGCTGCCTCTGCCAGCACAATGCCGGCTCCGCCCCCCTGCTGGCCAGGCGGAGGACTCTGCCTCTGCCAGCACAAAGAAGGCTCCACCTCCTGCTGGGTGTCCAACGATCCTGTCCCTCACTCTGAAAGGAACCAGGTGCTCCAGGGCAGAGCACACCCAGAAACCGGTTTGAGCAGTGGAATCCCCCCACTGAAACAAAGAGAGACAAAGACTTGGAGGGGTATAAGAAGAGGACCCCAGACACCTAAATTTCAGATCACTGTGGAACTAAGAAGGAACCTCTGCCAAGGAGAAAGCTGGAAGGAACTGAAGAGGAGAAGACTGCCTGCTTGCTGTTTTGCTTTGCAGCCAAGGAGAGGGGAAGGACTCTGCTGTGTCCCCTTCTTTAGATTCTGATCTCCAAGGGCCTGAGGAGAGCTGGCTCCCTGTTAAGAAGTCCCAGGAACAAAAGGACTTCACCACCAGCTCCCCTGGAACTCTGCTGAGGGAGTTCTGACCTGCCTTGGAGTGCTTGCCTAGTCTTGGGGCCTCAGGAGGTCCTTTTGCTGTGTTTGGGAGCTGGAAAGCAGAAAGCGTGAACAAGAGTAACTGGTACCCATCGCATCATCCGGTTGCGAGTCGCAAGATTGAGAGTGCGAGAAGAATTTCATCGCGGCGACATCACAGCACCCGGAGTCCCCACATCGCCGAGTGCGTCGAGCATCGTCCCGATGCGTGAAGATTTCTGACACTGCGAAGGTCGTCGCAGAACCAGTTTGCGAGCCGCACCACTGCCGGTGCGTGAAAGTATCCAGTCGCTGCATGCGTCGACGCAGAGTCCCGTCCCGTGGCGCATCGAAGGTTGCGGAGCCAAAAGTCAACGTCACGCATCGCGCCCCATCTTAGAGCGTTGCACCATACCTGTGCGTGAAGCTTCCCCCTAAGAAACCTACGCAACGAAAGCCAAAGTCATCGCATCCTCCCCCTACAGATCGGAGCCGGCGCATCCACCTCTGCTGCGTGAAGCAGGGCTGCTGCAAAGCCTCCCCAAGGTCTCAGGAGTATCGCATCGCCTTTGCCATCTTTATTGTTATAGCTTTTGGGCACCTTAGCGCAACTACAGGTACTGTTGGACACGAGAGTGTCGCATTTTGTGCATTGAGAGTCGCATTGTGCAGGACACTGATTTTTACATCCTGGAGTACTTTCTACAAACTCTTGAACTATCTTTAAAGTAACCTTTTTGATTGTATGTTTGTTTTTCTGTAGTATTTGGTCTTGTGAAGTTTTTAGTAAAGATACCTTGTTTTTCTAAAACTGGTGTAGAGTAAATCTGTGGTGTTTTCACTGTGTTACTGTGAGTGTTGGTACAAATACTTTACACATTGCCTTTGATAGCCTAGACTGCTCAGGCCAAGCTACCTAGAGGGTGAGCAGGGGTTATCTTAACAGTGTATCCCCCTTTCCCTGACTAGAAGCAAGGGTCCCTACTTGGACAGTGGTACATACCCTGCCAACTAGAGACCCCCAGATCTAACAGGAAACCTAACAAACCAATACATTTTTGAAAACTAGACACCCAGGGAAATCCAGGATGGGGTGACTTGACTGGCTCTCACCAGGTTCTGCTACCCAGAATCCCTTGCAAACCTAAAACATTGTCAAAAAAACACATTTTCCTCACATTTCTGTTGTTGAAAGTTCTGGAATCTGCCTGGATCCGCAAAATTCCACCCACCCTGCATTCCCCAAAGTCTTTCAAGAAAAACGGTACCTCTCTAGTGAGGGTAGGCCTAGTGCCCCATGACAGCAAATGGAGCAAAACGCAACGTGGACACACCAAATTTTCACTGTGAAAAATGACTCTTTTTTGCAAAGTGCCTAGCTGTAGTTTTTTAACCCTAGCTCTGCCGGCACCTAGGGAAACCTAACAAACCTATACATTTTTGAAAACTAGACACCCAGGGGAATCCAGAATGGAGTCACTTGACTGGCTCTCACCAGGTTCTGTTTCCCAGAATCCATTGCAAACCTAATAAATTGTCAAAAAAACACATTTTCCTCACATTTCTGTGGTGGAAAGTTCTGGAATCTGCGTGGATTCACAAAATTCTACCCACCCCACGTTCCCCAAAGTCTTTCGAAAAAAACTGTACCTCACTTGTATGGGTAGGCCTAGTGCCTGCGACAGGAAACGGCCCAAAACGCAACGTGGACACACCACATTTTCACAGTGAAAAATGACCCTTTGTTTGCAAAGTGCCTAGCTGCAGTTTTAGAGCACTAGCTCTGCCGGCACCTAGAGAAACCTAGCAAACCTATACATTTTTGAAAACTAGACAACCAGGGAAATCCAGGTTGGGGTGACTTGACTGGCTCTCACCAGGTTCTGTTACCCAGAATCCCTTCCAAACATAAACAATTGTCAAAAACAACACATTTTCCTCACATTTTTGTGGTGGAAAGTTCTGGAAACTGCGTGGATCCACAAATTTCCACCCACCCTGCATTCCCCCAAAGTCTTTTGAGAAAATCTGTACCTCTCGTGTGGGTAGGCCTAGTGCCGGCGACAGGAAACGGCCCAAAACGCAACGTGGACACACCACATTTTCACAGTGAAAAATGACGTTTTTTCCGCAAAGTCCATAGCTGTAGTTTTTTAACCCTAGCCCTGCCGGCACCCAGGGAAACCTTGCAAACCGATACATTTTTTAAAACAAGACACCAAGGGGAACCCAGAATGGGGTGACTTGACTTGCTCTCACCAGGTTCTGTTTCCCAGAATCCCTTGCATACCTAAAAACTGTCAAAAAAACACATTTTCCTAACATTTCTGTGGTGGAAAGTTCTGGAATCTGCGTGGAACCACAAAATTCTACCCCTCCCACGTTCCCCAAAGTCTTTCGAGAAAAACAGTACCTCAATTGTGTGGGTAGGCCTAGTGCCCGCTACAGGAAACAGCACAAAACGCAACATTGACACACCACATTTTCACAGTGATAAATGACCCTTTTTTTGCAAAGTGCTTAGCTAGAGTTTTTTAATCCTAGCTCTGCCGGCACCTAGGGAAACCTAGCAAACCTATACATTTTTGAAAACTAGACACCCAGGGTAATCCAGGATGGGGTGACTTGACTGGCTCTCACCAGGTTCTGGTACCCAGAATCCCTTACAAACCAAAACAATTGTAAAAAAAACACATTTTCCTCACATTTTTGTGGTGGAAAGTTCTGGAATCTGCTTGGATCCACAAATTTCCACCCACCCTGCATTCCCCCAAGTCTTTTAAGAAAAACTGTACCTCACTTGTGTGGGTAGGCCTAGTGCCCGCCACAGGAAACGGCCCAAAACGCAACGTGAACACACCACATTTTCACAGTGAAAAATGACCCTTTTTTGCAAAGTGCCTAGCTGCAGTTTTTTAACCCTAGTTCTGCCGGCACCTAGGGAAACCTAGCAAACCTATACATTTTTGAAAACTAGACGCCCACGGGAATCCAGAATGGGGTGACGTGACTGGTTCTCACCAGGTTTTGTTACCCAGAATACCTTGCAAACCTAAAAAAAAAGAATTTAAAAGCACATTTTCCTCATATTTTTGTGGTTGAAAGTTATGGAATTTGCGTGGATCCAAAAAATTCGACCCAACCTGCATTCCCCAAAGGTTGTCCTTGAAACCGAACTGAGCCCGGCTAAGGTGCGCGCACTGGGACCATCCTCTCTATTTCTGATTTGCTGTCTAAAATGCTCAGTATCACCTGTATGTGTAAATGTCACTTTGGTGCACGTTGCCTCATGTCTTTTCAGAGGCAGCATTTCAGTTACCAGGAGGCAAGCCGCTCACGTTAAACCTGTGTGTCAGTGAACCCCAGCATCCAGCGAGATGCTGCCAGCCATGTATGTGCAGTTGACCTTACTTTGGTATTGGGCGCTTGTGCGCAGCCAGAGAGTTACATTTTCTTAGGGCCGATCTAGCGATAGTGTTAGTGTCCCTAAAGCCTTTTGCGATCATAAATAAAAAATACATACTTAGTAGAGCTTTTAGTGATCCCGATTGGGCAAATCACGGGACACGCAAAGTGGAGGGTAATTGTTAACGACATCTTGCAGGGATTGACACTTCAAACTTCTAGAAACCCTTACTCCCCTGTCGCACGGTGTGAACTCAGACGGACCCCCCAATAGTAGTCACCCGTGATTACCACTTTCCCAGGCTCGGCACGGCCATAATTCAATTTGCCGACGGCGGCGGCCATAGATACAGACACAGCAAGGGCAGGCCAGTGCGAGGAGCAGACAGCGGTGAGAGGCCAGCGCGGCGCGCCTGAGTCTCTAGAACGAGTAGCCAGAGTTAAGTTAATGGCACTACCGTAAGACTCGTGGAGGGGGCGCCTCCAGGCCTCCTGTCCCAGATTTATGGCGTCAGCATGTGTTCCTCTGCTCTGCCAGTTGCCACCTCCAGCCCCGACATTATATGTGGGGTTTTTTGGGCTGTGTCTGGACGGACGGCTCTTTGTGAATATGCCCCCAGTTCTTCCTATCTTTCCTCCTTTTCTCCCGTACCCAGACGCATCTTATAGCCAGCTGCCTTTTTTGCAAACTTCCCACTCTGGCAACAGGACCGGAGGTGACCTCCCCCCCACGGTGCTGCGAGCAGACTTTGCATTACATCCTGCCTCAGCGGCGGCGCAGGGCGGGCATCAGAATAGGGTACATTGTAGCAGCAGTGCAGCACAGGCCACAACCTTGATTGGAGTGACCAGTAATTTACGACGAGTCAGGGGCCCTGGCAGTTTCAATCTCGGAGTGTGACAGTGTGCCTCATAAAGCAGGCTGCTGTTGCAGCATCCAATTTGTACTATTTTAAACACAATCGCATGCAATATCAGCTCTTTACCGGGGAGACCAGTGTGAATATAGTGAACAGCTGATATCGCGGGTAGCTTAGCACCGGAAAGCACTGGCACAAAGTAAGCACTGACTTTTGCTATAATCGCGACACCCGCGCTTCACTTTTAAAAAGTAAAGCGCGGGTGCCGCGATTATAGCAAAAGTAAAGAAATAGATATTTTTATCCATCTTTGAGCTCGTGTCTTGGCTTGTGATGGTACTGTGTTTGTTACATGATGGACATTGTTTCAATAGCTCGATCTATGCAATAGCATTCATGTTAGGGACAGGAGTTTGCCTGGCAAATAACTACTGACCCGCGACTGTGAATGATAACAAAAGCCCAATGTGACTAAGGACATTTCAGGTTCAGCAAAAGTGATGCTTCTAGATGTATGTCTGAGCAGGACGAATCAGGTTAGCATTTCTTCAGACAGCGCCCCACCCTCATAAGATTTCAGCTGCTTTCTTCATAGCCATACCAGCTATTGATAAACCAGTATAATCTGCCATACCGTAACACAGGTGGTGAATATCAACATAGCTATGTGAGGACCGCCACAACGGATCCCACATGAAAACCTCACCCTGTCTAGTCAGGTGCCATGCATTTTACCATCCACAGGTTTTCTTTCTTCAAAGAGCATCACAGTCTCTTAGCAACAGTGTTGTTTATTTCTGAGCAGTTTCGGGTGAGAGGCAGTCTCGTTATTTTGAAAAGTCATGCCTGTGACTGGTGGATCTCAGCATACCGGTCGAGTTATGTGAGGCTTGCAGCCGTGGACCTCGCATGAAAAGCTACCCCACATATCTTTGGATATGACAAGGCTCACTGCCCCAAAATGCCACCGAAGAGAACACCTCTTTCCTCTGAGGGAATCATCTTTCTTAAATCTTGCTTTCTTGATGTCACTGATAGCATCTGTTTTTAGCTTACCTGCACGCTTATTTCCAAAGTCCTAGGGCTGTGTAACAACCCAGAAAGCCTTACTAAATACTCTGGAAGAGAAAATGAATGCCATCCATACTTAAGAACTGTCTCCACCAGGATTTGAACTACCTTTGTTATGTGACCCCACCATCTAAACTCCTGCAAGCATCTTCAGATGTAAACTTCCTAGTTTAATTACTATAACTGTAACTTGCTGTAACTCATGTATCCTCCTGCAGTTGTAAAGTGTTCAGATGCCTTTGGGCCATATCTGCGCTATATAAAATTGCAAACATAAAATAAATAAATTCATCTTGGCTCCAAACCCAACCCTAAACCTAATTACATCACCTTTACAAAATGTTAACAAATATCTAACAACTCAAACTAATCCTAATCCAAATTCTAATCACGCTCTGTACTTTACCTTAATTACAAGGGAAACAAGCATTGGCATAGCCAATAGGTCTCGCTTTTGGGACCTTATAAGTATTTAGTTTTAAAGCACAATATCCTTGGTGCAACAACATCAGCTGTTGCATGGCTAAACCTTGTACCTTATAAGTGTTTAGCTATCCAACAGTTGATGTTGTTGCACTAAACATATTGTGCTGCATAACTAAATACTTATAAGGTCCCAAAAGCGAGACCTATTGGCTATGCCAATGCTTGTTCAAAACTAGACACCCAGGGAAATCCAGGATGGGGTGACTTAACTGGCTCTCACCAAGTTCTGTTACCCAGAATCCCTGCAAACCTAAACAATTGTCACAAAAAACACATTTTCCTCACATTTCTGTGGTTGAAAGTTCAGGAATTTGCGTGGATCCACAAAATTTGAATCACCCCGTGTTCCCCAAAGTCTTTCAAGAAAAACGGTACCTCACTTGTGTGGGTAGGCCTAGTCCCCGTAACAGGAATTAGCACAAAACGCAACATAGACACACCACATTTTCACAGTGATAAATGACACTTTTTTTTGCAAAGTGCTTAGCTTTAGTTCTTTAACCCTAGCTCTGCTGGGACCTAGGGAACCCTTGCAAACCTATACATTATTTAAAACTAGACACCCAGGGGAATCCAGAATGGGGTGACTTGACTGGCTCTCACCAGTTACTGTTACCCAGAATCCCTTGCAAACCTAAAATATTGTCCAAAAAAAGCACATTTTCCTCCAATTTTTGTGGTCCAAAGTTCTGGAATCTGTGTGGATCCACACATTTCCACCCACCCTGCGTTCCCCAAAGTCTTTCAAGAAAAACGGTACGTCACTTGTGTGCGTAGGACTAGTGTCCGTGACCGGAAACGGCGCAAAACGCAACGTGGTCACACCACATTTTCACAGTGAAAAATGCCCCTTTTGTTGCAAAGTGCTTAGCTGTAGTTTTTTAACCCTTTTCTCTGCCGACACCTAGGGAAACCTAGCAAACCTATACATTTTTTAAAACTAGACACCCAGGGGAATCCAGGATTGTGTGACTTGACTGGCTCTGACCAGGTTCTGTTACCCAGAATCCCTAGCAAACCAAAAAAATTGTCTAGAAAAACACATTTTCCTCACATTTCTGTGGTGGAAAGTTCTGGAATTTGCGTGGATCCACAAAATTCGACCCACCCGTGTCCTCCAAAGTCTTTTGAGAAAAACGGTACTTCACTTGTGTGGGTAGGCCTAGTGCCCGCGACAGGAAACGGCACAAAACGCAACATGGAAACACTACATTTTCACAGTGAAAAATGACTCTTTTTTGCAAACTGCCTAGCTGTAGTTGTTGAACCCTGGCTCTGCCGGCACCTAGAGAAACCTAGCAAACCTATACATTTTTTAAAACTAGACACCCACGGGAATCCAGAATGGGGTGACGTGACTGGTTCTCACCAGGTTCTGTTACCCAGAATACCTTGCAAAAACAAATTTTCCTCACATTTCTGTGGTAGACAGTTCTGGAATCTGCGTGGATCCACAAAATTCTACCCACCACACGTTTACCTAAGAATTTTGAGAAAAACGGTACCTCACTTGTATGGGTAGGCCTAGTGCCCGCGACAGCAAACGGAGCAAAACGCAACTTGGGCACACTACATTTTCACAGTGAAAAATGACCTTTTTTTTGCAAAGTGCCTAGCTGTAGTTTTTTAACCCTAGCTCTGCCGGTACCTAGGGAAACCTAGAAAACCTATAAATTTTTGAAAACTAGACACCAAGGGGAATCCAGAATGGGGTGACTTGACTGGCTCTCACCAGGTTCTGTTACCCAGAATCTCTTGCAAACCTAAAGAATTGTCAAGAAAGCACATTTTCCACACATTTTTCTTGGTGGAAAGTTCTGGAATCTGCGTGGATCCACACATTTCCACCCACCCTGCGTTCCCCAAAGTCTTTGAAGAAAAACGGTATGTCACTTGTGTGGATAGGACTAGTGTCCGCGACAGGAAACGGCGCAAAACGGAACGTGGACACACCACATTTTCACAGTGAAAAATGACCCTTTTTTGCAAAGTGCCTAGCTGCAGTTTTTTAACCCTAGCTCTGCCGGCACCTAGAGAAACCTAGCAAACCTATACATTTTTTAAAACTAGACACCCACGGGAATCCAGAATGGGGTGACGTGACTGGTTCTCACCAGGTTCTGTTACCCAGAATACCTTGCAAACCTAAAAAAGAAATTTAAAAGCACATTTTCCACACATTTTTGTGGTTGAAAGTTCTGGAATCTGCGTGGATCCACAAATTTCCACCCACCCTGCATTCCCCAAAGTCTTTCAAGAAAAACTGTACCTCACTTGTGTAGGTAGGCCTAGTGCCCGCAACAGGAAGCGTCCCAGAACGCAACGTGGTCACACCACATTTTCACAATGAAAAATGCCCCTTTTTTGCAAAGTGCTTAGCTGTAGTTTTGTAACCCCTGCTCTGACCGACCCCTAGGGAAACCTAGCAAACCTATACATTTTTGAAAACTAGACACCCAGGGGAATCCAGAATGTGGTGACTTGACTGGCTCCCACCAGGTTCTGTTACCCAGAATCCCTTGCAAACCTACAGAATTGTCAAAAAAAGCTAATTTTCCACACATTTTTGTGGGGGGAAGTTCTGGAATCTGCGTGGATCCACAAATTTCCACCCACCCAGCATTCCCCAAAGTCTTTTGAGAAAAACTGTACCTCACTTGTGTGGGTAGGCCTAGTGCCCGCGACAGGAAACGGCCCAAAACGCAACGTGGACACACCACATTTTCACAGTGAAAAATGCCCCTTTTCTTGCAAAGTGCTTAGCTGTAGTTTTTTAACCCAAGGTCTGCCGGCACCTAGGGAACTGTTAGACCTGGCACCTTGGCGTGAGTCTCTCTTCCACTTTTTGTCGCTGTGCCTCATGTGTTTTGCTGGTGTTAGCTGCTCAGAGCACTGTGCCACTGCCAACCAGTGCCACAGTGCAAGTGCTCCCTATTTAAAATGTATATGTTGGTTGGATTCCATGATTGGCTTATTTGGTTTACTGTCAGACCCCAGTAAAGTGCACCAGGAGTGCCCAGGGCTTGTAAATACAAATGCTGCTGGTGGGCTTGCAGCACTGGTTGTGCTACCCAAGGCCTGGTGCCCGCGACAGGAAACGGCCCATAACGCAACGTGGACACACCACATTTTCACAGTGAAAAATGCCCCATTTCTTGCAAAGTGCTTAGCTGCAGTTTTTTAACCCAAGCTGTGCCGGCACCTAGGGAACCCTAGCAAACCTATACATTTTTGAAAACTAGACAGCCAGGGGAATCCAGGATGGGGTGATTTAACTGGCTCTCACCATTTTCTATTATCCAGAATCTCTTGCAAACCTAACAAATTGTCCAGAAAAACACATTTTCATCACATTTCTGTGGTGGAAAGTTCAGGAATTTGCGTGGATCCACAAAATTTGATTCACCCCGTGTTCCCCAAAGTCTTTCAAGAAAAACGGTACCTCACTTGTGTGGGTAGGCCTAGTCCCCGTAACAGGAATTAGCACAAAACGCAACATAGACACACCACATTTTCACAGTGATAAATGACCCTTTTTTTAACAAAGTGCTCAGCTGTAGTTCTTTAACCCTAGCTATGTCGGCACCTAGGGAACCCTAACAAACTTATATATTTTTTAAAACTAGACAGCCAGGGAAATCCAGCATTGGGTGACTTGACAGGCTCTCACCAGGTTCTGTTACCCAGAATCCCTTGCAAACCTAAACAATTGTCAAAAAACCCACATTTTCCTCACATGTTTGTGGTGGAAAGTTCTGGAATCTGCGTGGATCCACAAATTTCCACCCACCCTGCATTCCCCAAAGTTTTTATAGAAAAACTGTACCTCACTTGTGTAGGTAGACCTGGTGCCCGCAACAGGAAACGGCCCAAAACGCAACGTGGACACACCACATATGCCCAGTGAAAAATGACCCTTTTTCTGCAAAGTGCTAAGATGTAGTTTTTTAACCCTAGCTCTGCCGACACCTAGGGAAACCTAGCAAACCTATACATTTTTGAAAACTAGACACCCAGGGAAATCCAGGATGGAGTGACTTAACTGGCTCTCACCAGGTTATATTACCCAGAATCCCTTGCAAACCTAAACAATTGTCAAAAAAACACATTATCCTCACATTTCTGAGGTGGAAAGTTCTGGAATCTGCCTGGATCCACAAAATTCCACCCACCCCGTATTCCCCAAAAGTCTTTCAAGAAAAACGGTAGATTACCTGTGAAGGTAGGCCTAGTGCCCGTGACAGGAAACAGCGCAAAACGCAATGGGGATACACCACATTTTCACAGTGATAAATGACCCTATTTTGCAAAGTGCCTAGCTATAGTTTTTGAACCCTAGCTCTGACGGCACCTAGGGAAACCTAACAAACCTATACATTTTAAAAGACTAGACAGCCAGGGAAATCCAGGATGGGGTGACTTCACTGGCTCTCACCAGGTTCTGTTACCCAGAATCCCTTGCAAATCTAAACAATTGTAAAAAACATTTTCCTCACATTTTTGTGGTGGAAAGTTCTGGAATCTGCGTGTATCCACAAAATTCGACCCATCCCACGTTCCCCAAAGTCTTTAGAGAAAAACTGTACCTAACTTGTGAGGGTAGGCCTAGTGCCCGCGACAGGAAACCGCGGAAAACTCAATGTGGACACACCACATTTTCACAGTGAAAAATGATCCTTTTTTGCAAAGTGCCTAGTTTTAGTTTTTTAACCCTAGCTCTGCCGGCACCTAGGGAAACCTAACAAGCCTATACATTTTTGAAAACTGGACACCCAGGGTAATCCAGGATGGGGTGACTTGACTGGCTCTCACCAGGTTCTGTTACCCAGAATCCCTTGCAAACCTAACAACTTGTCCAAAAAAACACATTTTCCTCACATTTCTGTGGTGGAAAGTTCTGGAATTTATGCGGATCCACAAAATTCGACCCTCCCTGCGTTCCCCAAAGTCTTTCGAGAAAAACGGTACCTCACTTGTGTGGGTGGGTCAAGTACCCGCGACAGGAAAGGGCCCAAAACCTATTGAGGCGAAAAAAAAATTACCTATCACTAAGCAACCTGTTTTTGCAAGGGGGGTCCCATGACCTTTTGGCCCGGAGCTCGGTGGCCACCTAGGGAAACCTACAAAACCCACACATTTTTTTAAACTAGCCCCCCGGGGGATTCCATGAAGGTCTGGCTTGCGTGGATCCCCCAAAGGTTTCATACCCAGAATCCTCTGCCTCATTCATGTGGGAGGCCCAAGTACCCGCGACAGGCAAGGGCCCAAAACGTTTTGAGGCGACATCAAAATTGCCTATCACAAAACAACCTGGTTTTGCAAGGGGGTCCCAAGGGGGTCCCATGACTTTTTGGCCAGGAGCTTGGCGGCCACCTAGGGAAACCTACCAAACTAGATACCTGAGGGATTCCAGGGAGGTATGGCTTGCGTGGGTCCCTCAAAGTTTTCATACCCATAATCCCCTGCAAACCGGAAATTTAGCTGAAAAAAAATCACTTTTTTCACACATTTTTGTGTGGGAAAGTTGTGGCATCACTGTGAGAAAGTGGCACTGTATATACTGTTCCCAAATAGGTACAGGGTGTACAGAGTCCACAGTCCCCAGGTGACCTCACTCTTTCTTTCTAGGATAGGGTAAGGGCCGCACCATTTATCTTGGAGGGCCCTTGGTGCCACTGGCTCCAAAACCCACACATGTTGCTCAGGTTGAAATTCAACCAGTGCAGCTTTTTGGTCATACCAGTGCTTCTGGAGCTCCTGGTTGGCCTCAAGGTTCTTGGATGCTTTTTCCATGTACTCAGCCATTCTGGACCTTAGGCCAAGCACATTCTCCACTATGTCTTGTTTGGGCTCTTGAAAAGGCCTCTCCCAGCCCTCTTTTACAAGACAAAGTGGTTCCCTCACAGGATGACCAAACAGAAGTTCTAAGGGTGAGAAACCTACTCCCTTCTGTGGTACATCCCTGTAAGCGAAAAGCAGGCATGGTAACAGGACATCCCATCTCCTTTTGAGTTTTTCAGGGAGACCCATGATCATACCTTTCAATGTCTTGTTGAATCTCTCAACAAGCCCATTGGTTTGTTGATGGTAGGGTGTAGTAAACTTGTACTGCATTCCACACTCCTTCCACATGTGTGTCAGGTAAGCAGACATTAAGTTGGAACCTCTGTCTGAAACCACCTCCTTAGGAAACCCTACCCTGGTGAAGACACCCAGGAGGGCCTTGGCTACTGCAGGAGCTGTAATAGTCCTAAGTGGAATTGCTTCAGGGTACCTAGTAGCATGATCCACTACTACTAGAATAAATGTGTTCCCTGAGGCTGTGGGAGGTTCAAGTGGACCCACAATGTCCACTCCTACCCTTTCAAAGGGTACCCCCACCACTGGTAGTGGGATGAGGGGGGCCTTTGGGTGGCCACCTGTCTTGCCACTGGCGCTCACAAACTCCTTCACCTTTTGGTGCATCTGGGGTCAGTAAAAGTGACTCACTAGCCTTTCCCAAGTTTTGGATTGCCCCAGATGTCCAGCTAGGGGGATGTCATGAGCCAAAGTTAGGAGGAACTCCCTGTACTTCTGTGGCACTACCACCCTCCTGGTGGCTCCAGTAGTGGGGTTTCTTGCCTCAGCATACAGTAATCCCTCTTCCCAATAAGCTCTGTGGGTACCACTGACATCTCCCTTTGCTTCTGAAACAGCTTGCTGCCTCAGGCTTTCAAGAGTGGGACAGTCTTGCTGACCCTGGCACAGCTCTTCCCTAGAGGGTCCCTCTGGGGCCAAGAGTTCAACCTGGTAAGGGTCAAGCTCCATGGGCTCAGTTCCCTCAGGGGTATCCAAATCCTCTCCCTGTGGAGAGGGGTCCTGAATGTTTTGCTGTACAGAAGCTGGTTCCCCAGTCTTCTTTCCTTTTCTCTTGGTTGGTTGGGCCATTATTTCAGGCTCTAGACCTACTTTTTCACCCTTCCTCTTGCGAAGTACTCTGGTTTGCACACACAACAATTCAGGGATGCCCAGCATGGCTGCATGGGCCTTTAGCTCAACCTCAGCCCAGGCTGAGGTTTCCAGATCATTTCCAAGCAGACAGGCAGCTGGCAACTTTGGAGTGACCACTACCTGTTTCAGGCCAGTAACCCCAACCCCCCCCCCCCCCCCCCAGCCTAATGTCACCATGGCCATGGGATGACTAGTGGTGACACTGTCAGCATTGGTTGACTGGGTAAGACTTCCCAATCAAATATTGCTCAGGGGAAACCAGTGTGTCTCTCACCATAGTGACACTGGCACCTGTATCCCTCAAAGCTTCTACCCTAGTTCCATTCACCCAGGGGTACTGCAAATATTTCTTTAAGTTGGGTGGCCACACAGCTACAGTGGCAAACTCCACTTCTCCTAGTGAGACTAGACTTGCTTCAGTGTGTTCCCAGATTTGCTCAGGGTACACTTCTGATCCCATCTGTATGCTTGCTGCCCCAGGAGTAGCTGTACTGGGTGCCTTAGGGGCTTTTTTGTGGGGGCAAGACTTATCTACAGTTAGGTGTCCTGACTTCTTACAGTTGTTACACCAGGCCTTTAAGGGATCAAAGTTATTCCCCCTATAGGGTTGATGCACATAGGGAGTAGTTTGGGTCCCACCCCCCTGAACAGGTTTTTGGGGCCCTTTGGAAGACTCAGACTTTTTATCTTGGGGATTCTCACCACCTTTCCCCTGGGGAGGCTTTGTGACCACTTTCTTCTGGTCACCCCATGGCTGTCCTTGTCACCTTAGTCTTGACCCAGTGGTCAGCCTTCTTTCCCAATTCTTGGGGAGAAATTAGACCTAGGTCTATCAAATGCTGACGCAACTTTTCATTCGTGCAGTTACTTAATATATGTTCCTTCATGATTAAATTGTACAATCCAGTAAAATCCTGCACACCATGTCCAGCTAACCAACCATCCAGTGTCTTTACTGAGAAGTCTACAAAGTCAATCCAGGACTGAGTCTGGGTTTTGTGACCCCCCCTGAATCTAATCCTATACTGCTCAGCAGTGAATCCAAATCCCTCAATCAGAGTCTTCCTCATGAGGTCATAGGATCCTGCTTCTGGCCCAGAGAGGGTCAGAAGCCTGTCTCTGCAGTTACCAGAGAACAGTTCCCACAGGAGTGCCCCCCAGAGAGGTTTCTTTACTCTTCTTATTTCACAAGCCCTCTCAAAGGCTGTGAACCATTTGGTGATGTCATCACCTTCCTCAAATTTAGGGACAATCCCTTTGGGGATCTTAGGATCAGAAGTTTGCTCCCTTTCCTTGTTTTTATTATTGCTGCCACCATTGAGGGGTGGTAAACCCATCTCTCTCCTTTCTTTTTCTAGAGCCAGGAGCCTGGACTCTAGCTCTAATCTTTTGGCCAGCCTTACAAGGCTGTCCTCTTCACTGGTGGGTCCCCCAGTGATCTCTCTGGTACCAGAGTCACCTGTGTGATCTCTAGGTCCCAAGATGGTAATTCTTGGATTGAAGGGTATGGGGGCCCTCTCTTCCCTAGGGAATAGTGTGGGGGGGGGGTATTATCCACCTCCTCTTCTTCCCTTTCCTCATCTGACTGGCCATCACCATGTTCAGATGGGTGGTCCTTAGCATACTCAGCCAAGAGCTCCTGGAGCCCTAGTTTGGTTGGATGCAGGCCCATTGGTATATTTTTAAGTTTGCATAGGGACCTCAATTCCTTGAAAGACAAGTGTAAGTAAGGTGTGAGGTCGAGCTCCTCCACCTGACCTAACCTGACAGTTCTAATCCTCTACCCTGACTAAAGTGACTTATTTTTCTAAAATTCTAAGGGGACTTAAGCAAGGCCCTAGCAACACTTTTGGTATTTTGGAAAAGACCAATCAGAATTCTAGAGGCATTTTTAAGAGTTCTGTCGTGTGATCAGATGGTAATCAAGTAGACCAACAAATGCAAGTTTGTATCCCACCGCTGATCCACCAATGTGAGAAAGTGCCTCTGTATATACTGTTCCCAAATAGGTACAGGGTGTACAGTGTCCACAGTCCCCAGAGGTTTGGCAGAGGCTAAAGTTTGATATAACCTTACTCTCTAAAGTGGTAGCTTGGTCGAGCAGTAAGGCAGTATCAGAGGACAGTGTAAAGCATTTTGTTGTACACACTCAGTCAGCAAATGGTTTCACACACTCAATAACTGAACTCTAGGCCAATGGTTTATATATAAAAATATATGGTTGTTTTATTTCAGAACCAACAATAGGTATCAAAATATACTTTCTCAGAATGAGCTGCTTTAGTTAAATACTTTGCAATAGGCAATTGACTTTTGAATGCAATAGTTAGTTTGTTGCAATAGGCAACACAATTTCAAACACAATAATACATTGAGCTCAATGGGAATTTTAAGTTAAATGCAATTGATTACTTTCAGGATTACTTTTCTAACTCCAGGACTGGATCCTAGATTCAGTCCTGGGACAGTTCTTGGAAACAAGTGAGTAAATACGTTTTAGTTACTGTTGTGATTTTTAAGCAATATTTTGGTATTTTAAAAGTTGACACTTAGAAACTTTTTCTAATCAAATTACCAATGTTATCCTACGGGAGGAAATTCACTTAGCAGGTAAGTGGGGTTATGGTTACTTTTTCGGGTTCAGTGTTGGATCCTGGATCCAGCACTAGTATACCACCTGTAAGCAGTTGATAGAATGCGTTTAGGTTATACAGGCGATTTTTAACGAATATTTGTAAGTTTGAAAAATCGACACAGAAGAAATTTCACAGAAAAACAGTCAATGGTTTCCTATGGGAGAAAGTTCAAGTTACCGGTAAAGTATGTTCTTGTTACTTTTGTAGTCCAGTGCTGGGCTCCTAGGCTCAGTACTAGGACATCTATCTAAAACAGGTAAGTAATTACGTTTTCACAGTTGGTACGATTTTTAAAGAATATTTGTAGTTTGCAAAAATCGACAGTCAATGGTTTCCTATGGAAGAAAATTGAGTTAGCTGTAAGTATGGTTTGTAATTCCTTTTCAGGGTCAGTGCTGGGCACCAAGATCCAGCACTGGGATCTCTCCTAATAGCAGGTGAGTATTTCCGTTTTCGTTACTCGGTTGATTTCAGGTGACTATTTTAATGTTTAGAAACTCCACACTTCAAGTGAAACCAGTCAATGTTACCCTATGGAAGAAAAGTGAGTTATCGGCTTTTGGGTAAGTACTCGACTGGCAGAGTTAAGGTTCTGGGCATAGACTCAGGTGTCTCCCAGGGTCAGGTAAGTACAGTTGTTACACCCTCAGCAGCACAGGGGCAGCCGGGTGCAGAGTGAGTTAGGCCCAATGTTATCCTATGGAAAGCAGGGGCCCTTGGTTGGTGGCTGCTGGCTAGCAGGCCACGCGGCTGTGGGAGCTGGGCTCCTGGTCACTTGCTCAGGGTAAATGGGGAAGTAGGTAGGAGTAGAGGTTGCACAGCCTGGGCACTCGGGCGGCTGGGTGCAGGGTGCTTTTGAGCCGGCGGGCGCTCAATGGATTGCATAGAGAAGCTCAAGAACGAACAAAGGCTGCAAGCTCGGGGACGAAGATTCTTCAGGTGCGACCACCACTTCGAGAGGTAAGTTGGGTAGTTGAAGGATAGGTAGGTACCCAGAAGTTGGGCACAGGGGGCCACAGGGCCCCGGGTGCAGGGGTGCCTTTTGGTGTCGGGAAATCTTACTCTCTGTTGATCGCAGTCCCTGGTTCTGAGGTTGCAGGCATCGTCAGGAGCGTCGAGGTGGGTCCTTGGGTGCCGGATTCGGGGTCACAGTCGCCGGGGGGACGTCCTCGTGGTCTTGGTCCACTCCAGCACAGGCCAGGCTTGGCGGGTGCAGAGGGTGCAGGGTTTGCTGTTCCTGGCTGGTGCCAGGGGTCAGTTACTTGCTTTGAGCAGTGCCACTGCTCGTGGGTGTCCCAGATGCTCAGAGTCACAAGGTAGCCAGGTCCTCCGGGGTTTATGAAGTTGCTGGCCACGGGAGATGCTGGGATTTAGCAGGAGCAGGTTTGAGGGTCGACAGGCCGGTAGGGCTGGTGCCAAAGCAGTGGGGGTCTTCCTCTTGTTCGCAGCTGCACTGCAGGTCTTCTTTCTTCTTGATCTTCTTTGCTGTTTTGGAATCTGAATCTAAGGAAGGATGGTTCAGGGTACCCCTAAATACTAAATTTAGGGGCGTTACAGGTAGGTAAAGGGCTGGGACCTCTGGGTCCCTGCCCTGGGGTGGGTACACCCCCTATCCCGCCACTCTCCTGTGGGAGGGGGGCAGTGGCCTAGTCCTGATTGGGCAGGGCTCCCCATCTTCAAGGTGGCGAGAGCCCGGAGATGTGCTTCACCTCGCCTCCCCCACCTGAGGGATGGGGTTGGCAGAGGCTGGCACACCCCCGGTCCTTCCTTGGGGTTTCCGGCCAGACATCGCACCAGAGTGGGGGTTTAGAACTGGTAGGGGCCAGTTGCTGAGTACAGCAAGTGGCCTGGAGAAGCTCACAAAGGCGGCATGCCTTTGAAGCTTCCCCTGCCCATCCTGGGGGAGGAGACCTAGCACCTCACCCAGGATGTGCATTGTTGCAGGCCCAGGAGAGAGGATCGCTCTCTACCCAGGGGTCCAGCAACATGTCTGCTGTCTGGCAGATTAGGCAGCCCCTCAGACGTGGATTGGAGGTTAGGTTCAGGGGGCATCTCTAAGATGCCCTCTGTTGTGCATCGTACATTAAATCCTGCACTGGCATCAGTGCGGGTTTAATGTGCTGAGAAGTTTGATACCAAACTTCAGTCTTCAGTGAAGCCATCATGGTGCTGTGGAGTTCGTGTTGACGATCTCCCAGCACCATATACTCTTAAATGGCAGCACTGCATTTACAGTGCCCAGGAATGGACCTGGGCACTGTAGGGGCACAGGGTCCATGCTACTGTACCCCACCACTGGCATAGGGCACCCAGCTAGAGGGGTGGCTGATGTATGCCAGGGCAGTGTATGTTGTGGGCATGGCACACAGGGATGTGTGCCATGTCGACTCTCTGTTTTGTTCTATACCCAGACACTTAGCCTGCAAGGGCAGTGTGTGGTACAGGGCCTCTAAGGGTGGCACAATAAGTGCTGCAGCCCTTAGGGGCCTTCCCTGGTCACAAGGCCCTGGGAACCTAGTGTACCATTTACCAGGGGCTGACATGTGGCCAGGGTTTGCCAAATTGGATTTTAGGTTTCAGCACTGTTTTTATGGAAGGAACATAGGCCCTAGGCACCTGATTGGCAGGAGCCCAGGGCACACTCAGTCAAAGTACATTTAGCAATTCAACAAAAAGTGGGGGCATACCATGCAAGAAAGATGGCACTTTCTCACAAGAGGCAAAACAGACCAAGATTACTGCACAGCCATCTATTCCTCAAGCACACACACATACTGGTTGGATTTGGCACGAGGGCGAGTGATGGTTCAGTATATAGAATTTTATTATAAGAAATTTCACAAAAATGAAATGCACTGTCAGTAATTGAAAAGACAAAAAACTGAGCCAGTGACTCGCAGCTCGTGAACTGTAAAGCCACGTCAAGGCCCCAAACGCTTTACCGGCCATTCACACACCTTTCATACGTGATACACACAAGACCATTCACACCACCAGGGACGAAACCAACACATTACAACAGTCACAAAAAGAGGGACAAGGTACACCCGGCTTGAGAAAGACAGAAAAGACAAATATTTCTGCACAACCACCTATTCCTCAAGCACACAGACATACTGGTTGGATTTGGCACGAGGGTGAGTGATGGTTCAGTATATACAGTTGTACTAACCAGAGATTTCACAAAAATGAAATGCACTGTTAATAATTGAAAGGACGAGAAACTGAACCGTTGACTCACAGCTCGTGAGCTGCAAAGCCACGACAAGGCACCAACCTCTTTACAGCCCATTCATACACCTTTCATGTGTTACACATACAAAACCATTCACACCGCCAGCCGCGGGCCCAGCACATTACAACACTCACACCAGCAGACAGCGCCATTCAAGGGCCCATCACTTTCACATGCCCACATTCCTGACACAGCAACCACACCAGCTCACGGATTGCGTGGAGTGGCGTTTGGCTAGCAGTGTGTGTAGTGACCAGTAGATAATCACTACTCACACACTGCTAGCCAAGCGCCAGTCCACGAACACCGCCAGCCGAGCGCCAGTCCACGCACACCGCCAGCCAAGCACCAGTCCACACACACCGCCAGCCAAGCACCAGTCCAGGCACACAGCCAGCCAAGTGCCAGTCCACGCACACCGCCAGCCAAGCGCCAGTCCAAACACACCACCAGCCAATCGCCAGTCCACGCACACCGACAGCCAAGCGCCAGTCCAAACACACCGCCAGCCAAGCACCAGTCCATGCACATCGCAAGCCAAGCGCCACTCCACACACACCGCTATCACATTTAGGATTTTTTTATACAAAAAAGAAAACACAAACAAATTGCAAATAGATACAAATCTCCTAACACAAAATCTGAAACTAAATACACTACACAAATGCCAACCTTGAAACTGAACAAAAAATATTAAACAATAGAGACCAGGCAGTTCACTTTACCACTCATTGATGCTCCCAAAAATTATTTTGCGTGTGGTACACTCTAAAACAAGAAGGCACACACAGCCCAGGGTTAGAAGGACACTCGGGGAAGTACCTACGAGTCTACTTCCGCGTACCTCTTCGCCAACAGACTCTACATCTCCTACTGGGAAAGTCTTTGGAGGGTGTGGGAGGAATGTGATCAGGAAAGGGGCGATCTTTCAATCTAGCCACATCCTCCACCACTCCAACTCAAGAAAAACTTGCCTGTTCCACTACAACAAGGTTGCCTATTACGGACTCCTGACACTTAGCAAAAGTCATCTTTGACTCAGGACAAGAATCCTTGAACACAGCAAAAGCATTAAAGGTTGCCAAGAGGAAAAGATGGATAGCCAACTTCTTATACCAAATGTAAGCCTTACGAAGAGCAGTGTAAGGTTCCACCCTCTGATCTACTCTTTCAACACCACCCATGTGCCTATTATAGTCTAAAATGCACACGGGTTTGCGCGCTTAAGCAACCTGACCCCAAACAGTCACAGGTGAAGTGCTTTCATCATGGATGGTAGTCAGCATGTAGACATCTCTCCTGTCTGAAAACTTCACAGCTAGAAGTTCCTCGCAATGCACTGCACTGTCCCCGCACAAGCTTTTGACAAACGAGTTCTTTTGAGAAACCTTTACGGTTAGAGCAGATTGTGCCACAAGCAACAGTGTCCACTTTGGCCAATTCCCTGAGCAACTGCACACCAGTGTAGAAGTTATCTACATATAAATGGTGGCCTTTGTTAAAAGCTCCTCTACCAAGTTCCCACACAATTTTCTCAGTCACTCCAAAAGTGGACGGACAACTAGGGGGGTTAATTCTGGATTCCTCACCGGTGTACACCCTGAAATTAGGGACATATCCAGTCCTACTGTCACACACCATATACAGCTTAATTCCATAGCATGCCCTCTTACTAGGACTGTATTGCCTAAAAACCAAGCGGCCCTTGAACAAGACCAAAGACTCATCCACTGCTATTTCTTTCCCTGGAGCATAAATCTCAGAAAATCGATCAACAAAGTGATCAATGACAGGCCGAATCTTAAAAAAACAGTCACACTCAGGGTGATCTCGTGGCAACGCTAAACCATTATCGACAAAATGCAGCATCCGAAGCAGAAGCAAATACCTATCACGACTCATGACTGCCGGAAATATAGCCGTTATCATCAAGGGACTAGTAGACCAATATGAAGACATTGATGGCTCCCTTAGCAAGCCCATCGAAAAAGTTAAACCCAAGAACTTCTTCATCTCTTCCAGATTTGTGGGAGTCCACCGGGTAGCTCTAGAGTGGGGCTAAAGGCTGGCACTGTTGTCCGTCAAAAACTGTTTGGCATACAAATTAGGCTGCTCAACAATCTCTGCCAAGGGGCGGAGTCTGGCCACCGACTGAAAGGCCTCCTCTGTGTAGAGCTCCGGGGCTCCGAAGGGGAGAATTCTACAATTTAGCTATCAACAGGTGTCCTTGGAGCTAGAATGAAAGCAACATGAATGAGACAACAGTGCCATAACTTTGAGGCTATTTTTCAGTTAACCAGCTCTTCAATGAAAATGAAATCCTGAAGTCTGTCTTTCCTTCAGCTTAGATTCACAAATCATTCTGTCAGGAAACAGTCAGCTGCTCAAGAGATAAGTGACTTTCCTTGCTTTTAAACAGAGGCAACTTCAGGGGAATTTAATTACTCTTGAACTTTGGTTGACTTCTTCACACTGGCAGAGGGGAAGGGCAGGTGTTTCCCTGTCAGCAGAGGTGTGGAGGGAAAATTTCTGTAGCTGTGAAAGTCTGTGAAAAACAACTCATTCTGTTAGGAAACAGCTTGATTCTAAAGAGTTAAGAGAAATTCCCTTTCTTGAAGTGGAAAGACTGCTGTGTGTTTTTGAATTGTCTTTGAATTGCTGTTGTATTTCTCACAGACACAGGAGAAGCATAGACTCTGTTACATAACATGGGAATTCCTGTCAGCAGAGTGTGTAGAGGGAATTTGGCTAAAAAGGGGAAAGCTGTGTGGCATTTATGACACACTGTTTTTCAGCAACCCCTGTTTGAAAACATGCAGCCATACTTTTTAGAATCCCAGAAGTCTGTGGAAAAAAAGGACTCATTCGGTCAGGAAACAGTCTGATTGTAAAGAGAAATTCCCCTTCTTGAAGTGGAAAGACTGCTTTCTGTTTTTGAATTGTTTTTGAATTACTCACATGACACTGGAGAAGCATATAAGAACTTTCAACTCTGAGGTATTTATCTCTCTCCATTTGACAGCTTAGTCTCTGCTATGTAACATGGGGATTCCTATTAGAGGGAATTTGGCTAGGCAGGGGAAAACTGTGTGGCATTTCTGATAGCCTGTTTTTTTAGTACCCCTTGTTTGAAATCATGAAGCCATCATTTTTTAGAATCCCAGAAGTCTGTGGATAAAACAACCCATTTTGTCAGGAAACACAGCAGGGGAAAGCTGTGTGACATTTCTGATTGCCCGGTGACTGTTTTTCAGCAACCCCTGTTTTAAAAACATGCAGTCATAATTTGTTAGAATCCCAAAAGTCTGTAAAAAGTTAGTAATTCTGTCAGGAAATACAACCTGATTCTGAAGAGTTAAGTGGAATTTCCTTTCTTGAAGTGGAAAGGCTGCTGTGTGTTTTTGCATTACTCTTGTACTTCTCACAGGGCGCAGGGGAAGCATATGAGAACTTTCAAACCCAAGGTATTTCTCTTCATTTGACAGCGTAGCCTCTGCTACACATTTAAGAAGACAAGGAAAGTCCTACCAGCAAAGGGTGCAGAGCGAACTTAGATAAACAGGGGAAAGCAGAGTGGCATTTCTAATAGACTGTTTTTCAGCACCCCTTGTTTGAAAACATGTAGCCATCATTTTTGAGAATCCCAGAAGTCTGTCCATATCCAAATATGTATTTGTGCATATAGGGGACGCTTTGCTGCTTATTAGCTTCTGGTGCTTTTTACCTGTTACGAGGGTGTCTCTGAGGGGAAGTGGAAGGCCCCTGCTGCTGGTCGCTTCTCGCCATCGTTCCTTGCTACCAGCTGCCGTGAGGCGAACGGCCCTTTACGAACTATACTTCCCAGCACCTCCCTGACATCGGCGCTTGCGGCGACGTCACCAGGCCGTGCCGGAACACTACTTAGGCCGCCTGGTGACACCGCAGCGCGGGACGCTTTGCTGCTTATTAGCTTCTGGTGCTTTTTACCTGTTACGAGGGTGTCTCTGAGGGGAAGTGCAAGGCCCCTGCTGCTGGTCGCTTCTCGCCATCGTTCCTTGCTACCAGCTGCCGTGAGGTGAACGGCCCTTTACGAACTACACTTCCCAGCACCTCCCTAACATCGGCGCTTGCGGCGACGTCACCAGGCCGTGCCGGAACACTACTTAGGCCGCCTGGTGACACCGCAGCGCGGGACGCTTTGCTGCTTATTAGCTTCTGGTGCTTTTTACCTGTTACGAGGGTGTCTCTGAGGGGAAGTGGAAGGCCCCTGCTGCTGGTCGCTTCTCGCCATCGTTCCTTGCTACCAGCTGCCGTGAGGCGAACGGCCCTTTACGAACTACACTTCCCAGCACCTCCCTGACATCGGCGCTTGCGGCGACGTCACCAGGCCGTGCCGGAACACTACTTAGGCCGCCTGGTGACACCGCAGCGCGGGACGCGCGCGGGCAGCACCCGGGCGAAGCCCGGGCCAAGGGCGGGCCCGTCCTTGCCCGTCAGTGGCCGTGAGAGGCCGGGCAGGGCCTACCCTTTTGGTTTTGGTTTGCACGATCGATTCGTTCGTGCAGGGGTCCACTACAGCATCGGGACGCTTAAGTGTAATACTTGCTGGAGATAACTTCATTTTGCACTGGGCTGTTGCTGTGCTGCCTCGTCCCCATCATGAGCAAAAGGAAGGCTGAAGGTAGGCTAGCTGGCACTCTTGACGATTACTTAACAAGGGTCGAACTTGAAATCTCTGATAAGATCCTAGCTGTAGAACGTAGGCTCTCACTGGATCCTATTATCTCCCTGGCAGGTGCCCCACCCACAGTCGCCAATGTCACCTCGGCAAGTGTACCCTTTTGTCCCGGTGTTTCTGACTCTCCCTGCACTTCTAGCCCCCCCTCCCTCTCGGCAATGGTTTCTACACGAGCAAACAAGAGAGTAGTAGCCCCTAAACTTAGCGAACCCCCATGTAAAAAAAGGAAAGGCAGGATCCAAAATAAACCCCCTAATCCCAGAGTTGCAGCGGATCTGCTAAGCACACACTCTTCTGTTCCTCTATCCGCCCCTACAGGCACCATCAACAAGCAACCCATTGATTACCAGAGCATCGACATCTTAAGTTCTGCACTTAAAGACCAAATAGTTACACTAATACAACCAGTCTTGGAAAAGTTAGAAATTGTGTTGACTAGGCTCAGCCACATTGAAACTACCTTGTCTAACGGTCCGCCGCTTGTGCCAACTATTACTATTACAAATATTGAGGATGAGGTCCGTAGACCTAGTGTTAGGACTAGTACTGGTCAACCTGTCTTGGGAACTAACATTAACATTCTTCCAACTCCCCCTGCAACAGGGGTACAACTTTCTAGGCCTATTGCTGCCCCCATAGCCGCCAGAAGATCGCTGATAGATCAGCAGCTCTCAGTGAACCAATTAAGGCCCATGCCTTCTAATGCAGTAGATCCCGAAGTTTTTAGAAGCTTACATCTCCCCTCTGAGGCCACCCCGTATACAGTTATTTTAGCCAATGTTCCCCAACTACTGGAAGGGTCTAGTGAGCACTGGTCCAACTTAAAAAACAAAGCGCTGCACTTCCTCAGCAGGAAATGTGGGGATCCCCATTCCTTATTTGAAGAATTTAAAATGGTCAGGCGGGTGCCCTGGGTTGGTCACACTCAAAAGGCGACAGGTGATTGTGTGGTGCTAAGTTTTGGGTCCCGCTATTTGGTCGAACGTATCTTGGAGACGGCCTCATATCATGTATCCCTGTTAGATGAGATACAGATCTTACCCCTGGGCTACTTCTATAGACCGGTTAGGCCGGCGGCTCATATGCAACCACGTGCCCCCCATCGTAACTTCCATCTTGGTTCTCACCCAGTTGGGTTAAGTAACCGGTTCGCTGTTCTCTCCTCCCTGGAGGACAACGATTGACATGGGGATAGCTCTGCACAGCCCTGGGAATTCCAGACTAGGAGCCCATTGTTTGTTAGTAGGGAGCCACAAGCTCTAATACAGCCCATTGTACCTGTTGTGGACTCCATCCCACGTACCACTCTTGATCATCTAAGCCCCTCTAGTGGTAGCCCTACAACTAACCCTAATATGGGGATTCGAACGGTAAAACCGCCAGACACCAACTGCCATCTATCACTCTCCTCCTGGAATATAGCTGGCCTCCAATCTAAAGTAATTTCTCCTGACTGGGTGGCCTTTATCGACCAGGTGGATATTTGGTGTTTCCAGGAGTCGTGGGCGGCTGACCCTATTTTTCGAGTAGGGTATATGAATTACTTTAAACCAGCCACCAGGGGCCCCAGAGGGAGACCAACAGGTGGTCTGACAACCTGGGTTCGCCAATGCGAAGGCATAGTTGCTGTGGAAGTGCCGATAGATAGCCCTGACATATTGGCCACTCGTATTACCTCTTCAAAGGGTCTAAATATTCTCGTTATTAATATTTACTCTAGGGGAATTCCCGGTGGTAAATGCTCCCCTACAGTTCTTGTATTAGAACAGTTTCTTTGTAATTCTACAAGAGACGGTCATTGGGTTGTGGCAGGTGATTTCAACACCTGTTTTGAACCACTGGGGCTAGACGATGGGAAACTATCTGAAGCGGAGGACTCCGTGTGGGGTATACCGCAATTAGGTCTACCACCCATTAGTAAATGGACCCAAGCAGCCTTCTTTCTGAAGGGGATCTGCCTGGAGATGGGGTTGAGGGCCGTTAATGGCAGAACAACATCCGACAGGCAGGGGAAGATAACTTTTAATAATGGTAGATGCGGGAGCAGAATTGATTATATTCTAGTGAATTGCGAGATGTGGGTTGACGTAGTCGATATGGTTGTGTCTGATAGATTAGAAAGTGACCATAACCCCCTGATGTTGACTTTATCGGACAGTAGCTTTGCCAAGCCATATAGTGATGTTGGAAGTGTCCCGCATGTGCAAGCTACTCTGTCTTTGGATATGAGAAGGGTTCGCTGGCCTAAAATTGCTTCGGACCCCTCTACCCGGGTCGCTATCAGGAATTTGATTACTGCTGCAACGCTTAAGTTATCTAACTGTGAATCAAGGGAGGGGATCATAAACTCCATGTCGGACATTCATAGAGAACTGTTTACAGGGCTTAAAACATTTTTTATTAAAACTGTCCCTGCCACAACTAAACTGGTTCCCAAGCCAGAAAACTCTTGGTTTGATGGTGGTTGCAGAGCCTCACGTAAAGCACTGATCTCAGCAATTAAATCTAGACACCCGTTAACGATCAGGAGCTGTAGAGCTGCTTATAAACGTGCCCAAAGCCTGGCTAAAACTAAATGGGACGAATCTCGCTGGCAAGAGCTACTCGAGGCCTGCGAGGGCAGAAACATGACCCACTTTTGGCACCTTTTAAAATGGGGTAGGAACCCACATGCTATGATACCGGCTAACCATGTAGCTCCTGACCAGTGGGTCAGTTATTTTGAAAATCAATTTTTCTCTAGGGAGTTGCCCTTAGAATCCCCACGGGTCTTTAGTGGTGTTGCTCCACTAGAGTTTACCTCTAATGAGGTAGTGTCTGTTTTGAAATCATTGCCGTGGGGAAAAGCACCAGGCCCCGACGGTATCCCCGCCGATCTATTCAAGCAGGAACAGGATCTATGGGTTCCCTACCTTCAAACCTTAGCAAATGCCCTGTCTGGTGGCGCGTCGGTCCCGGTGTCTTGGTTTGGGGCAGAGATATTGCCTATCTACAAGAAGGGTGATCGCTCTGCCCCTGCCAACTACCGCCCGATTAGTCTCATCGACGCAGTTCAAAAAATTACCGCCCGTCTGTTGTTGGGCCGCATTACAAGCTGGATCAACGAACACGACATTCTAACGCCCCTCCAGGCGGGGTTTCGGACACATGTCGGGACCATAGATCAAGCTTTTAGGTTCATGCTTCTTTATTGGAAGGTAGTTCATTTGGGGGGGGGGAAGCTTTTTGCAGCTTTTGTGGATCTCAGGTCCGCTTTCGATACGGTGCCAAGAGCTAAATTGTGGGATGTCCTCCGTGAGATGGGCATGCCGGCTGAACTATTGAGGTTCTTGGTTATTTTACATTCTCATACATACGCACAGGTCCGATGGGGCAAACCAGGCGAGGTGACAGCGAGATTTAACGTGACCAAAGGGGTCAGACAAGGGTGTGTACTGGCCCCCACTTTGTTTTCCCTGTTTATCAATGGTGTAACTAGGTATTTTCTTGACTTCCCAACAGATGCACCCACGTTAGCAGGCATGAAAGTTCCCTTGCTCATGTTCGCGGACGATACTCTCCTTATTTCTAAAACCCGTCAGGGGCTTCAATTAGCACTGACTCGGTTTGAGTTATTTTGCCGCGACCATGAGCTCGAGGTTAACGTGGGGAAGACAAAGTTTATGGTCCTTCGTGGCACCCGCCCAGTTAAAGCCAGGGTTGATATGGGTGGCGCAACGCTTGAACAGACCTCCACCTTCACCTATTTGGGGGTCACATTTAGTGACAATTTAAGCTGGAGGCCCCAGATCGATCCCTTAGTCTTAAGCACTCACAATTAGGTGGAGCGTTGTATAAAGAACATAGACTATCTTGCACCAAACCAGTAGCTCCGTTGATCAAAATCTATGGATCTAAAATTATCCCAGCAGTCATGTATGGTGCTGAGTTATGGGGGTTCAGTAAACTGGACCCTCTGAGGGTGGGCCAAAATAACTTTTTGAGGTCTATAGTTGGGCTACCCACATCAGCCCCACGAATTCGCTTGCTATACGACCTAGGATGTCAGCCTATTGAAGATATGACCCGGTATAGGCCTTTGGCGTTTTGGCGACGCCTATGGACCACCCCGGAGTTATCTCATTATGCAAGGGCACTGCTGGAGGTAAAAGACATGGGGGGCTCCCATAGAATTAGCTGGTTAACAGAAATTAAATCTATCTTGATAGATATGGGTATGGGCGATCTGTGGTTTAACCCTGTGACGGCTGTTTTTCCCCCTAAAAAAGTCTTCAGGGATTCCTACTGGCTTTGGTCACAGCATAAACGTCTTTCCTCCTTGACTGCCAACTCTTTGACAACATGCTACCTGTCTATTAAGGATCAACCCACTCTTGAGGCTTACTGGGATGTAATAACCAAGAAGCTGGACCGGAAACTGTATCATCAATTCAGAATAGGGTCCCTCCCATTATGCTCTTTCACTTCTGGTTGGTCGATTAACGGCAATGACAAATGCCCAAACTGTAAGAATTTAGTCGAATCAGACGATCATTTTTTATTTGTCTGTCCGCTATATGATCGACCTAGAAGAGTTTGGTTGCGGCCTGTGTGTCGTGAACTAGGTGTAAGATCTGCCCAGGCTGCCAAAAGGTTGCTTAAGACGGATACATCTTCCCTTGTGGTTATTGGTTTAGCTAAATACATTAGATGGGCTTGGCTACTACGGAGTAGGCATAATTCTTGTAACACTTTGCCTCCTACCACAGAAATATAGCAATTGTTACTTTTTGGAGTCTGTTTTAACCAATTCAAGTCGTGTTCTCTAACCATTTAATACCTTTTTATTCCTGTTTTTAAAGAGTTATGTATTTATAAATGGTTTTTATGGAAATGATGTAAACCATCGCATATTTTTTTAAATGTATTTTTTATCTTGTCTTTTAAGATGAAATATTCGAAATAAAGACTTTCTTGACTTGACTTGACTTGCATATAGTGTTACTACCCAACTGCTTTGTGAGGTGACTGGATATCATATTCGGTTAGTAGGCAGCACTTATTTCTTGTTTTCTCGAACATTGAAGTATAACAGTATGGCCAGTGGAAAACCTAATAGAAAGCCTTTGTTTACACAAGTAGTAGGGAACACTCTACCTTCGGCACTTCTACTACTGTCCCACAAGATACTGCTTCTATGGACCTTAATTTTAAAAGAGATCTCTGCTGTGGGACAACAATTGGATCTACGGATGTCAAAATCTCAGATCTCGCGACAGAAATGAAGTCTATGAGGATGGACCTAAACTCTTCTCATACCAAAGTGGAAACTCTAGATAAACGAACCACCCTTTTGGAAAAAAAGATTGGATAATGCAGTGTGTTGGGGTCCCTATATCTGGCATTTAAAACAAAAAGTAATAGATTTGGAAGACAGGGCCCGAAGAAATAATGTTCGCTTTTATGGAATTACAGAAAAAATGGAAATGAATAATGATGTGAAGAGCTTGCTTCTAACCTTGATACCGCGGCTACTGAACATATCTTTTGAGCATCCCCTTGAGTTACAGAGAGCTCACAGGATTCGGTCAAGAACTTCAACTTCAACCCTTGGATCTAGACCTAGACCAATAATTGCGTGTCTCCTGCGTCATGAACAGGTCTGTCAAATACTAACAGCTGCTCGTAAACATGGTCCTTATGACTTAGAAGGCCATAAAGTATTTATTGCTGCAGACTTTTCCACTGAAACCAATGGCAAACGAAAAGCATTCCTGCAACTTAGGCCAAGACTTCGGAAATGGGATATTAAATATGGTCTTTTAGAACCTGCTACAATGTGGATCACAATGGATGGGAAATCAAGAGATTACACAGAGCCTGAAGATCTGGTACACTTCCTGGACAGTTTAGAGGACCAACACATGGACTTAACACCGCCACCCCTGACCGAATCAACTTCAATTACAGAATGATCCTCAAACCCACCGTACTGGTAGATTACATGTCCGTACCTTTAAGAAACAGTCTGACAGAGATAAAGTGATCCACTGTGTAGAAGTACTCACACAGGAAAATACCAGAGACAAATTGAGATCACCTCTGAAGTCATCCACGTCTTTTGATAAAGTATCTGATGCTACTAAACCTTCCACTGTTGCTTTCTTCCAGCTAGATGAGTATATATGCATGCTATGTATTAATATAATTTTATTACTGTTTTACTCCAGTTATTAGCTCTGATGGATATGATTCATTTCCTTTTCTCCTACATTGTTGTTCAATACACCATGTATATCTCATACTGTATTTGTATATACAAATCCCTAAGATGGACTTTATAACTCCATGGCTTGGTTCTTTGCATAATCTGTATACCACGTGTGGTTTTCTCTCCTGCGGAGTCTGCGTCTCGCGTTGAGGTTTAGACCCACCGACGAAGGATATACATTGTTTGATCTGTAGTGTTCTTTTCCTTTCTAGCAGGTAGAAAGGTGTACTTACACCAATTGAAGTTTAGTATTAACTATATTTTGTGATCATATTTGCACATATTGGTTTCAGGTTAATCATCCTTTTTTTTTTTCTCTCTCTCCCTCGCTTCAGTAATTTTCCATTATCATATTCCCACATCATTTATCAACCTTCCTTTCCCTTTTTATCCTCTTTGATATATTCTTACACAATACAAACATACTCTAACATTTCCAATCAGCATCATGACAACTAGTCCTATGCACATTGTGTCTATCAATGTCAATGGCTTTACTAATTACATTAAAAGTAAGAAAATTCTTTCCTATTTAGCCTCCAAACATACACATATTGCTCTCATTCAAGAGACACATCTATCCGGTATAGAATCAGAAAAATTAAAACGAGATTGGGTAGGCCAGATTCTTTACAGCTGCAAACCTCCTTCTCACACGTCAGGAGATCCTATACTATTACTAGAAAATGTGGTGTAGCCATTCTAATACGAAAAACACTGCAAAGTCAAATACTACAGTCCTGGTCAGATGAAGATGGTCAGTTTGTTTAGCCAAACTTAAAATCGGTAATAACAGTGGGGTCCATTTATGCCCCCGTTGGAAACAAAGCTCCTTTTTTTCCTTCATCTAAACAGAATTCTAACAGAGATGGGAATTTCCAAAATAGCTCTGGGGGGTGACTGGAATCTTGCCCAGATGTGATCTTAGACAGAACGGGCCCCCTAGACACAACACATGGCAGAGCTAGAGAGATACTGGGAGACATCCGTGAAGATCATGGGTTGACTGACTGTAGTAATCAAGTCCACACAGGTAGGTGTGGTTCAAGAGGATTTATTCAGGTTAGTTACAAGATCAGTAATACAGCCCCACCAGGAGCAGCCAGCATGCTGCTCAGCCCTTCTCCAACTGTAGCCTACCGCCCTCAACATTCCATATTACATCATACAGAGGGAATCTCACTGGCAGAGCATAAACCACATTGAAAGCAGGATACTATATATCCTCCTTTCTTCCAAAAGGAACACAAAAAGGAACATAAATATAGAATAACAGAAAAGAAAGAGAGCAGTAGCTAGACGCAGGCTAAAGGAATGAAAAGAGCAGAGAGAACCAGAGAGAACAGTGGGAAAACAAAATGAAAGGAGAGGAAAGAGAACAACATAAACCAAAACTCCTCTTCGCTTCCAAAGATAGCAACAGAACAGAAGCACATAGGATCAAAGAATAGAAAGAGAAACCATCAATGACTATCCTCTGCACACCCACTGGCCAGGTAAGTATGCGAGAAGGCAACCCACATCAGGAGGAAACAAGACGACAGAGAAGAAGAGGAATGTACTCATACTTCTCCATAAAATTTAGAAGAATGAATCAAAAAGAGAGAACACCACTGGGCTATAGTATTGAAAATGAAGCAAGAAGCATTAAAAAACAAGTGTAACATGACCCATGCCCTATGGTAAACGGAACCATACACCCGCCAAGGGTAAAAATTTGCTTGTGCATGGGCAACCTCGAGTGGAGGTAAAGCAATGTGCACTGTTATAATAAAAAAATATAACCCACACTAGACACCTTAAGTAAGGTAAGAACGAGCACTGTAGTAAATGTATAAGTCATGTAATGTCATGTCCGTGTAAGGACGCACCTCGACTGGAGGTTATATGTTATGCACAGGATGATGGAGAAAGACCCAACAAACACACCTCCAGAGAGGTCAAGAGATTGTGCATTGTAGATGCGGGACAACAGTCCGCACAACACCTCGTGTAATTGAGGATTAGGAATGAGGGACAGCAGCCTTGCAACGTGCAAACCTTGAGGCAAAAGTGTGCACCGCAACAAAAGAGACAAACCTCGTGGAGAGGTCAATGTTGTGCACAAGAGTAGCGGGAATACAATCCACGTGAAACACCCCGTGAAGAGGTAAAAACATTGTGCACTGTTACGAATGGGTGAAGGACCCATAAACAAAACCCTAGACACACTACATTGGTGACAAAACAACAACCCTGGGTGAGTGTCGGTTGTTGTGCACTGTAGTGATAGGGAGAATATGAGGACTGAAACCTAGATGCAAAAAGCAACGTGCACTGTAACAAACGGGACAAAACCCCAACCCCTTATGAAGGTACAGAAATTGTGCACAATGTGAGATAACTGCAAAATTAGACTATCACATAGCAATGTACACATGACATGACATCTCTTGAAAATACACAATGTGGTTTTTGAACGTGCACAACCAGAAACAACCATTAAATATGAATTACTGTAGATCGCTATATGTAATGCCTGCGGAAACAAGTCACAATAACGTTATAATATGTTAAAATGCACAATACAATCACAAAACATCACTGCCAAAGGTGTACCTGTCACCGTGATCCAATGAGACAGGTGTCCATAGTAGGCAAACAGGACATTGTGGAAACAAAACAACTCCAGAAGACTTGCCACATGAAATTACTTTGCAGGGGATGCAGTGCACACTGAAGACCGGAGGAAACTTGGGCTTGCCATAAACAAAGTACTTTGCAGCAGACACCATGTCAGATTGAATTTTGAAAAACGAATGAGCCTGAGGAGAACTCACCACACAATCTGGAAACGGAGTACAGTATCCATGTCTTGACCCCATAATGAAGAGCTTGTCTCCTGCCAAAATCTCAAGAAAACGTGACAAAGATCGTGTAGGAGACTTCTTGAAGAAAAACTTTATCGAAATGACAGACGTCGTGATTGGCACAAAGAGATGTTGCAGATGAGAAACACGTCAACCTCAAGATGGCGTCACGTAGGAGGACGCAATGCCGGGTGGCAGCAGGCACGTAGGTGGAGCCAAACGTACCGCAGCAGGACCATGTTGCGTAGAAGACCAAAGGCAAGCTGCCGTAGAACAATATGACCAAATATGCCTTAGTGGTCCCGTATGATGCAGGTGAGCATGCGCGTATACCAAGTGACTCGTGCATCAATTTAAAAAATTGCGGGTCATTTAAACTGGCATCATAGACGTACAAGTTAAAATGAATAACAATAAAATTGTACCTCAAATGTGGCACCCGATATTGTAGGCAAGAGACAGTTACATGTAAAGCGAAACTTGTCACAATAATGCAGAAACACTGTTAAATATTCATGATGTACAATCTCAAACCGCGGTGTATATGATGGTCTGAAAAGCAGTGAAGGCAGTGACTTTCCACTTGCACTGCTGCCGTCAGAATAGTCAATAGCTTTGAGAAAGTAGCCCACAGTATACAGACTTAAGAAGAGCTTGCAGGAATGGAAAATTAAACCTTCCCAGTAGAGCCAAATGAGGTACACAGGCGTCTTTGGACGATGGCAATAATTCACACACGTTGTCAGATTCAGTCATTAAAGAACTTTAAACACTGCCATATTGTATTGAAAACGAATGCCAGATCGTAGTTCACGGGGCCTCTCAACATGGCAAAACAAGCAGAAAAGCAGGTGATCACGTGACTGCACAATGCTCCTAGAGCACCGATTCTCCCCAATTTTTCAAACCAGTGCAGGCTTGGATGTGTACAGATGTCCACAGAGTTGCAGTATCTCTACTTGCATTAGGTGCTTGCTGCTTGTTCGTTGAGACGCTTTTGAGATGCTGTAGGAACAGCAGGCAGAGACTTTAACTGCGTAGAGACTGGAACTGGCACATTTGCGTAGAGGGCAACCGATGGAAGGTCACTGGTGGGGCTGAGCTGTGCCAGTAGTTGAGTAAGTGTAGCTTGACAGAAGGATCCCCATTTGAAATTGAATGCCTTTAGATGTAGCACATGCAGATTCTTTACTTCACCTCATCGCCATAAAATTGTAGTAATCAAGTCCATGCAGGTAGGTGTGGTTCAAGAGGATTTATTCAGGTTAGTTACAAGATCAGTAATACAGCCCCACCAGGAGCAGCCAGCATGCTGCTCAGCCCTTCTCCAACTGTAGCCTACCAACCTCAACATTCCATATTACATCATACAGAGGGAATCTCACTGGCAGAGCATAAACCAGATTGAAAGCAGGATACTACACTGACATTTGGCGTTTATTACATCCTTCAGATAAGGGGTTTACATATCACTCTGCAGTACATGATTCCTGTTCTAGAATAGACTATTTCCTTATTTCCCATTCTATCATACCACATGTACTTGATTGTGATATTTTAGAAATTGCACTTTCAGACCATGCTCCTATAAGTCTACAGATTGATTTCGGTCTGAAACGTCCTTGTAGGAAACCATGTCGTTTAAACATTTCCCGATACAAACTACCGACAGAAAAATCACAATTACAATCACATTTGACTACTTGTATGAAAGACAACAAATGTTCAGTTTCTTCTCCACAAATTTTATGGGCAGGTGCAAAAGCCACCATTAGGGGGCAAATTATGACAGATTCTGCCATAGCCAATAAACGTAGAATAGAACAACAGACTATTTTAGAAAATGATATCAAAACCCTGACACATGCTCATTTTACCAATCCAACCGAAGCTTCCAGATGTAGATTGGAAAAGGCTAAAATGGAGCTTAATACACTATATACTTTGAAAGCAGAATATATGTTATATAGACTTAAGGCTCGAAATTACGAACAAGGAGAAAAAGCCGGTTGTTTACTAGCGGCACGATTAAAACAGAGAGAAGCTATGACCGCTATTCCAGCTATTTATAATTCTGAAGGTAAGCTAATAACTGAGACTCAGGAAATAGCTAATACATTTGCAGATTATTATGAGAAGTTATATAGCTCAGAGGTTGATGATGATCACCACAAAGATCAGGAATTTTTTGATAAAATTACACTTCCCCGCCTCAATGAACAGGATCGGCTCATACTGGCAGGCAAAATAACAAAATATGAAATTGCCCAAGCAATCTCTAATCTTTCATACAAAAAAGCATCAGGAGAAGATGGTTTTCCTGGGGAATTTTACTGTTGGGTAAAAGTAGAAGCAATAGACGCCCTTTATGAGGCCTATAAAGAAGCAGAGGAAACTGGTAGCCTCTCCCCTCTCACAAATAAACCTATCATAACGGTTCTTCCCAAACCTGAGAAAGATCCATTATACTGCAGTAACTATCGACCAATTTCCCTTCTGAATACAGATTCAAAGATATTAGCCACTATTCTCGCCAAAAGACTCAAACAAGTTATCACTAAACTCATACATAATTCTCAAGTGGGATTCATCGCAGGCAGAAATTTACGTAACCATCTACGCACTTTGGCTCACATACTCTGGCTTTCCAAGGATGCTGGAGAAGACAGAGTAGCCTTATCCTTAGATGCCGAGAAGGCCTTTGACCATATTGAATGGAGCTATATGTTCCGTACACTACATAGGCTGGGGTTTAGGCAATGAATATATCTCCAAGGTCAAATGGTTATATGAGACACCATCCGCACAAGTGAATTGTGGGGGTTTCCTTTCAAAATCTTTTTTAGTGCAAAGAGATACCCGCCAGGGTTGCCCTTTATCGCCCCTTTTGTTCCTTCTTGCACTTGAACCGCTGGCTTCGGCAATAAGACAGTGTTCACAAATAGCAGGCATTCCTACACCAGCAGGGATCTCAAAATACTTCTTTATGCAGATGATATATTGCCTACACTGATCTGCCTACTTCACTCCCTAGACTCATGTCTACCATTTCTCGCTTCTCAATCATTTCTGGCTACAAAGTCAATTGGAATAAGAGTGAAGCTCTACCATTGTCCAGGGGTACAACAAAAGCAGCTATTTTGGGCTATAATTTTCAATGGAAAGTGGACCGCCTTAAGTATTTAGGCATTTACATCAACACAGGTTTAGAACGTATGATTCAAGATAACTTAGATCCACTTATTGCCAAAACGAAGTCAGAATATAAAAAATGGTCCATCTTAACTTGTCTTTTTGGGGTAGAGTACAGGCAGTGAAAATGATTATAGTGCCGCGTTTCACTTATGTTTTAGGTATGTTGCCTTTGACAGTTAAAATATCAATATTGCGAGATATTGACAAAGGTATTAAAACCTTTATTTGGGGATCCCTGAGACCTAGACTTAAAATCTCAAAATTGATTGCTCACAGGCGATATCGGGGTCTTAGTTTACCATGTATTGAGCATTACTATACAGCCCTCCATTTATCTCAATTGGTCTATCTTTGGCCCAGACAGGATGATCCCCCATTATGGGTTCTCATTAAAAGACAAATTGTACAGGCAACTTCAGGTTTGCACATGTTTTACACTCATAAATCACCTGCTTTACAAACTTCCAACCCTATTATTCAATCTATGCTTAAGATTTGGATACATGCCCACAAACTCCTTAAGAGTGACCCAAGACTGCATGGAAAGGCCCCCATATGGCATAACACTGATATTAGAATAGGTAAACAGACTATATCCTGGGATATAAGGGAGAGAGCAGGAAGTCTAACGTTGGATCACTTACTCACTTTAGAAGGGGAGCTTAAAACCTTTGAAATGCTTAAGCTAGAATTTCAACTCCCTGCCTCCCAAGGGGAAATACTTACAACTAAAACAAGCCCTATTTCATAGACTAGGACCATTTCCTTGGATAGTTGAGGATTCCCCAGTGTTACAATACTTAAACATTTTGGGGAAATACAAAGGCGCAGTCTCTGGATTTTATAATCTCATAGTGCATGAATTACACTCATACCCATTACTTGCACAGCTTCATGTCAAATGGCGAGGGTTAATTACTGTAGCTTATTCCAACGAGGAATGGGAGGATGTTAATATGAACATGGATAAGGGAATCAGAGAGGCCAGAATGAAATTTACTCTTTTCAAAATTCTTCATAACTGGTACTGGTCACCACAAAAACTCAAGCCAGCAGGTTTACTACACCGATCTACCTGTTGGAGGTGCCCACAGGAGGACTGCGATATACTACACATTTTATTCCGATGCCCAATTTTGAAGGAATATTGGTCTTCCATAACTGCCTCTCTACACAGAGCTATACAAGTGTCCATTCCTTTAACGAAACAATTAGTTCTATTACATGATGTGACTGATCTCTCAAATCTCACAAACCATACAAGACGATTGATAGCTATTGCACATTGGAGAACACCACAATGCCCTACATATGATGAATGGCTTATTGAAATGTATAAAATAGCATTGTATGAAAAACTCATTTATAGATTGCAGGACAATGTTGGAACTTTCATCCAAATTTGGAACCCCTTTCTAGCTAATAAATATTCTATTTCTGGTAATATTTCAGATTTTTCTTCTAATTAGGAACTACAATAAGGGAATTACTTCTGTTTTCATTTCCATATTAATTCATTACCATCATTATTTATATTCATGCTGTTGATGCTTTATCCAGTAACACTGTTATTTGAATTAGGACTTACTGTTGAAATTGTTGAGTTAGTGGGAATATCTTCACTTGAAATATTATATTTGTATGATATTATCGCTACTATCTTCCCACTATCTATAATATATGGTTTACTACATATTGTATACTATCTTTATCATCTCCTCCCTAGTCCACCTTTCCTATTTCTTCCTTTCCAGGTTTCATGAGTACCTCAACTATTGCATCTTTTGATATCAGTATTATCTTTTTTATCTTTAAAAATCTGAGAAGGTAACTGTAATATGGAACCCCCGCTCACCGGGAGCTCCAGCGTGGATCGTGACACTCCCCTCCTCGACACGGCGGTTAGCGATCTAGTTGACGACAGGCACTCCCCGATGATGTCAGACGCCGGTAGTAAAGGGGTGGAGAAGCCAGACTTGGCGGTTGTCGGAGGAAAACAGAGCGTAGAAGAGGGAGACCCGGACGAGACCACGGAGACAAGAAGAACGGGACGCAAGATAGCCGTAACGGGAGAAGACTGCGGTGGAGGCTTGTTGTCGGAGCAAAGAGACGCTGAAGTATCCGGACATCCCAGAGAGGAAGAGGACGCCCCCCGATACCCACTGCTACGGTCCAGGAGGACCGTAGCTCCAGGCAAGTGCACTGGGTACAGCTATTGAAAAGGCTTTCGGGGCGGAGAGGACGGAAGAAGGAGACAGAGTAGCGAGCAGAAAGAAAAGAAAGGGGGGGGTCAGGGGACACCGACTATCAATCGCCTCCTCACACCATTTTCCTCACCCTGGTGACGTCTGATCTCTTTTTGGTGACGGTAGCACTTACAGTGGCTGACAAGCCGTTAGACTGATCCCATTTCCTTTTTTTTTATTTTATTTTCTCCTCATCTCGAGACGACGGAGCCAGCCTAATCTCCGAGAGAACCAGAGAGGAAGAAGAACACAAAAAAGCCAAAAGGGACAGAGACAGGAGAGATATCCACTCAGTCTTCCCTGAGTTATCTTGAACAATCCACTAGTTTCATTTTGAGTAGAGAATTTTTGTCCTTTGGTCCTGGACATTATTAATGTATTCTGCATTGATTTCTTTTTGTTGACTAATAAACCATCCTTGAGGTGTGGATAGCCTCATTACGTAAACCACCGACTGCTGGACTTCTTTAAAACTCATAGGCAGTACCCCATATTTATAACAGTAACATTTCATAGTAATTTATTGTGTGGCCATAATTTGATTTGTTTAAACTCCTTTTTTTAAGGTATTGTTTATAAACTGACATGTACTTCAAGAAACATATACCAAAAAAAAAAACAATCTCTGCCAAAAACACATCGTCCATAAACAACTGAAAAAAATGTATTGGCAAAATAAAATTCTGTATTCACTCTACACCCTGGAAAACCAGTAAAGTCTGGCAATGCCGGCTGCACCATGCCTGGGGCAACCCAGAGGTCATCACTTCCAACGTGGGATGCAAGTCTATCCACAAGTACAACCACGTCACAAGTCGCACGATCATCTTTTCCAATGACTCGAGATAAAGAAAACTTATCGCCTACATTTAACACGCTGCCTATACAAGCAACACCTGTTGTGCTGTGTACCTTAGGTGGCAACAAAAATACAAAAGGAAACACAAAAGGAGGGGACCTTGTGACTACATCTGAAGGTTCTTCCCTGTCTACCTTGTGCAGTGTGATGGAAAATAGAAACGTGGACGCGGTTGTGGTCATGGATGTGGATGCGGATGAGGATGGAATGGATGGAATGGTTCATCGCAATTTAGAATTTGCAAATAAAGTAGGGAGTAAAGATGTAACAATCTCGGAAACAGACTTAATCTATGGTCGTGAAGATCAAAATGTATCAGGGAATGAGGATATTAGTATCGACTTAGACCTTGACCAAGCTGATGGTTCATTTGTGTCATTTAATGCTTCAATTTCATCTAGTAAATTGAGGGAGCTGTACTATTTAGCCAACTCATTAATTTCACTTTCAAAATCAAATATATATTCAACTACATCGAGGACACAGTGTAATACATTGAAAATCAGCCCAAACACAAAACGAAGAAGTAAACAAAACCTGGTCCTGGGAATAAATAGTGAGGAAATGGACAATAATGAAGGCAAATGCATTAGGGTGGATCATACGCCCCCAAAATTCCCGGTACTATCTGCAATGGGGGCAATAAGTAGTACATTGACGCAAATGTCGGAATTTCTAACAACACAATCGAAGCTATTAACAGAAGAGGTCGATCATTATAGACAAATGGCAGCAGAAATGATATCAATAAAGGATAAGTCCGCAATACTGTCATCAATCAAAAAAGACATGGGCGAATTAATTAAAGCCGTAAAACACCTAGAGCGTATGGACGATATTGTGGATCTATTACAACTATTACCAAATAAAATTGGGAATTGCGGAGCGAACTGCATCAATACAAAATGTCCTTCCAGACACGGGAGAGAGGTCTATAGAAACAAAAGACGAAACAAGTAATTCAATAAATGACAGATCCAATCAAAGAAAAGATGCTGCAAATACATCGTCGGAGCCAAAGTTAAACAAGATAAACATCCATAGTGGATTACAATGTGATGGACATCAAGAGGGCTTCGCTCCCAATCTAAGCAAAAGGAGACCTAAAAAACTAAGAAAACACAAACAAAAAAACGAGATCAAACTAACATCACCAGATGCATCGGCGCCAAAGGAGAGTGTGATTTTCCAATATTTAACAATTCGGCAAAAAGTCAAAAGATCAAGAGAATTCAAACGGGGCTCATACGTCCGATGTAAACAGGCCAAGTCATGAAAAATCCGGTCTCTCGGCTAACCGAGGTAAAGCCACAATATCAACCGATAAAACATCAGAGCACAAAACAGTACCAAGAGCTGCAACCGATGCCATATCGATGTCACCAGCTCCATCCATCGTTAAGATACCAACAAACGCTCGACAAGTAACAACCGTACCCTAGTTAAGGTACAGTGAAGTATTACAACACGGAATAGAATACACTAGTACCTCTTCGGTTAACTTATGTACACACAATGAGGACAAAACTATGCCATCACAAAGCAAAGAGGAACCCTTATTGAAAAATAATTATGAATGGGATACTAGAGAACAGAAAAATTGGAAGTCAGAGACCCTAGTCGTCCAACAAAAAACGTAAATATGGAAATATCAGAGGGTATGGACAACTGTAATGATTTGGAAAATGTACAAAGGGAATGTTTTGTGGGAATTCAACAGACAGAGAGGGAGCAACTCGAAAGGTCAAACAAAGGGAAACTATGTCAAGAGATCCAGCCACCATATAATGAACCTTTATGTAGTGACGATAATTGTATAATCTACTTTATACCTGCATATAAGTCAGAAGGCTATCATGACATATTAAATCGGCAAAACATAATAAAGTTATTGAACTGTTTTGAAAATTCAAAAGAACTCAACTCAAAATCACTCGCGGCTGTTTGCTTTGTCTCAGATGATAAAGCGCCAACACAGAATACGAAATCACAAGAACAACATGGGTATCTCAGAGTGTGGTAATAAAGATTTTAAACATTAAATACTTCTTAACCGACTGGGGAATTATAATCAGACAGCCGGAGAAACGTAAATATCCACATATTTTGAGAATTGCCAACAGACGAAAAGAATACGAAAAACCACCACTAAGTACCAGATTTCCATACAAAGGTGCTGAAGATAACATCAGATTTGAGAACTTTCAAATCACCACAAGGAAAGAACAGGTTAATAATGGAATTTCAGCTGATGCTCCACGTTTAGGGGAGAGGCAGTATCTATACGAGGCCAAGAAGTATTCCTGAAAGATCTAACACAAGGAAAGTCCAACAAAGTGAGTTTTCAATATTGTCCTGGAATATAGCGGGTTATGAGCGACAATTAAAAAAAGCCGGGGAGAAAATGATGAGCTTTCTACAGATCAATGTGAAAAATAGGTGTAGCTATCAAGCGACACTGAACGAATTGGAAAAAACAATGGCAATGAATGAACACATGGTAGTCATACTAACGGGAGATTTTAATCAGACTCTGTTGCCCCTGGCGGATAATCCAGTAACCGGGGATGAACCAGATATGGCTTGCAATATTCCGCAAGTAGTATTTCCTTCACAAAATAAGGTAAAAAAGATTGGTACCTCTTCTGGAGATACATATGTTTTGCTGACTGATCTAGGATATAGAGCTCTCAATGGAAGACTAAAAGATGATCAACCATCCTTCTGTTACATTCTGTGGGCCGATGGGGTCTTCCATTATAGACCTTACATTTATCCATTACGCCCATTTTTACTTATGTAAAAGGTATGTCATTATACCTAGAGCCAAGAGTGACCATGATCCTCAAAGGTTAGTCATCAGCATTAAGCACGATCGTTGGGAGACTCGCACAACGGCAAATAGTGGAAGATTGACCGCTGTAAATGGGAAAAGACTTATCTGGAACAACAAACTACAAATGAAGGCATCGAAACTGGAAACAAACATGACAGCCTGTACCGAGAAAGACATGATTGTATTAAAGTTTGGAGATAACTGGTCGGATGCCTGGCAATCTATTTTAAAAAATATATTATCCAGTCTTGTGTCAAATATTCAAGAGCCGTGATCAAATGTTAATGTAACAAAGAATTCTAAATTAAAGGAATCAAAGAGACTCTATCGTAAGGAGATGCGATATATATCTTAAAACTTCCAATATCCAATGAGAGGAATATTAAAATACAAGACATAAAGAAAGTATTTAAAAACAGGAACTTACAGATAAAGCGTGATAGTGTAGATACAGCTTATGCTAAATTATATCATGCTATTTCGACCAGGAATGAGCAAGCTTTTTGGTCCCTGGTGGGACACGGCACAAATTTGCATAAAGAGCCAGATGATTTTTAGTGGGAAAATCATATTAAATCTTTATACAAATCTGTTACAAGTGAATATATGACAACTAACGCGGAGGGTTCACTTGCAGAAAGAACTAAAGATGAAATTGTCAAATTAATAGAGAGTTCTCGCTCATCCAAGGCAGCAGGACCCAATGGTATCCCTATTTGCTTGGTAAAATTTAACATAACATTTTGGAGTGTGATGTTAAAGCAGTTGTTCCTACAGGTAATTTCAATAATGCAAATTGGATTTCGCTTAGGGTGTTCGACCCTTGATAACATTGTTTCACTGGCCCTGATGGGAAAAAAGGCAAGCTTGCAGAAAATAACATTATATGCCTGCTTTGTGGACTATTCCACAGCATTCGACAAGGTCAACAGGCAAAGGTTGTGGAATACATTATCAGCATGGGAGGTCGATTTGAACCTTTTAAACTTTAATTATTGCCCTGCACTCGAATACATGGGTCAGGGTGAAGCTGGCTCATGATAATAGACTATCTCCAAAAATGGACACCACTAACGGTGTTAGACAAGGCTGTGTCCTTGCGCCTTTATTATTCTCCTTGTACATTGCAGATATCGATTCGGTGTTAAGTTCAGATATGGATGTGGCACCTAAATTAGGGGACAAAAAAATACCATACCCAGCATACACCGATGATTTAGTCATTTAATCCTTAACTCCTAATGGATTACAGCATCAACTGAACCAATTAGACACATACAACAAAGTAAATGGTCTGATAGCTAACTTATCTAAAACAAAAATTGTTACGTTACGTTTGGACGGTCTCCACAATCAAAAATGTGGACAATAGGAGATAATCCAATAGTGGTAGTGGATCAATATAACTACCTCGGCATAGCATTGGACAAAAAGTTATCATGGCTAAATCATATGGTCTGTAAAAGTGTAAAATCGATAACTATTACAAAATCAATTGCGAGATTTATGAAAGCGTGCGGAGGGAATGCAATTATCCCATCTTTAAAAGCTTTACAGATGAAAATGATTCCTTTTTTATTGTACGCATCTCCCGCCAAGAACAAGAAAGTCATTTTTGATTTTGAAAAACGTTTTATGAAATGCGTACGCACCATACTCCATTTACGACAGGCTACTCCACATTGTATGATACGGTTGGAATTTGGCCTAAAGTCTCTGGAAACGCTGCACAAGATCAGTTGTGTTAACTACATTATCGATTGTGCTAAAGCCGATTCACGTACATTGAAACATCTAATAATGGCGGAACTCCGGAGTAAAAAAGTAAGAGATCTGCAACTTTTTACAATAACGATGGAAATAGACCCTTATGAACTGCCTGATACTCAGGAGATGGGACGAATGACCAGGGATGTGCGGAAAAAATTAATAGGTAAAACATTAAAGCTAACACAGTGGAATTTAGATCGCCTACAAGCTGGGAAATATAAACACACTGACCTATTAATTGACATATACCTTGCAGGCTCAAGAATACTTGGGATGGAATTTGACCAGCTACACTAAATGGAAATATGTAAGGTTCAGCCAATTCTATATTCCGATAAGGGAGTTTGAAGGGAATGGGAATAAAGCCCTTAAAGATACTCAGGGATGTCGGCTTTGTGGAACCGACAAGGAAACTCTTGAACATTTAATATGCATTTTCCCAAGACTATTGCCCACACGGAGGTTAATTTACGCCCCATGTTTAATAATGCCAAAATAAGAACAACTACAGAGGCTATACGTTATTGTTTTAGGCTCACAGGGGAAAGAGCATTTAGAAGGATGGTACAGTTTTTAGAACAGGCTTATAAAACATTTATTGACTAGATGTTTTTTTTCGGATCTGTATATAGATGCAAAGATAGGTATTACGACCTATGTAGATCTTCTTTTTATGATACTACGCATGGTAAATATGTGATTGTTTTATTTTATTTTTTATGCCTGTTTATTTTCTATTTATGGTAATCAAATGATTAATGCAATAAAGTATTTTACTACTAAAAAGAAAACTGGAAGCTTTGAAGCCCCAGGCTGGAGCCCAGATGTCTCTTGCTGCACTATCGGCACATCAATGTCCTCCTCTAAAACAGGCACTTCATCCGCACTAAGGGGTCGAGTCCGATCCGGTTCGAGAGCTGTCCGTAGCCTTACCGTGCGACCGACCTGTACCCGGAGCCGGTCCGTCCTGATGATGAAGTACGATGCGCATAACTGCCAAAATCCCGACCGACACGTAGGCTGTGACACAAGCTCCATTCTCCGTCCGAGCCGTAACTCCTAACGCCGAACCGTGTCGCCCGGAAGTAGTATCCATAGCAGTTTCCGCCCTGACAAGTACGATGCGTACTTCCTACACGCCGGACAGGTCGCCACGTACGGCGCGTCACAGCATCCGGAAAAGGAGCACATCAGCTACGATTCGCGCCACAACTCAATCCACGGCTACGAGACGGACCAGCTTGCAACGGGTACGAGACGGAGCAACAAGCAGTGTGTACGAGACGAACACATCATGAATCCCATCACGCAGGTCAGACCAGTACTCTACAACTATGACCGGATCAGGAACAGACGCGACTACCACACAAACAAACAACACATATCCGCAAAATGGCACACACATACAGGGGATCCACATCCTGGCCACTAACAACAGGCCACCATAGGGGTTGTATGGCCAGCACCATTACCACCCCCACCCATAGGGCTTATGTTGCCCATCACCCCTGCCATCCCAACCCATAGGAGACCTGTTGCCCATCACCCCTGCCACCCCCACTCATAGGGGACCTGTTGCCCAGCACTACTGCCACCCCCACCCATAGGGTACCTGTTGCCCATCACTACTGCCACCCCCACTAATAGGGGACCTGTTGCCCATCACTACTGCCACCCCCACCCATAGGGCTTATGTTGCCCGTCACATCTGCCACCCCCACCCATAGTGGACCTGTTGCCCATCACCCCTGCCACCCCACTCATAGGGGACCTGTTGCCCAGCACAACTGCCACCCCCACTCATAGGGGACCTGTTGCCCAGCACTACTGCCCCCCCACTCATAGGGGACCTGTTGCCCAGCACTACTGCCACCCCCACCCATAGGGGACCTGTTGCCCATCACTACTGCCACCCCCACCCATAGGATGGGTGATGCGCCACACATCCATCATACTCCACCATTAGGTATGTCAGCAAAATACATCCCCCCTAACATCATGACAACAGTGTGTAGTCTGTGACAAATGCTGACAACAGTGATTATGACTTCGAACATACAATGTAACTACCATCACATGTGTGCCCAAAAAATGAGTGTGGCCCACACAAGGCAAGCATCACTATAGCACTGTGTCAATTTAAAAATAACACCCTCTCACTGTGTAGAACAAAAGTTAAGTGTGGGGTTCCAAACTGCAGCAAATGTCGAGCATTGTGGTGATGGGGTCTCAACCCCCCTCATCACAGTGACGAAAAGGTAAGTGTCACCATGGTCAAAGCTGCAAATGCCAAACAGCATGTATGATTCCCGGTCCCAACACATGAAACACTTTTGTGGCAAACTAGTGGTTGTGTCCCATACCCACAGAGATGTGGTGAGGCTAACAGTGCTGTGAAAACATAATATACTCTCGGCCATGTGCAGACAAGCACCACACATGGGGGCTGACAATGCATACAGTGTACAATGACACAAAAGCAGAAGTGACCATCACAAAGCATACACACATCTCGAAAATAGACACACAAATCAAAACAACCTGTGTAGACTGTAGGTGTCAGGTTACAAACTCCCATTCCATGCCAGCAATGGCACCTAACAACCAAGATGAATGTGCAGAATGATGCGATATAACTCACAGGGACAGCAGGGTAAATCACAAAAACAGCATCCAGACAATGGCCCACAACAGCAATACCAATGCACTGGTGCAGATACACAAACAGGCAACCTCGCACTGCACATCTGACACAACATGTGTGTGTGTCTCTCAGTATCCCCAGGTAACTACACAACACATGAGGGGGGCTGAACCACAGTGAGACAGATGTGGACACAGTGCCATACAAAAGTACACAGACAGACACATGTGACACAAGCTGGAATGAACACAAACTAACACAGCAAGAGACGGACACACAACAGCACTACCCCCAGGGACCAGACATTGGAGTGACACAAGCATGCATGACACCTCCACTGTGATGACAAAGGTAGATGTCATACAAACTGTGAAACCCAGACATGTGTCCTGTGCCACAAACGTACATTACATCTACACAAACACAAATCACTCAGCATGGCCCGTCATCCATGGACAAATGGGAGCTAGGGGCCCATCCATGCAAACATTTACATCAGTCCACCCTCAACACCACACACCCTGAACTGCACCAATGTGCATCTGTGAAGCCCACATGGACAGGTGACATTGCACATGCACCCATGACAAACACAGGAATGTTGGGAGGAACTAAGGTGCACAGACTCATCACACAAGGACAGTTCACAACCCTGGTGAATGACAGACCTACTGCACAGTATGCGGTACATGGCCATGATGTCAAAGCTCATGTAACCTTCAGAATACCTGCCACAGTCCCAGGACAATGCAGAAGCCAAGGCGAACCACAAGGCACACATGCTGACACCTGCAAACATTGCAGCCCTGAACCGGACAAGTGGGAGCAGTCACACACACATACATACACATGTCTCAATCACTGAAAGGTTCCACCTAGAGACAATTACATGATATTGCGAACAAACAAGTGCCTTCGGGACCCCTGACTGTGTCCCATCGGCGTCTGACAACATCATCACAACTCAGAACTGACAAATCCCAATTATGAAACACCAATTAACAGTAGTGTGTCATGCACCCACACATCCTGTAGCCCATGACAAAGTTGTGGGATGAACACAGTACCACTCAGCAAGCATAAACAACAGAAACATATCAAAGGAACACTGCCTGTGTATGAAAAGGGATGTGGACACACACACACATGCTTACACAACATACACCATGGGCCCAGGCTATGTCACGAAACAACACACTTACTTGAGGGGACCCAACTCCTGTGTAAGCCCAGCTGTGCCAAACATAGTCACAGCACGTCTCAGTCATCTCAGCAGAACACTTGGTCATTCAGCCATCAGTTACCACACAATGAAGGCTCTGGTCACAACAGCCTGGGTACGGGAGTCTCCCCTAAGTCATCTGCATATACTTAACACATATGTACAGCAAGTTGCACAGAGGACCCAGTTGCTCCTACATCAATGATGCCCACACCTGTAGGTCCAGTGGTGATGCGCCCAAAGTCAGGGAAATAGACAAATTGGACAATGGGAGGTGCATCATATGTGCATGTGTGCAAGCCACAGATGTGATCATGCAAATGAGATGTTCACAGAGATGTCCACAAATTGTTGATCATGACACCCAGTTAGCTGCAGAGGATGACATGGATACCGACCAGAATAGGATACATATCTCGTGGACCACATGGAGTACCTCACATCAACACCTCAGTATTCAACATTGGAAATCAAGCATTACAGGTACAAGGTCATGCTAAACATCATCAACCTAATGTACAGCTAAATCAAGTTCACAAGGATAAAGAAAAAAGCTTTATCCGGGTCTGGTGGCTCAGTGGACTAAAGCAGCCATTGCAGAAGCCTGTGTTTGACCTCATGGTCACAGGTTCAAATCCCGGTGGGTCCACTCAGCCTTTCATCAATCTGAGGTCGATAAAATGAGTACCATTGAGTTGGGTAACAATAAACATCTGTTATTCAGCACCAAGACACCTACGGGTAATCGTGCGCTTTACAAATACACCCGTTATGTTATTCAGCATATGAAAATTTAAACGTCCGTTCAAAACAAAGGCCAATGGCCAGTCCATTATCAAATGAAAAGGAGTGAACTTGAGTGACAACTGTCACACGTTGCTTGCCTGCACTGCTAAGGACAGGGGACATCCTCTCGGAGGGGCATACATGGGGGCAGGCCAGGCACCGCAGGGACAGGATCAAGGCGCAGCAGAAGGAGGCAGTGAAGGGGTGGTGGATGCAGGAGATTCACTTGCAACTGAAGTGGAGCTGACTGAAGTGGTGGGAGCAGTCACAACTGTGGGGCACAAGTCAGATGGGGTGGGTGCCGGCACAACTGCAGTGGGCAGGTCAGATTGAGTGGATTGGGTCCCCACTGCAGTGCCCAAGTCAGACGGGGTGGTCGTGGATTCCACTGCAGTGCCTAAATCCATGTGAGCGGAATGGGGTGCAGGTGAGGTCGGCTGAACAGAGGGGAGGGGTCAAGGTCCCCACATCAGTGGCACTAACTGTCTGACCAGGTGTGGAGGAGCAAGTGGTAGGGGGGGGGGGGGGGGGGGGGGGAGGGCCTCCGCATTTTGCGGATGGTGTATCTGTGGGTGGGGGAACCCAGGGCAGGGTGTGGCGAGGGATCCTCTGGAGTGGTGGCCTTGGGGATGGAGGACGGAGGCTTCGTCGTGGAGCTGCGGGGCGGGGGTGGGGTCTTGCTCTTCTGGCTCTGGGGGGACTTGCGGTGGGGGCCTCAGTCTGACTGCACCTGGGGGAGGGTGTCCGGGTGTGAGGGGCACTCCCCTCCGTGTGTGGGGACTTCCTCTTCCCTTTGTAATCTGGATCTGCTGGGTCAGTGGGGAAGAGGCCAAGGTCACAGAGGAAGAGCTTCTATGGAGATAGGGTTGCAGGTGAGGCAAGGGAAGGGGGCTGGGAGGGAGAGGTTTCGAAGGACTGCGGAGTGGTTGTGGATGACTGTGTGTGTGTCTGCAAACCATCCCCTGTGAGTGTGGTATCAGTCCCCTGCGCATGCTTGTGTGTACGTCTAGACCTTGGTTTGGGTGTTTGTGTGCTGCCCGTGTCTGTGGCTTTGTGAGAATGTGCAGGTGTGTGTGCTTGGGACAGGTAGGGTGCTAGGAATCGTGGGTGGTGCAGGGGTAGGAGGGGTGTGGGACTGTTGGAGGAGGGACACTGCTGCCATCAGGGAGGAGGCCACGGACTGATTGGTCCTCTGTAGGGTAGACATGCCCGATGAAATGCCCTCCATCAACGACACCAGTTGGTTCAACAGACTGGTGTGTGCATGGAGGACACTCAGCATTGATGTCTGTCCTACATGGATCTGTCTAAGTAAGTCCACAGACTCCTCAATCAGGGCAGCAGGGGACACAGGGACAGGGGGTGTGGTGCCTGGCACAAAGGAGACATGCTCCCGAACACGGGAGCCTCCACTGACCTCTGGGATGGGAACCGATGGGACGGTGGGGATGGTGGTGGGAGGGCGGTGGCGGGGACAGCCTCACTAGCTTGGGTTTGGTGGCTGCTGACACCCGCCTCACAAGGGAGTCATCCTCAGAGCTGCTGTGGCCCTTAGCTGGGGTGAATGGTGTTGAGGACTCCTCGGTGTGGCTCCACTCGCCCTCCGAGCCACTGGGTCCTCCCGACTCCTCTCCTTCTGTCCCAGTCAGGCTCTGTGACTCCTCCTGGTCCGTGGAGCTGTCCCATCCTGTGGCCGTGGATGTATCTGGATAGAAATAGGAAGAAAGAGAACAACATCAGTCACCTGCACTGACTGCACACACCACAGTGAGTACATCACATCTCACGGCAAGGCCTGGCATCATCAGCTGAACACTGCTCAATGTTCTCACACTGTTTAGAATAAGCCAATTGTCATTCTCACCATCAACCCTGGCACACATATGCCTCCTGGATGTGCACCCATATGTCTGTTGCATGTTGGATGCTAATACCCCAATGTGCCAACATGCACCACCCACACATTTGTTGGACATGCATGTGAACATGTAGGAGTATGTCACTATACACACAGCACATCTCTTGCCACTGACTCAGTAGTACAGGTGTCCGGATGAGGGGATGAGCAGAGACTCATTTCACATGCTTGTGATGCATGCCAGCAACACACACTATGATGTTCACATGTCCTGATAGTCAATGCCACACTGGGGTGCATGGAGCACACTTGAACACAATGCAGGATCACTCATGGCAAGTTAAATGCCATGGCACTGGCATGCATGGAAAGTCAGTCAACACTGTCTCCTGTCACAGGGGCAGGGCATCCAGACAACAACAGTATGCACTGTGTCACAATCATAGCTCAGGGGTAAAGCAAACTCTGCAGCTGACAAGTGCACTTGCCCATCCCCTGCAAACAACATATCCAGGACCCAGAAGATCCCACATCATGCAAATCAGGCATATGAGTCTCTGCGAACACAACTCCCTGTACATTAGCACATCACAGTCTGCTGTGCATGTAACCCAGCTGCCTGAAGTGCACAGTTGCATACACAATTGTGCACTGTCAAATGATCACACACCTATATGTCACACAGGTCTTGTCTCTCACAGTCACATCTCAGATGTCCTGCTGACCCTCAAAATCATTAACACCCCAGTTGTACATAACAGGAAGCCACACCATAATGACACAGAGGAAGACACCTAAAAGCACATGTCACTAAGCACAACCTGTAAGCTGATACACAGGAGTGGGATAACAGAGTGTTTCTAAATGCCCTTGAGCAGGCATGACTGCCCAGGTCTACATGAAACAGTGTTTGGCCCTGGACAGTAGTCAGGTAGCTAAGTAAGTGTGACATACTCCTGAGGCCCATAAATTAGAGTTCCCTGCGGCATGGGTTTGTTTGAAATACCGCAGCCACATGTGGCGAGTCAGACCAGCAATTGGAACACATATCAAGGGCACACACAGATCACATGTCAGATCCCAGGCAGTGGGTAAACAATTGACCCACCCATGAAACACACACCAGAATCACGGTAACAGATGCTGTCCAGAAGCTGAAGCATAGCTGACTGCAGGGACACAGTGCCCTAGTGACACAAGCAACAAACTGTAGGGGCCACACCTGTGGAACAGATGAGGAGGGTGCATCACACAATTGAGGGACCGGAGTATTGGACTACAAGACCTACGTAATGTGGAAGTGTGACCAGGCCAAAAGACTGCAATTAGCATGTCAGACATAGTACACAGATTAGGCATGGACTTACCCTCTCCTTGCTGCTGTCTGGCCTTCAGCTGCCTATCCAGGTCTGGGAAGACCACCGCCAGGATCCTGTGCATGTGAGGGGTCAGGGTCCGGTGTCCGCCCCTCCTGTGAGGAGGTGACAGCTTCAGCTGGACTCTTGCGATTCTCCGGGTCCAGCCCGAAGGTCCTGCCACCTCTTTTGGCAGTTGCGGATCCGGCGCTTGTAGACCCCCACCGAACGAGCTGCCCGGGCGATGGTCAGCCAGATCTCCTGCTTCTGGTGGGCATCAACCTGTGAGGATGACAAAGTTAAAAGTCCATTAACACACAAGCCCCATATTTGTGCTGCACACAGTTGGATATACATGTAGTCATCACAAAGGGAGATGAGTGACACAGGTAGTGCACCAATGGAAAAGGACAAATGCCCTGCATGTCTGACATGTTAACAATGCCTGGGAAGTTTAAGCTAGCACAAATGCACTTTAGCAGCAGAACACCTGTTCATTACATGTACATACACACTTTGGGGGATGAAAGTACTCAGTGAGAATACCTGTCACTGGTGTACACACTGCTAGTACTGCTAGTCAGACAACCTGCATAATTAGGAAGGCAGTGGACTGCACACTCACCTGCTCCCCTGGTTTCCCATACAGCTTGCTGTACTGTGGAAGGAGCCCGTCCAGCAGGGCCTGGTTCTCCTCCTCAGTGAAGGCTCTCCAGAGTACGTGCCATAGCAGGAGCCAGAGGATGCACAGACAGCAGCAGTGGTAGCAGGGATGTGGTCCAGTAGCATGTAGTGCAGGCAAGTGAGCTCCCTGGGGGACAGCCAGCCTTATATCTGTGCTGCAGAGGCAGACTCTGTGCCATGTGTCCACAGTGATAGGTCCAGCATGGTTGCATTCTATGAATTTGGCCAATCCATGGAAATGTACGACTCGAACACGTCTTCCGCATCGTTCAAATTTTCACCTTCATGAAACCCTAGGAATTGCAGCATTTATGTAGGCATCCAACTGAATTTCCAGCGCACAACTCGTACAAGTTTTAAATCCCCATAAGTCTCCATGACATTCCAGAGCCAATGGGTGCGCACGGATCGGTCAACTGACTGTACAACGCGTATTTTGAAAATACACATGCACCCGTCTCCATACGATCCAATGGCCAAGGCGTACGCCTGTCTCGGAACATGTCTGCCCGACGTGCATGCATGCTAGTCACCCGCGTCGGACCTCATTGCAGTCAATGGCAAAGCGTACGGACGGCTCGGTCATGAACCTTGCAATGCGTACGCATTGTCACCCACGTCGGACCTCATTGCAGTCAATGGCAAAGCGTACGCACTGCTCGGTCACGAACCGTGCAATGCGTACGCATTGTCACCCGCGTCGAACCTTGTTGCAGTCAATGGCAAAGCGTACGCACGGCTCGGTCATGAACCTTGCAATGCGTACGCATTGTCACCCGCGTCGGACCTCGTTGCAGTCAATGGCAAAGCGTACGCACGGCTCGTTCATGAACCTTGCAATGCGTACGCATTGTCACCCGCGTCGGACCTCATTGCAGTCAATGGCAAAGCGTACGCATGGCTCGGTCATGAACCGCATTGTTACCCGCGTCTGACCTCATTGGTGTGACGATTTGACGGCTTCAACACACAATTACTTTGCCAGGGACACATGTGCACACCTACCACACTACAGCATTGGCCACACATTGTCCCATGGCATGTAAGGCTGCATTCCCTGTGTGTTGGGGGGGGGGGGGGGGTAACATTTGGTTTGTTGTGTGGCACTTTTGTTCAGCCACTCCCAGGATGTGCATGTGTTCATGGGGGCATAATCCTTTGTGTGTTGTGCACATTACCACTGTGATGTGCAACTGTACAGTAATGGGCATGAGTCAAGGACACAGTTGCAGGTTGGATATGTTTAGGACATGTCACATACACCCCGAGTCCTGGGGGTGATGGCATGTACGTCGCAGTGAGACCAGTAGCCACAATTCTGATGTGCACCCACAGTCTGTGTGCATGTGTCTCAGATGTGGATGATCAAATGTGCCCAATGGGAGACAGTATCCACATCCATGTGGTATGTGCAGCAACCTTGATGGTGTGTGTGTGTCTAAGAGACGTACATGTAGGGCCTGCAGAGACAACAGTGGCCACTACCTGTGGGACTCTGGCTTGCCTTGTGGCGTGTACGTGATACGCCATGTCATGCCAGAGTTGATGTGGCAATACAGGGACCCTGGGTATCTGCATGGCAAAGATCTGTGATACCTGAGAGACATCAGGCCTCACTTGTCACTGTGGTGTGTGTGTGTGTAACGTCACAGCAGTACATAGGTAGGGTGACACAGCCCAATGATTGCCCATTGCACTACATGTGTCAGGTAATGAGTTTTAGGTAAAGGATACAAAACCTCAGGAGCGAAGATAATTCTCCCCACTCCCCTCAGAGCCGGACCCGCCCTGACAAAAGTCAAGGACCGAGCACTGGCCCCAACAGGAGGGAGGAGACAATGAAGGACCACCAAGCTTCCAGATGATATGAAGTCTCAACTCCCCGGGAACGGGTAAAGGGGCGGTCAGGAAAGAGACGGTGTCTAAGGAAAAGAAAAGAAAACAACAGGTGAGTGGAGTGAAAGGGCAGGGATTCCCTATCTAGCGAATACCCCCTAAAACCCCCCCTCTGATTGATTAAGTCCTTTAGCAACTGCTTCCTCACCCCTCCCCCCGGGATTGTGTGCTCTCTCAGACTCACCGTGATGCCATAGATGTAGATGCCACGTCCAACATAGTAGGAGCCTGGTAGCAGTCAACAGGTGAAGATAATCCACAGCGGAAGGAGACACGAGATACCGCCAAGGGAGTGGGGGAAGCGGGCCGAAGACAGCCGCGTTACCTGCGACGAGACGCCGCAGTGCAGGATACAACTCCGGTCCTCCTTGAAGACGCCCGCCTGATGCGTGAGAAAAGAGTCCGACGAACCACCAGGGGAGGAGGAAAGGAAGTTCGTCCCCAAGGCGAGGGTGAGCGCACTTCTGCCAGGAGTCAGGGGAATCCAAATGAGGTTAGGAAAGGATGCAGGAAGACCGTGAGGAGAACTCCGAGGGAATGAGCACCCACACAGTCAGGCAAACGGGAAGCGCGAAAGCCAACAGCAATCAGCAATCCACAGAACAGCTGCGGGAGGCGTGGTCCAACACAGGGAAGGATTGTCAAGCACTGCCATGCGCATCGAGTCGGTATTTAACCGCCCTGTCCATCAGGTGATCACTGTGAGCGCACACAACTCCCTCCCTCGCCCTACTGCTTTCTGGGAAATGTAGTGTGTTGTGTATTAAAGATCGAGAACGGTTTTAATAGAGGGTTTAAGGACCATAACTAAGACTCGTGTGTGACTAGTGTGTAACAACATGTGACTTATGTGGACATGTGGAATTGAGATGTGAGGTGATGGTCATGTAGGTGACATATGTGTCCATGCCCAACAGCACACACCTCAGTACATTGTGTAATGTCATGATGTATCATGTGATATTGAGCATGGTCATGGCCATATGGGTGGATGAACCGACAATCTTCCTTTGTGCATCTCTGTTCTGCAGGGCACCAGCTGTCCATCGACCGTTCCCAGACCTTGGAACCATACAGAAACGCGACTGCATCCGACGGTACCGCTTCACCAGGCCACTGTTTGAGGAGTTGGCGGAGCAGTTGGCGCCACATCTGCTACCTGGCCGGACATACCCTACAGCACTGACCCCAGAGGTGAAGGTGATGGCAGCCCTGCACTTCTTTGCTACCTGTGCTTTCCAGTACACTGTGGCTACAGCAGGTGGGATGCCGCAAACTATGTTTAGTCGTGTGCTACTCGATGTCTTGGAGGGGATGTTGCATTTCCTTGACCTGTACATCAAGTTCCTTAGCCCAGCTGAACTCCCTGAAATAAAGGATGCCTTTTATACACTGGGGAGGATGCCGAACGTTATCGGATCTATTGATGGTACACATGTGGCCCTGATACCACCACAGGCACATGAGCAGGCATACCATGTGTGCACGGTTCCCTGGTTCTGTGCACGATGCCTACACAATGAGGAGTAGTCGCATTGCAACGCTGATGTCACAGATGCCAGATCAGCGTGCCTGGCTTGTCGGTGTGTACTGACTGTTTGCCATTGTGAGTGTTTGGCAATGTTGTTTTCCGCACTCCTACAAAACTCAGCTAATTGTTCATTTGTTTGTGTGTAGGTGACTCCGGATACCCCAACATACTGTGGTTGCTGACACCCCTCAGGAACCGTGTGACACCAGCCGAGATGCGCTACAATGAGGCACATGGTCAGAGCAGGAGGGTGACTGAGCGGACGTTTGGCCTCCTGAAAAGCCGCTTTCGCTGCCTGGACAAGACCGGAGGAACCCTCCCATATGAGCCTGCAAAGGTGTGCAAAATTATCCTTGTATGCTGCATGCTACACAACATGGCAATGCGGAAGAAGGTGCCTCTCTTCCAGGATGACGATGACCGACCTCCGCCACCTGTGGAGGATCCCGGCCTGGGCCACGATGCCAGTGATGATGAAGATGAGGGTGAAGTCCGCTCACAGCTCATCAACAACTTCTTCACCTAAATGTGAGTTTACATGGTTGCTATGTCAATGTATGGAGTTACCCTGTAATGTGTTGTGGCTGCTGTGTTGCTGTCTGAGTGTGTCTGTGTGCCACTTGACTGGATGCGTGCAGCGATGTGTCCATTCAGGTGGTGTGTACTCCACAATAGGGTAGTGATGCTAACTTGTTTCTGTGTAGGTTTCTTGTGACATGTTTTGTGCATGTGTATTGCATTTCTCTCCTGTTGTGCTGTGCTTTTGACTGTGTCTTGTGTCTGTCCTTCCCAGGGTACTTTGCCTGTTGTTTGGTCAACACTGACCCCCAACACCCAGAATCCAACACAAGTGTGGGAGTAGTCAAATGCCATCAAGTGATGTGCCACACACCCCTGGACTTCAATTCTCAGATACTCTGTGACCGTGTGTCCACCGTAACGTACAATTGCCTGGCAACTATTTTTGAATAAACATGTTGCTGATGTGTAATGAACCTGTGCTATGCTTTGTTAGGTGCGTTGTCTGTCTTCCCACATCTGAGTGACATTTGCTTACCTCACCTGTGGACTTGTTACCACTGACTGCGGATAGGTGTTGTGTCTGTGCATATCTATGTGTTTCAGGTCAACATCATTGTGTGGGATGAGTAACATGGCCATGGTGAGTATGTGTTGTGTTGTCATAGTGGTGTGTCTCCCTCACATGTGTCACATCACCATGACTCACCTGACGGTGGTCACATTGATGTAGTATTTGGCATGCACTGTGTTGTTTAGCAGGTCGGCATCTCCATGACACATGACAAGTTGGAAACACAACAGAGGCAAGTATGGTGTACTGGTGAGTTTATTTTCGAACAGGTATGGGGAAAGTGCACAGGATGGTGGGTGCTGTATATTGGTTTTTGAATCCAAAGTTCACAGTAGAGTTGGAAGTGTTGGTAGATGAAATGTCCAGAGTAAAGTCCACAGTCATCTGCTACATTGGACCAACATGAACCCTCCATGTCATGTGGGAGAGTTGTGTGCGATTGGACAAGGTGAACGGGTTGCGCACAAAGAACATTGTCCATAACAGGTTTAGAGGCCCTGGGGGATGTACTGGGACATCTGCCTCTCACATGTCCTTCTTCGGACGACCCCTCTTCTTCTTGGGGGGGGGGGGGGGGGATCCTCAGGTGCAGGCCTCGTGGTGCAGGGGACTCTCCGCCAGAGTCCTCCTCCCTCCCTGTGGCACTGGCAGATGGTGTGGCAACAGATGTTGTGGCCACACAGGGAGGTGTGGACATGTTTGTGGTGAGTGATCTTGTGGAGGCATTGGAGTATGTCCTGATGCACTGCAGTAAGGGCATCCCACTTTGCCTCCATGCGGGCATGGTGGGCAGCCTGCTCCTGTTGTATGTCCTTGAGGATCCCCACTACCTAACCAAATCCTCCGGTGCTATCCTGGTACGCATCTATGATGCGTGCCAGTTGGGGGTCATCATGCAGACCAGACCCCTCTGCAAGGCGCACCCTCTGCCTCCCAGCACCCCTATCCACACGGGCAGGACAAGCGGCGGACCGCACAGGTGACACTGGGACCCCTTGGGTGGTGTTGCTGGTGGTGTTGCCTGTCGCTCCCGGGGGGTCCTGTGTCCCTGTGCTGTGGGTGTTCAGTGGCCTTGGTCTGCCCGTGTTGGTGGGGGTGCCCTGTCTGTTTCCAGATGCTGGTGGCGTGGGTACAGGGGGTACAGATGTTGATGCTGCTGGTGCTGCATGATGACTCACACCAGAGGTGCCAGGTTGTTCGTCGTCATCCGAAGAGGACAGAGACAGAGTCAAACCAGAGAGCTCAGTGTCCACCAGAGTCTGGGACTAGGAATCCTCTTCATTTGGTGCTGTGTCCCCAGCACCACCTGTGTTTGGAAGAGACACACAATGTAAGTTATGTTTCTACAGGCATCAATGGTTCACAAACATGACATATTCTACTGTACGAACGGATGCCTGCCTATACACTGCTTTTTTCCGGCTTCCCTTCCCAGCATGCCCATACTTCCTTCCTCTTGACTCTGCTTCCCTGTGAGGGAGTGTGACAGCAATGGCAAGATGGCGGACTGTGAAATCCTGGTGTTTGTTTGCCTACAAGTCCAAAGAGAGCCCCTGTGCTTCACACAGCAACACCCAGTACGGTGTATCTTTTGCTGATATTTCACCGAGGTGTGGGTCAATGCATTCTACCCGGTGAGTTGAATTGAATTTGTGTTGAGGGGTGTGTGTGTCTACATATGCTGGTAAGTATGGTCAGAGCTGTTAGTCCTCCTTCCCACCAAGCCAGACATCCCACCATGAAACGTGCTTCCATTGGAGGGCGTGCAAGTTGTCTTTCAGGATGTCAGTCAGTGGTGTCCTGCTTCTGATTTGCACACAAGCCCTACCAGGGCCTTGTGCTCCCCACAGCAGGACCCAGTGTCAGCCATCTTGTCAGTCATTTTCCACTCCCTGTGATGTGGGCATGTTTCAGATGTCTTGATGGGCTAATTAGGAGGGGGAGCATTATCTGTGACTACAAACCCCATCATGGTTTTGGCTACACTCACTTCACCTGCATCCCCACTATTCCTTCCTGTCAGTCAGCTGCACTGTGAGGTAGTCTGTTTGTGGTGGCAAACTGTCTGGCCGTGTTTATTTGGCTTTGTGCCACTGCCTTGCTCTATTTGTTTGTAGGTTGGTACATGTCATGACACAGTTCCAAGTCACTATGAGATGGCAGGTATTGTGTTTGTCTGACTACCATACACATCTTGGGATGATTATCTGTTGGTTACTGTGGCTTTGCTTGCGGTGCATGGTTTCACTGTCCCCTTGCCACATAATATTGGGTATGTTGTTTGTGTACTCACCAGGCTCTGGTATGTTATTAGACCATGGACGCTCTCTGGTGGTAGGATGTCCCACACATTCTCCTCCCAGGTCCTGAAGTAGACTGGTTGGGCAGGAGGGCCACCGTCGGTGCACGGACTCAAGGCGTGATCTTTTTCAATGAGTTTCTTGACCCTCCTGCGCACGTCATACCACCTGTTCTGGATATCGTCCTTTGTGCGCTTTGCTGGTGCTTGTGCATTCACCTTGTCCACAATCCTCACCCACATCTTTGTTTTCTGTGACATGGGGGTCCTTTGGACCAATGTACCAAAAAAATGTGGCTCTACTCTGATGATCTTGTCTACCAGCAGTTCTAACTCACTATCTGTGAACTTTGGATTCTTCTTTGGGGGCATGGTGATGGGTGGTGGTGGTGAGTGATGTGTGTGTGAGGGTGCAAATGAGAGTGGGTTAGTGGTTTAGCTAGCTGTATGTGTGAGTGCTTTTGGTGAGGTGCTGATGTAGTGTGAGTTGTGTGATGGGTGAGTTGTGAGTGTGTCTGTGGTTGCTGTGTGAAGGTGTTTGCTGCTGGCTGTGACTCCTATTTGCAAAGGATCATGGTAGTGATTGATGTCCTTTATATAGGTGGAGTTGTGGGTGTGTCTTTCTCCCAGGTTTTTTTTTAATATTTATCGGCTTTGTCATTGCTTGCTTGGTCCTTTTTTTGTCTTTTTTCCTTTGTGTTTTCTAGGCATGAAGGAGACGTTCTTCTGACCGAGACAGAAGCTGATGTTGGCTCGTGCAGGATTCTCCACCTCGTTCACGCTCCCTATCTTCTGTGTTTCATACGCGTCGGTCGCGGAGATTTCTATTACTTATGGGCCCGGTTTTCTGTGCGTGTCGGTCATGCGGCTTGGGCTCCGTGTGAGTCGGTCTGGTTTTACAGGCATTGCATCGTACTGCGCGGGTCGGACATCGCGGGTACGTGTCGGTCGGGTTCATTCCGGGTTCGTGTCGGTTGGTGAAACTCGCGTCGGTTTTCCGGCCGGATCTCTATTTTCCCTATGGCTCGGTCGTACGGTTTGTATTCCGTACTTGTCGGTTGTAATTCACACGCGTTGCATCGTACTGCACGGGTCGTACGGCGCCGGTCCGTGTCGATCGGTCTCCGTTCCGAGTCCGTGTCGGTCGGTTCGTTTTGCGACCGGAATCGGAGTCGACCCCTAAGAGTAGCTTCATCCGCACTGAGAGTAGCTTCATCATCCGATGACTCCATGTAGAGAGAAAACTCACTGCCTAAATCTTCTGCTCCCTCCTCTACCTCAGATTCAGTCAGTCTCTGAACCATGGTCAGAGGAAGACTTAAAGAGCATATCAACAAACTGCTGAGCAGTAATCCTGCGGCTAGGCATTATCCTTACTAAGAAAGGAGACTGCACAAACAAGTCAACAACAACCAACACTGTGCAAAATAAATAAGTAAAAAAAAAATGTGTGCCTTTATCACAAAGATCTATATACTCAAACTATACAATTCACTTGCAAGAGACGGCTACACTCAACAGCACCTACTCTGCAGAGAGACAGCAAAAACCAACGATATCCCACTAGAAAGAAAAAAACAAAACCAATTACTCACAAGACAACAAAATACACATCGAGCACAAATGCAAAAACTTTTTGACACTCAAAAAATAGAAGCCAAACATACTGCTATTATTACACCATTTGCAAAAACACACATTCATGCAGAGAAATGAAACTCATTTACATTGTACAAAAAAAAGTCTCTTACCAATCACAAGCAACTACACAAACACCAGAATCAAAAGTAACGAAACCGCAACCTGGAACAGTCTAAAGAGCAAAGGCTTTCAACTAGAACAACAAGCATTTGCAATGCAATAGGTCTCGCATTTGCGAAAGTTGGAGCCATTGGCATTGTAAATGATAATGCCCATTATTTTTCTGTTTTCAAAACCAACACATAAATAAAAGGCATTGTCATTTACAATGCCAATAGCTCAAACTCTTGAAAATGCGAGACCTATTGCATTGCAAATGCTTGTTAATGCTTGGTATGTTCTGAATCCTAGGTTTTAAAATCTGAATACAGCCATACATTAGAACTGATGAATACATGAGTGTCCTGGTACTACGTCAGCAAAATGAGCACTAACACCAACCACGGAGCATTGTACTGTTGTAGTGAAGTGATTCCTCTCACCTCAGAGTGGCCACCCTGGACAGAGTGGCTGCTGCTCTCTGCCACCGTTTTTTAGCTTGAAAAACCGCGTTTTTTGCCCATTGTTTACTTGGTGCACATTGCTGCTGCTAATTTTCAGTTTTTAAACATTGATTTTAAGTAGAATTGTCGCTGCTACCCTTCATTTTTAAAACGCCGATTTTAGATGTAAACTGCTGCTGCCACCCTTTAAATCTTAAACACTGACTCTAGACCTGTGAATTTGTAGAAATATTTTTGTTACCTGTGCCGGGGGTTTGGAATTGAAAGTGAGAAGGGAAGGGAACGTGTGGGAACTGTTTTGTGCTTAGACTCAACACCCCCAGTCGCCATTTTGGAGCGGGGTGCGGTCTAGTGTTCCAAGGTTGGAACGCATAAAGAGGGACGCTGCGCGAGTGCACCCGACCCTGGACAGAGTGGGGGCTGCTCTCTGCCACCGTTTTTTAGCTTGAAAAAATGCGTTTTTTGCACATTTTTTTACTTGGTGCACATTGCTGCTGCTAATTTTCAGTTTTTAAACATTGATTTTAAGTAGAATTGTCACTGCTACCCTTCATTTTTAAAACGCCGATTTTAGATGTAAACTGCTGCTGCCACCCTTTAAATCTCAAACACTGAATCTAGACCTGTGAATTTGTAGAAATATTTTTGTTACCTGTGCCGGGGGTTTGGAATTGAAAGTGTGAAGAGAAGGGAACGTGTGGGAACTGTTTTGTGCTTAGACTCGACACCCCCGGTCGCCATTTTGGAGCAGGGTGCAGTCTAGTGTTCCAAGGCTGGAACGCATAAAGAGGGACGCTGCGCGGGCGCGCCCAAGGCAAGCCCGTCTGCGCCCGTCCACGCCCGTCCACGACCCGGAAACGACCAGCGCCAGCCTAGATGCCGATCTACATCGAGGTAACTCTGAGAACTGTCACCGTACATTAGTTTGCAGAAGGAATCAACTACTGATGCTGGAGAGTGACGTATTCCAATGCCCCCGTCACTTTCTATAGGTTGACTCCAGTTTAGTGGTGTGCAAAAGATGCAATCGAAATTTCGCATCTCAGCCCAATGGCAGTGACCATCAAGGTAGGACAGAGTTTGTAGGGGAGCGGACTGAGGCCAGGACAATGAGAGGAAAGCTGAAACCTATCCTTTTAAATACGAGGTCTATGAAGAAGCATGAATTTCAGCTTTTTGACCTCTCGGAGACTCAGCCGAATGTAATGTTTCTTACAGAAACATGGCTAAATGAAGGGTCCAACCCTACCATCGCCGGTGCTCTCCCGCCAGACTATAAGATACTCAGGAAAGATAGAGCGGGGGGCAGAGGAGGGGGAGTTGCGATCATTTACAAACATCCTCTGGTCTGCCAACAGATTTCAATGACAGAACCAGAAGGAGCTGAGGGATTGGATTTTTGTCTAACAGTTTCAGCCCACCAATCTATTGCAGGGGTCCTGATCTATCGCCCACCTGGGCCGGCCGGAAGGTTCTTGGAATCGATAGGCCTTGCCATTACGCCCGTCATGTCCAAATTTGGACAATGTCTGATTTTAGGGGACTTTAATATTCATTTCGACCAAGCAACAGACTCAGACACAACTAAACTCTGTGAACTATTTAACATTTTCAAGTTGGCTCCATATGTAACACTCCCTACACACGAAAAAGGTCATATTTTAGACCAGATCTTTTCAACTACGGAATTGGAACCAATCGTTCCTGTGCGTATTGTTTGGTCGGACCATTTTCTGGTAAATTTTATAATTAATAAGATGCAAGACAAGTCTGAGTGTCATTATAAATCTCGGCCAGAAAATTTTAGATCTTTTAGTCAAATGACGCCTGAAGCCACAACTCTCATGTTTAGTCAACATCCTTTAGCAGTCAGTAATAATCTGGAGCAAGATGTACACGCCCTGGAAAACTGGCTTCACAAGTGTAGCATGCAGTTAGCCCCCATTAAAACACGAGTAGCCAAACAAGGCCGAAATTCGGCACCATTGTTTAATGAGTCCCTTAGGAAAAGCAAAAGTGCCTGTAAGAATTTAGAACGCCGTTGGAGAAAGAACTTCGACCCTGCTGAAAACCTAACATATAAAACAGCTTTGAAAGCACATTATGTAAAGGTCCGCGATGAAAAGAAACAATTCTTGGGCAGAAAACTTGAACAAGCAGACAACTGTGCGAAGGAATTGTTTAAGATTGTTAAGGACTTTACTGTTCCTTAAGCCTCAAAGAGCTCCTTTTCTCCCATGGACACCTGGACAAATGAAATTGCACAATACTTCCACAAAAAAAATTCAAAAAATTCAGGACTCTTTTGTTAGTCCCTGTCAGGATGTGACTAGCAGTTTGCTTAGTCCCTCACTCATAAATCCTCCTAGTGTGAACACTTTAACGGAGTTCGTGCCTATGCCCATGGCGATCTCCCTTAAGATTATGAGAGCCCTAAAATCCGGATCGCCATCTGATCCGTGTCGGGCAAAAATATTGGCTTCAATTGCTGAAACAATAAATAATGCAGTAAATAGAACACTCAATCTTTCTTTGTCAGAAGGAAGGTTGCCCACACTATGGAAGCATGGAAAAATTCTCCCTCTTTTAAAAAAACCATCAGCAGATCCACTGGTAGTTAGTAACTATCGGCCCATATCTCTCCGACCTTTTTTCTCCAAGGTGGCGGAGAAATATATGAATACAATCATGAAAGAGTTTATTGAAGGAAATCAGACACTCCATCCGAGTCAATCAGGTTTTAGAGCGAACTATAGTACGGAAACTGCTCTACTAGAAATTGTAGAGACGATTAAAAACACCTTAGACATCGGAGGAAAGGCAGTGCTGATATTATTGGATTTATCAGTGGCTTCCAATACCGTGCCCCATGACCGGCTCCTTCATAGATTGAGGGAGAGCGGCATTGGGGGCACGGTGCTTAGATGGTTCACTTCCTTCCTAGAAAATAGTCAACAAACAGTTTGGGTCCCTCCTTTTTCTAGCCCCATTCAATCTCTGAATGTAGGGGTCCCGCAGAGTTCGGTGTTAAGCCCAACCCCTTTTAATATATATATGGCCCCTCTTGGTTCTCTGGCCGAAAAATATGGGGCAAAAATCATATTGTATCATTGCTTTTCACCTGTGGTAAGGATGAGGTGTTTGATGGAAATGAAGTTAACGTCTGTCTAACCGAGGTGTTCAATTGGTTTAACCAAAACCAGCTACTCTGTAATTCTGATAAATCAGAAATTATCTTTTTCGGGCACACCCCAGACAATGAGTGGCACAAGTGGTGGCCTAAAAATCATTCTCCCCCGGAGAAGCCTGCCCTCACCGTGAAAAATTTAGGAGTAAAAATTGATTCTGATATGGCCATGAAGTCCCAGGTTCAATCAACGGCAGGCACCTGTTTTGGACTATTAAAAATGATGAGAAATTTTCTTCCTCTTCCTCCGATCGCGCACATGAAAACTGTGGTCCAGGCCCTGATCATGTCCAGGCTGGACTACGTTAGTGTGTCGTATCTGGGCCTCCCGAACTACCTATTAAATCGTCTGCAGGTGGTTCAAAATGCAGCGGCGAGGGCAGTTCTTGCTGTTGGACCTAGAGCCCATATGTCCTCTCATCTGAATACTTTGCATTGGCTACCAGTAAAACAGAGAATTTGTTTCAAATCCCTGGTTTTAACTTTTAAGGCTTTGAATAATATTGGAGCCCCATATATTAGAAATAAAATCCAACCCTATAAACCCTCCAGAATACTGCGCTCATCATCCCAACAACTAACAATTGTGCCTAAATTCCACCGTTCTCAGAAAGGCGGCCGCTCTTTTCAAGTGGTCTCAGCCAGATTATGGAATAGCCTCCCTATTATCCTGCACCAAGAATGCGACCTCCTCAACTTTAGAAGAGGCTTAAAGACCTGGCTTTTCCAGAAATAGTGTGGCTGTTATTCACTTTTGCTTTTCTGTTCTGGGGTCAGGCTAGCGCCGGAACACTCTGTGGAGTAGCCGCGCGCTTAAGAAATACTCTATAACATAACATAACAGTGCAGGAGGAGTGCGGTACCTGAAAGCAGTGCAGGCCGAATACAGTCACAGCAGACAGGGAACTGCACGGTGCTTGCCGTTACGGCGTTGCAGACAGTCACATCACTTTTGTCCTGGTACTACGTCAAATAATGAGCACTAACACCAACCACGGAGCATTGTACTGTGGGCGGCCGGCTCTGGTATGATCCTACAATGGACCCAACCCCGCCGGCTTGCTGTGATTTACTGTGCTGCTGGCACATCACACTGGCAATTATGAGGAACCACGGCATGGGGCTTGGCTCAGCACGCATGCACTTGCCTTTAAATTCCTTTATAGACATTAGCTCCTGCTGTGGGCCCAGAGCCGGAGGACTGGTCTCAGTCTGTGGTCACGTGGATCTGGAGGCGGAGAGTGTCTGCAATTTATAACAGCAGCGCTGCAAGTACGCACCAGGCCCAGCGCAATTTTTGGAGTCGGCACTGGCAGTGAATGTATTTTGAAATATTTGAGGCATACGGTGCATACACTCCACAGCTTATGGTCTACACCTCAGACCTGTCCTACCAGGCCGCCCACCCTGGGGCCCAGGAGCTAAGTTATTGGCCTTACCGCCCACCATGAATTATTTCCAAGCAGCCAGCCTTTAAGGCCACTGGGTGAGGGAGACTGCACTGCTCTATCCCGCCCCTGGCACGCTTTTATGCAGTGAGGAGAACTGGGCATGTGGCTGAGAGCATCACTCTTCAGAAATCGCATTGTTGTTGCTGTCCCACGCTGTTTTAAGGTGTTTAATGGCGTTGATTTGTGAAGCTCACAAACCCAGTTCTATTGTTACAAAATATTCACAATTGTGGTGACCGTGCCTCATGATCAGCCCCCTCACACCACTCTCAAGATAGGCCCACTCACACCACTGACGCCATGGGGAACACTTACCCCACTCATGATCAGCCCCCTCACACCACTCAAGATAGGCCCACTCACACCACTGACGCCATCGGGGATTCTCACACCACTGCTGAGATGGGGAAGGCTCGTGTAACTCATGATGGGCCCCCACTTACACCACTAACTGGAAACAAATCGGCTCCACTGGGATTATTTAGGGGTATGCAACAAAAATAAAAACTTTCTTGTCCTATATTGAGTATATCAGAATGCTCTCTCCTTTTCTCAACGCAGGCTCAAGAAAGTTTCTCTCTGAATGTGGCCATTGGAGGGAGAGCTCGAGACACTGTACATAATAATACACACATATCAAGGAACTTAGGCAATATCGATAACACTTCATTTGCAATGTGCAAATAGAAATTCGGACGATATCGACCCCGTGGATGTATTCAGATTGTAGAAGCAGCAAAAAAAAAACGATTAGCCCATATAAACTCTGGCATCGTGCGCTGTGCGTGTCTGATGGTACTTATAACCTGTTACGATTCAAACTCGGATGCTCTTCAGAGGAATATACCGAGGCCATGAACAGTTTAATGACTGAATGAAGACTTGGTAAGGACCAGGGAAGAGGAGGCTGTCCTCAGAATGCTTTAAATAATGCATCTGTTATTGGTCTCGCATCATATTTGTTTCCAGAAGACTGCAGATAGGTTTAGTCCTGAAGAAGGCAGCGAAGGTCGCATCAGAGTCACTTGTTCCCCTTGGGTATAATCCATCCATACCAAGCGCTATATGTGTTGTAAGGTACACATGTGTGTTCTGCGTCTTCTCAGGATAGTCTTTGGGGTTCAAACGATTCACTTTTGGAATTCACACTTTCAGACGCAATCGAAACGGGAGATGGACTTTTCTTCCATCACACAATATGACATCACTTCTCTCAGTTATTCAAAGTTTAAATCACAACTTTCAGATTACAGGATATTGCATCACAGCTATAACATTTCAGAATGTGGCAAGGCGAGATCATTGAATTACAGGAGGCAAGATTCACGTCATCAGGTGATAAACATGACAAAACAATCACTTAATAGCAGTGTTTACCATGTGTGTTATGATAGGAAGGCGCACCACACATCAGATTACAAGAAGATATAGCCCTGGTATCGGATTACATTTATATTTTATGGTTTTCAGTAATTTATCGTGTATAGTTATACAACCACTGAGGAACCAAATACAGATATTTTAAATAAAGAAACTGTTCATAGCGCAGGCGGGGTTTGCAAGGTTATTGTATTAAGGGATGTTACATAATGGCTGTCCAGGCTCAGGCCATGGGGTGGCTACTGTCCGACTGTTGGAGGCAACATCATTTGTGTCAGCTTAGCACAGTTGATGGGACCACTACGAATGACAAGAATTATGTAACTATCAGTTTACCGGAAGTGACATCACTGCTAGCAGATTGTAATTTATAAACAATTACATTGCTACTATTCGACTGCAGTAGAGGGGTGACATCACAGCGATCAGATACCAGGAATAGACTCCACTTTTGCCCAATCACAGGACGGGACAGCACCGATTTCTTGCTCAAGAAGTGACGTCACTGGTGAGGTGTACCTACTTGCTCGTTTAATTCACGGTGTTATAACGTGCTGAAAAGATAACGCCTTCCACATGGCCGAAACGGGAACTATAAATGAAAACACAAACACGGGCTGCAGTCATTAGGACGGAGCAGCTGCGGGACGGCTTTCACGTTAAAGCAAAACAAATGTCGCCTACCTCCGTTAAACCGGAGACCTCTCCTATCGCCAGCGGCCTGCTGATGGATGGGGTTAGACTTTGGCATCCGACGCCAGCAGCCCTTTTAAACAAGCGTGGTGAAAGTGGTTAGGCCTGAGCAGCTTCGGGACGGCTTTCACGTTAAAGCAAAACAAATGCAGCATCCCGCGAGTGGTTCGAGCTGGTCCGTGTCTGAATGCGTACGCGTGCACATGTTTTGCCCGTCTCTGAAGACCTAACAAGCTCGCGAGCAAAAAAAGACGCCGTGCGGTGCGCGTGCACATCTGCTGGCTGGCCCCAAGCTGACATCGCCAGAGAAGAGACGGCGTGAGCGTGCACATCAGCTGTCCGGGCGCGCACATGTCCTGTCCCCCTTCGGTCAAGAAACCGACAACAATAGGTCTCGCCAAGGCGAGCAACACATGCGCGGTGTCGCTAGGCGAGACCTAAAAAGGCAGAAATAAAGCATTACAATTGCAATTCACAAGAAATAAAACAATTAACATTATAACACGCTATGTCACTACCCAAATGGTCAATCTGCCAGATAGGCCTTCAAATAGGGCTGTGAAAAATGGGGGGTGAACTTGCCCAAGGGATCGGGTGAGCTTGTCTGAGGGTGGGGCTGAGAAAAGCAGACAAATATGTGCCCCCCTTTCAAAAGAAATAAAGCCCTGGTGCTTAGTAGGGTTTCCTGCCTCCCCCGCCCGCCTAGGGCAAAAATGCCAAACAAAAGGGGCAGATCTGTCCCCAGGAGGGGCAGAAAAAACATTAACCAAATTTTACCCGCTTGGAAGTAACAATGTCGCTTCCATTACACACAAAACAAAATCCCTGGTGCCTAGTGGGTTTTCTGCCCCTCCCCGGGGGCAGAAGGGCCAAAATAACAGGCCAATCTCCCCCCTGGAAGCAACCCTTGCCCAAGGGGCTCGCTTCCGTTGTAATTTCAAATAAGTCCCTGGTATCTAGTGGGGTTTTCTGCCCCCCGGAGGCAGAAAGGCCAAAACAATGGCCGATCTGCCCCCGGGGGGGCAGAATACACATTAAAAATAAATGTTCCCCCCCGGAAGCGACCCTTGCCCAAGGGGTTGCTTCCATTTAAATTTTAAAGAATGTCCTAGTGTCTAGTGGGGTATTCTGCCCCAGACAAAATACACGGGCCGATCTGCCCCCAGGGGCCAGAAACACCAAAAAAAAACAGGCAATCTGTCCCCAGGGGGGCAGAAAAGTCTTTAAAAAAATTTGCCCCCTAAGGAAGCGACCCTTGCCCAAGGGGTCGCTTTCTTTACATAATTAAAGGACTCCCTGGTGTCTAGTGGGGTATTCTGCCATCAAATACACGGGCCGATCTGCCCGGGGGGGCAGAATAATCTTTTTTATTTAAATGAGGCCCCTGGAAGCGACCCTTCCCCAAGGGGTCGCTTCCATTTAAAAAAAAAAAAAGATCCCAGGCCCCCCCCTCCCCCGTGGCCAGAAACGCCCCAAAACCCAGGCGATCTGGCCCCAGGGGGGCAGAAAAAGTCTTCCTCCCTTTCTAAGCAAAAGGAGACCTAAAAAAAACTAAGAAAACACAAGAGAAAAAAAAAGATCAAACTAACATCACCAGATGCATCGGTGTCATAGGAGAGTGTGATCTTTCAAATATTTAACAAATCAGCAAAAAAGTCAAAACAATTCAAACGGGGCTCATAAGTCCGATGTAAACAGGCCAAGTCATGAAAAATCCGGTCTCTCGGCTAACCGAGGTAAAGCCACAATATCAACTGATAAAACATCAGAGCACAAAACAGTACCAAGAGCTGCAACCGATGCCATATCGATGTCACCAGCTCCATCCATCGTTAAGATACCATCAAACGCTCGACAAGTAACAACCGTACCACAGTTAAGGTACAGTTAAGTAATACAACAAGGAATAGAATACACAAGTACCTCTTCGGTTAACTTATGTACACACAATGAGGACAAAACTATGCCATCACAAAGCAAAGAGGAACCCTTATTGAAAAATATTATGAATGGGATACTAGAGAACAGAAAAATTGGAAGTCAGGGACCCAAGTCGTCCAACAAAAACCATAAATATGGAAATATCAGAGGGTATGGACAATTGTACTGATTTGGAAAATGTACAAAGGGAATGTTTTGTGGGAATTCAACAGACAGAGAGGGGGAACTCCAAAGATCAAACAAAGGGAAACTATGTCAAGAGATCCTGCCCCCATACAATGAATCTTTATGTAGTGACGATAATTGTATAATAGACTTTATACCTGCATATAAGTCAGAAGGCTATCATGAAATATTAAATCGGGAAAACATACTAAAGTTATTTAACTGTTTTGAAAATTCGAAAGAACTCCACTCAAAATCACTTGCGGCTGTTGGCTTTGTCTCAGATGATAAAGTCAACACAGAATACGAAATCACAAGAACAACATGGGTATCTCAGAGTGTGGTAATAAAGATATTAAACATTAAAGACTTCTTAACCGACTGGGGAATTATAATCAGACAGCCGGAGAAAAGTAAATATCCACATATTTTGAGAATTGCCAACAGACGAAAAGAATACGAAAAACCACCACTAAGTACCAGATTTCCATACAAAGGTGCTGAAGATAACATCAGATTTGAGAACTTTCAAATAACCACAAGGAAAGAACAGGTTAATAATGAAATTTCAGCTGATGCTCCACGTTTAGGGGAGAGGCAGTATCTATACTAGGCCAAGAAGTATTCCTGAAAGATCTAACACAAGGAAAGGCCAACAAAGTGAGTTTTCGATATTGTCCTAGAATAGAGCGGGTTATGAGCAACAATTAAAAAAGGCCAGGGAGAAAATGATGACATTTCTACAAGATCAATGTTTAACATGTTTACAGGAAACCTGGCATTCCGGGAATTTAAATACACAAAATTTTATAACACACGAAGTCCAGGCAAAAAAAAAACGCCTTCGGAAGAGCAAGCGCAGGATTGTCAATTTCAATAAGTACTAAATTATGTCTGATAAGCAAAAAACTAAAAATATCATCTAAATATTTATTGCCAGTTGTTTTAACACATCGAAACCTTACTATTTGCTTGATAATTAACATTTATTTCCCTCCTCAATTAGTGAAAATAGGTGTAGCTATCAAGCGACACTGAACGAATTGGAAAAAATAATGGCAATGAATGAACACATGGTAGTCATACTAACGGGAGATTTCAATCAGACTCTGTTGCCCCTGGCGGATAATCCAGTAACCGTGAATGAACCAGATATGGCTTACAATATTCCACAAGTAGTATTTCCTTCACAAAATAAGGTAAAAAAAGATTGGTACCTCTTCTGGAGATAAATATGTTTTGCTGGCTGATCTAGGATATAGAGCTCTCAATGGAAGACTAAAAGATGATCAACCAGCTTCTGTTACATTCCGTGGGCCGATGGGGTTTTCCATTATAGAGTTTACATTTATCCATTACGCCCTTTTTTACTTATGTAAAAAGTATGTAATTATACCTAGAGCCGAGAGTGACCCTGATCCTCAAAGGTTAGTCATCAGCATTAAGCACGATCATTGGGAGGCTCACACAACGGCCAATAGTGGAAGATTGACCGCTGTAAATGGAAAAAGACTTATCTGGAACAACAAGCTACAAATGAAGGCATCAAAACTGGAAACAAACATGACAGCCTGTACTGAGAAAGACATGATTGTATTAAAGTCTGGAGATAACTGGTCGGATGCCTGGCAATCTATTTAAAAAAATATATTATCCAGTCTTGTGTCAAGTATTCAAGAGTCGTGATCAAATGTTAATGTAACATAGAATTCTAAATTAAAGGGATCAAAGAGACTCTATCGTAAGGAGATGCGTTATATCTTAAAACTTCCAATATCGAATGAGAGGAATATGAAAATACAAGACATAAAGAAAGTATTTAAGAACAGGAACTTACAGATAAAGCGTGATAGTGTAGGTACAGCTTATGCTAAATTATATCATGCTATTTCGACCAGGAATGAGCGAGCTTTTTAGTCCCTTGTGGGACACGGCACAAATTTGCATAAACAGCTAGATGATTTATTTGTCTCAAGTCATAAGTGGGAAAATCATATTAAATCTTTATGCAAATCATCTGTTACAAGTGAATATATGACAACTAACGAGGAGGGTTCACTTGCAGAAATAACTGAAGATGAAATAGTCAAATTAATAGAGAGTTCTCGCTCATCCATGGCAGCAGGACCCAATGGTATCCCTATTGGCTTGGTAAAATTTAACATAATATTTTGGAGTGCGATGTTAAAACAGTTGTTCCTACAGGTAATTCCAATAACGCAAACTGGATTTCGCTTCGGGTGTTCGACCCTTGATAACATTGTTTCACTGGCCATGATGGAAAAAACACAAGCTTCCACAAGCTTGTGGAGGAGTGTGGCTCAATGGTTAGAGCGGCAGACCCTGAAGCAGAGTTCTGGCCAGGGACCAGGGTTCGATTCCCGCCTCGGCGGGGCTCGGGCTCAATTTCCTCGGACCGGTCTATTCTCGCCTCAGTGCCTATTCTAATCACGGGCCCCACGCTGCAACTCTGGGCAATAGCTTGCTTAGCCTCCACACCGGCCCCAACAGCGCTAAGGATGCCTGGCTTCACCCTGGGGGTGCTCAGGAGTGGACACTTCACAGGGAAAGCCAGGAGGGGTTCCACAGCGGTATGAGTATCAGCGCCAGGAAACCGCAAAAGGCGACACCGCAAGGTGGCCGTCTGGTGACAGTGCGCTCTATAAGTACCTTGACATTTACATTTACATTTCCAGAAAATAACAGTATACGCCTGCTTTGTGGACTATTCCACAGCATTCGACAAGGTCAACAGGCAAAGGTTGTGGAATAAATTATCAGCATGGGAGGTCGATTTGAACCTTTTAAACTTTATTATTGCCCTGCACTTGGATACATGGGTCAGGGTGAAGCTGGCTCATGATAATACACTATCTCCAAAAATGGACACCACTAACGGTCTTAGACAAGGCTGTGTCCTTGCGCCTTTATTATTCTCCTTGTACATTGCAGATATCGATTCGATGTTAAGTTCAGATATGAGTGTAGCACCTAAATTAGGGGACAAAAAAATACCATACCTAGCATACGCCGATGATTTAGTCATTTTATCCTTAACTCCTAATGGATTACAGCATCAACTGAACCAATTAGACACATACAACAAAGTGAATGGTCTGATAGCTAACTGATCTAAAACAAAAATTGTTACGTTTGGACGGTCTACACAATCAAAAATGTGGACTCTAGGAGATAATCCAATAGAGGTAGTGGATCAATATAACTACCTCGGCATAACATTGGACAAAAAAGTTATCATGGCTAAAACATACGGTCTGTAAAAGTGTAAAATCGATAACTATTACAAAATCAATTGCGAGATTTATGAAAGTGTGCGGAGGGAATGCAATTATCCCATCTTTAAAAGCTTTACAGAAGAAAATGATTCCGTTTTTATTCTACGCATCTCCCGCCATGAACAAGAAAGTCATTTTTGATTTTGAAAAATGTTTTATGAAATGCGTACGCACCATACTCCATTTACGACAGGCTACTCCACATTGTATGATACGGTTGGAATTTGGCCTAAAGTCTCTGGAAACGCTGCACAAGATCAGTTGTGTTAACTACATTATCGATTGTGCTAAAGCCGATTCACGTACATTGAAACTTCTACTAATTGCGGAACTCCGGAGTAAAAAAGTAAGAGATCCGCAACTTTTTACTATAACGATGGAAATAGACTCTTATGAACTGCCTGATACTCAGGAGATGGGACGAATGACCAGGGATGTGCGGAAAAAACTAATAGGTAAAACTCTAAAGCCAACACAGTGGAATTTAGATCACCTACAAGCTGGGAAATATAAACACACTCACCTATAAATTGACACATATACCTTGCAGGCTCAAGAATACTTGGGATGGAAGTTGACCAGCTACACTAAATGGAAATACGTAAGGTTCAGACAATTCTATATTGTGATAAGGGAGTTTGAAGGGAATTGGAATAAAGCCCTTAAAGATACTCAGGGATGTTGGCTTTGTGGAACCGGCAAGTAAACTCTTAAACATTAAATATGCATTTTCCCAAGACTATTGCCCACACGGAGGTTAAATTACGCCCCATGTTTAATAATGCCAAAATAAGAACAACTACAGAGGCTATACGTTATTGTTTTAGGCTCACAGGGGAAAGCGCAATTAGAAGGATGGTACAGTTTTTAGAACAGGCTTATAAAACATTTATTGACTATATGGTTTTTCATCGGATCTGTATATAGATGCAAAGATACGACCTATGTATATCTTCTTTTTATGATACTACGCATGGTAAATATGTGATTGTTTTATTTTATTTTTTATGCCTGTTTATTTTCTATTTATGGTAATCAAATGATTAATGCAATAAAGTATTTTACTACTAAAAAGAAAACTGGAAGCTTTGAAGCCCCAGGCTGGAGCCCAGATGTCTCTTGCTGCACTATCGGCACATCAATGTCCTCCTCTAAAACAGGCACTTCATCCGCACTAAGGGGTCGAGTCCGATCCGGTTCGAGAGCTGTCCGTAGCCTTACCGTGCGACCGACCTGTACCCGGAGCCGGTCCGTCCTGATGATGAAGTACGATGCGCATAACTGCCAAAATCCCGACCGACACGTAGGCTGTGACACAAGCTCCATTCTCCGTCCGAGCCGTAACTCCTAACGCCGAACCGTGTCGCCCGGAAGTAGTATCCATAGCAGTTTCCGCCCTGACAAGTACGATGCGTACTTCCTACACGCCGGACAGGTCGCCACGTACGGCGCGTCACAGCATCCGGAAAAGGAGCACATCAGCTACGATTCGCGCCACAACTCAATCCACGGCTACGAGACGGACCAGCTTGCAACGGGTACGAGACGGAGCAACAAGCAGTGTGTACGAGACGAACACATCATGAATCCCATCACGCAGGTCAGACCAGTACTCTACAACTATGACCGGATCAGGAACAGACGCGACTACCACACAAACAAACAACACATATCCGCAAAATGGCACACACATACAGGGGATCCACATCCTGGCCACTAACAACAGGCCACCATAGGGGTTGTATGGCCAGCACCATTACCACCCCCACCCATAGGGCTTATGTTGCCCATCACCCCTGCCATCCCAACCCATAGGAGACCTGTTGCCCATCACCCCTGCCACCCCCACTCATAGGGGACCTGTTGCCCAGCACTACTGCCACCCCCACCCATAGGGTACCTGTTGCCCATCACTACTGCCACCCCCACTAATAGGGGACCTGTTGCCCATCACTACTGCCACCCCCACCCATAGGGCTTATGTTGCCCGTCACATCTGCCACCCCCACCCATAGTGGACCTGTTGCCCATCACCCCTGCCACCCCACTCATAGGGGACCTGTTGCCCAGCACAACTGCCACCCCCACTCATAGGGGACCTGTTGCCCAGCACTACTGCCCCCCCACTCATAGGGGACCTGTTGCCCAGCACTACTGCCACCCCCACCCATAGGGGACCTGTTGCCCATCACTACTGCCACCCCCACCCATAGGATGGGTGATGCGCCACACATCCATCATACTCCACCATTAGGTATGTCAGCAAAATACATCCCCCCTAACATCATGACAACAGTGTGTAGTCTGTGACAAATGCTGACAACAGTGATTATGACTTCGAACATACAATGTAACTACCATCACATGTGTGCCCAAAAAATGAGTGTGGCCCACACAAGGCAAGCATCACTATAGCACTGTGTCAATTTAAAAATAACACCCTCTCACTGTGTAGAACAAAAGTTAAGTGTGGGGTTCCAAACTGCAGCAAATGTCGAGCATTGTGGTGATGGGGTCTCAACCCCCCTCATCACAGTGACGAAAAGGTAAGTGTCACCATGGTCAAAGCTGCAAATGCCAAACAGCATGTATGATTCCCGGTCCCAACACATGAAACACTTTTGTGGCAAACTAGTGGTTGTGTCCCATACCCACAGAGATGTGGTGAGGCTAACAGTGCTGTGAAAACATAATATACTCTCGGCCATGTGCAGACAAGCACCACACATGGGGGCTGACAATGCATACAGTGTACAATGACACAAAAGCAGAAGTGACCATCACAAAGCATACACACATCTCGAAAATAGACACACAAATCAAAACAACCTGTGTAGACTGTAGGTGTCAGGTTACAAACTCCCATTCCATGCCAGCAATGGCACCTAACAACCAAGATGAATGTGCAGAATGATGCGATATAACTCACAGGGACAGCAGGGTAAATCACAAAAACAGCATCCAGACAATGGCCCACAACAGCAATACCAATGCACTGGTGCAGATACACAAACAGGCAACCTCGCACTGCACATCTGACACAACATGTGTGTGTGTCTCTCAGTATCCCCAGGTAACTACACAACACATGAGGGGGGCTGAACCACAGTGAGACAGATGTGGACACAGTGCCATACAAAAGTACACAGACAGACACATGTGACACAAGCTGGAATGAACACAAACTAACACAGCAAGAGACGGACACACAACAGCACTACCCCCAGGGACCAGACATTGGAGTGACACAAGCATGCATGACACCTCCACTGTGATGACAAAGGTAGATGTCATACAAACTGTGAAACCCAGACATGTGTCCTGTGCCACAAACGTACATTACATCTACACAAACACAAATCACTCAGCATGGCCCGTCATCCATGGACAAATGGGAGCTAGGGGCCCATCCATGCAAACATTTACATCAGTCCACCCTCAACACCACACACCCTGAACTGCACCAATGTGCATCTGTGAAGCCCACATGGACAGGTGACATTGCACATGCACCCATGACAAACACAGGAATGTTGGGAGGAACTAAGGTGCACAGACTCATCACACAAGGACAGTTCACAACCCTGGTGAATGACAGACCTACTGCACAGTATGCGGTACATGGCCATGATGTCAAAGCTCATGTAACCTTCAGAATACCTGCCACAGTCCCAGGACAATGCAGAAGCCAAGGCGAACCACAAGGCACACATGCTGACACCTGCAAACATTGCAGCCCTGAACCGGACAAGTGGGAGCAGTCACACACACATACATACACATGTCTCAATCACTGAAAGGTTCCACCTAGAGACAATTACATGATATTGCGAACAAACAAGTGCCTTCGGGACCCCTGACTGTGTCCCATCGGCGTCTGACAACATCATCACAACTCAGAACTGACAAATCCCAATTATGAAACACCAATTAACAGTAGTGTGTCATGCACCCACACATCCTGTAGCCCATGACAAAGTTGTGGGATGAACACAGTACCACTCAGCAAGCATAAACAACAGAAACATATCAAAGGAACACTGCCTGTGTATGAAAAGGGATGTGGACACACACACACATGCTTACACAACATACACCATGGGCCCAGGCTATGTCACGAAACAACACACTTACTTGAGGGGACCCAACTCCTGTGTAAGCCCAGCTGTGCCAAACATAGTCACAGCACGTCTCAGTCATCTCAGCAGAACACTTGGTCATTCAGCCATCAGTTACCACACAATGAAGGCTCTGGTCACAACAGCCTGGGTACGGGAGTCTCCCCTAAGTCATCTGCATATACTTAACACATATGTACAGCAAGTTGCACAGAGGACCCAGTTGCTCCTACATCAATGATGCCCACACCTGTAGGTCCAGTGGTGATGCGCCCAAAGTCAGGGAAATAGACAAATTGGACAATGGGAGGTGCATCATATGTGCATGTGTGCAAGCCACAGATGTGATCATGCAAATGAGATGTTCACAGAGATGTCCACAAATTGTTGATCATGACACCCAGTTAGCTGCAGAGGATGACATGGATACCGACCAGAATAGGATACATATCTCGTGGACCACATGGAGTACCTCACATCAACACCTCAGTATTCAACATTGGAAATCAAGCATTACAGGTACAAGGTCATGCTAAACATCATCAACCTAATGTACAGCTAAATCAAGTTCACAAGGATAAAGAAAAAAGCTTTATCCGGGTCTGGTGGCTCAGTGGACTAAAGCAGCCATTGCAGAAGCCTGTGTTTGACCTCATGGTCACAGGTTCAAATCCCGGTGGGTCCACTCAGCCTTTCATCAATCTGAGGTCGATAAAATGAGTACCATTGAGTTGGGTAACAATAAACATCTGTTATTCAGCACCAAGACACCTACGGGTAATCGTGCGCTTTACAAATACACCCGTTATGTTATTCAGCATATGAAAATTTAAACGTCCGTTCAAAACAAAGGCCAATGGCCAGTCCATTATCAAATGAAAAGGAGTGAACTTGAGTGACAACTGTCACACGTTGCTTGCCTGCACTGCTAAGGACAGGGGACATCCTCTCGGAGGGGCATACATGGGGGCAGGCCAGGCACCGCAGGGACAGGATCAAGGCGCAGCAGAAGGAGGCAGTGAAGGGGTGGTGGATGCAGGAGATTCACTTGCAACTGAAGTGGAGCTGACTGAAGTGGTGGGAGCAGTCACAACTGTGGGGCACAAGTCAGATGGGGTGGGTGCCGGCACAACTGCAGTGGGCAGGTCAGATTGAGTGGATTGGGTCCCCACTGCAGTGCCCAAGTCAGACGGGGTGGTCGTGGATTCCACTGCAGTGCCTAAATCCATGTGAGCGGAATGGGGTGCAGGTGAGGTCGGCTGAACAGAGGGGAGGGGTCAAGGTCCCCACATCAGTGGCACTAACTGTCTGACCAGGTGTGGAGGAGCAAGTGGTAGGGGGGGGGGGGGGGGGGGAGGGCCTCCGCATTTTGCGGATGGTGTATCTGTGGGTGGGGGAACCCAGGGCAGGGTGTGGCGAGGGATCCTCTGGAGTGGTGGCCTTGGGGATGGAGGACGGAGGCTTCGTCGTGGAGCTGCGGGGCGGGGGTGGGGTCTTGCTCTTCTGGCTCTGGGGGGACTTGCGGTGGGGGCCTCAGTCTGACTGCACCTGGGGGAGGGTGTCCGGGTGTGAGGGGCACTCCCCTCCGTGTGTGGGGACTTCCTCTTCCCTTTGTAATCTGGATCTGCTGGGTCAGTGGGGAAGAGGCCAAGGTCACAGAGGAAGAGCTTCTATGGAGATAGGGTTGCAGGTGAGGCAAGGGAAGGGGGCTGGGAGGGAGAGGTTTCGAAGGACTGCGGAGTGGTTGTGGATGACTGTGTGTGTGTCTGCAAACCATCCCCTGTGAGTGTGGTATCAGTCCCCTGCGCATGCTTGTGTGTACGTCTAGACCTTGGTTTGGGTGTTTGTGTGCTGCCCGTGTCTGTGGCTTTGTGAGAATGTGCAGGTGTGTGTGCTTGGGACAGGTAGGGTGCTAGGAATCGTGGGTGGTGCAGGGGTAGGAGGGGTGTGGGACTGTTGGAGGAGGGACACTGCTGCCATCAGGGAGGAGGCCACGGACTGATTGGTCCTCTGTAGGGTAGACATGCCCGATGAAATGCCCTCCATCAACGACACCAGTTGGTTCAACAGACTGGTGTGTGCATGGAGGACACTCAGCATTGATGTCTGTCCTACATGGATCTGTCTAAGTAAGTCCACAGACTCCTCAATCAGGGCAGCAGGGGACACAGGGACAGGGGGTGTGGTGCCTGGCACAAAGGAGACATGCTCCCGAACACGGGAGCCTCCACTGACCTCTGGGATGGGAACCGATGGGACGGTGGGGATGGTGGTGGGAGGGCGGTGGCGGGGACAGCCTCACTAGCTTGGGTTTGGTGGCTGCTGACACCCGCCTCACAAGGGAGTCATCCTCAGAGCTGCTGTGGCCCTTAGCTGGGGTGAATGGTGTTGAGGACTCCTCGGTGTGGCTCCACTCGCCCTCCGAGCCACTGGGTCCTCCCGACTCCTCTCCTTCTGTCCCAGTCAGGCTCTGTGACTCCTCCTGGTCCGTGGAGCTGTCCCATCCTGTGGCCGTGGATGTATCTGGATAGAAATAGGAAGAAAGAGAACAACATCAGTCACCTGCACTGACTGCACACACCACAGTGAGTACATCACATCTCACGGCAAGGCCTGGCATCATCAGCTGAACACTGCTCAATGTTCTCACACTGTTTAGAATAAGCCAATTGTCATTCTCACCATCAACCCTGGCACACATATGCCTCCTGGATGTGCACCCATATGTCTGTTGCATGTTGGATGCTAATACCCCAATGTGCCAACATGCACCACCCACACATTTGTTGGACATGCATGTGAACATGTAGGAGTATGTCACTATACACACAGCACATCTCTTGCCACTGACTCAGTAGTACAGGTGTCCGGATGAGGGGATGAGCAGAGACTCATTTCACATGCTTGTGATGCATGCCAGCAACACACACTATGATGTTCACATGTCCTGATAGTCAATGCCACACTGGGGTGCATGGAGCACACTTGAACACAATGCAGGATCACTCATGGCAAGTTAAATGCCATGGCACTGGCATGCATGGAAAGTCAGTCAACACTGTCTCCTGTCACAGGGGCAGGGCATCCAGACAACAACAGTATGCACTGTGTCACAATCATAGCTCAGGGGTAAAGCAAACTCTGCAGCTGACAAGTGCACTTGCCCATCCCCTGCAAACAACATATCCAGGACCCAGAAGATCCCACATCATGCAAATCAGGCATATGAGTCTCTGCGAACACAACTCCCTGTACATTAGCACATCACAGTCTGCTGTGCATGTAACCCAGCTGCCTGAAGTGCACAGTTGCATACACAATTGTGCACTGTCAAATGATCACACACCTATATGTCACACAGGTCTTGTCTCTCACAGTCACATCTCAGATGTCCTGCTGACCCTCAAAATCATTAACACCCCAGTTGTACATAACAGGAAGCCACACCATAATGACACAGAGGAAGACACCTAAAAGCACATGTCACTAAGCACAACCTGTAAGCTGATACACAGGAGTGGGATAACAGAGTGTTTCTAAATGCCCTTGAGCAGGCATGACTGCCCAGGTCTACATGAAACAGTGTTTGGCCCTGGACAGTAGTCAGGTAGCTAAGTAAGTGTGACATACTCCTGAGGCCCATAAATTAGAGTTCCCTGCGGCATGGGTTTGTTTGAAATACCGCAGCCACATGTGGCGAGTCAGACCAGCAATTGGAACACATATCAAGGGCACACACAGATCACATGTCAGATCCCAGGCAGTGGGTAAACAATTGACCCACCCATGAAACACACACCAGAATCACGGTAACAGATGCTGTCCAGAAGCTGAAGCATAGCTGACTGCAGGGACACAGTGCCCTAGTGACACAAGCAACAAACTGTAGGGGCCACACCTGTGGAACAGATGAGGAGGGTGCATCACACAATTGAGGGACCGGAGTATTGGACTACAAGACCTACGTAATGTGGAAGTGTGACCAGGCCAAAAGACTGCAATTAGCATGTCAGACATAGTACACAGATTAGGCATGGACTTACCCTCTCCTTGCTGCTGTCTGGCCTTCAGCTGCCTATCCAGGTCTGGGAAGACCACCGCCAGGATCCTGTGCATGTGAGGGGTCAGGGTCCGGTGTCCGCCCCTCCTGTGAGGAGGTGACAGCTTCAGCTGGACTCTTGCGATTCTCCGGGTCCAGCCCGAAGGTCCTGCCACCTCTTTTGGCAGTTGCGGATCCGGCGCTTGTAGACCCCCACCGAACGAGCTGCCCGGGCGATGGTCAGCCAGATCTCCTGCTTCTGGTGGGCATCAACCTGTGAGGATGACAAAGTTAAAAGTCCATTAACACACAAGCCCCATATTTGTGCTGCACACAGTTGGATATACATGTAGTCATCACAAAGGGAGATGAGTGACACAGGTAGTGCACCAATGGAAAAGGACAAATGCCCTGCATGTCTGACATGTTAACAATGCCTGGGAAGTTTAAGCTAGCACAAATGCACTTTAGCAGCAGAACACCTGTTCATTACATGTACATACACACTTTGGGGGATGAAAGTACTCAGTGAGAATACCTGTCACTGGTGTACACACTGCTAGTACTGCTAGTCAGACAACCTGCATAATTAGGAAGGCAGTGGACTGCACACTCACCTGCTCCCCTGGTTTCCCATACAGCTTGCTGTACTGTGGAAGGAGCCCGTCCAGCAGGGCCTGGTTCTCCTCCTCAGTGAAGGCTCTCCAGAGTACGTGCCATAGCAGGAGCCAGAGGATGCACAGACAGCAGCAGTGGTAGCAGGGATGTGGTCCAGTAGCATGTAGTGCAGGCAAGTGAGCTCCCTGGGGGACAGCCAGCCTTATATCTGTGCTGCAGAGGCAGACTCTGTGCCATGTGTCCACAGTGATAGGTCCAGCATGGTTGCATTCTATGAATTTGGCCAATCCATGGAAATGTACGACTCGAACACGTCTTCCGCATCGTTCAAATTTTCACCTTCATGAAACCCTAGGAATTGCAGCATTTATGTAGGCATCCAACTGAATTTCCAGCGCACAACTCGTACAAGTTTTAAATCCCCATAAGTCTCCATGACATTCCAGAGCCAATGGGTGCGCACGGATCGGTCAACTGACTGTACAACGCGTATTTTGAAAATACACATGCACCCGTCTCCATACGATCCAATGGCCAAGGCGTACGCCTGTCTCGGAACATGTCTGCCCGACGTGCATGCATGCTAGTCACCCGCGTCGGACCTCATTGCAGTCAATGGCAAAGCGTACGGACGGCTCGGTCATGAACCTTGCAATGCGTACGCATTGTCACCCACGTCGGACCTCATTGCAGTCAATGGCAAAGCGTACGCACTGCTCGGTCACGAACCGTGCAATGCGTACGCATTGTCACCCGCGTCGAACCTTGTTGCAGTCAATGGCAAAGCGTACGCACGGCTCGGTCATGAACCTTGCAATGCGTACGCATTGTCACCCGCGTCGGACCTCGTTGCAGTCAATGGCAAAGCGTACGCACGGCTCGTTCATGAACCTTGCAATGCGTACGCATTGTCACCCGCGTCGGACCTCATTGCAGTCAATGGCAAAGCGTACGCATGGCTCGGTCATGAACCGCATTGTTACCCGCGTCTGACCTCATTGGTGTGACGATTTGACGGCTTCAACACACAATTACTTTGCCAGGGACACATGTGCACACCTACCACACTACAGCATTGGCCACACATTGTCCCATGGCATGTAAGGCTGCATTCCCTGTGTGTTGGGGGGGGGGGGGGGTAACATTTGGTTTGTTGTGTGGCACTTTTGTTCAGCCACTCCCAGGATGTGCATGTGTTCATGGGGGCATAATCCTTTGTGTGTTGTGCACATTACCACTGTGATGTGCAACTGTACAGTAATGGGCATGAGTCAAGGACACAGTTGCAGGTTGGATATGTTTAGGACATGTCACATACACCCCGAGTCCTGGGGGTGATGGCATGTACGTCGCAGTGAGACCAGTAGCCACAATTCTGATGTGCACCCACAGTCTGTGTGCATGTGTCTCAGATGTGGATGATCAAATGTGCCCAATGGGAGACAGTATCCACATCCATGTGGTATGTGCAGCAACCTTGATGGTGTGTGTGTGTCTAAGAGACGTACATGTAGGGCCTGCAGAGACAACAGTGGCCACTACCTGTGGGACTCTGGCTTGCCTTGTGGCGTGTACGTGATACGCCATGTCATGCCAGAGTTGATGTGGCAATACAGGGACCCTGGGTATCTGCATGGCAAAGATCTGTGATACCTGAGAGACATCAGGCCTCACTTGTCACTGTGGTGTGTGTGTGTGTAACGTCACAGCAGTACATAGGTAGGGTGACACAGCCCAATGATTGCCCATTGCACTACATGTGTCAGGTAATGAGTTTTAGGTAAAGGATACAAAACCTCAGGAGCGAAGATAATTCTCCCCACTCCCCTCAGAGCCGGACCCGCCCTGACAAAAGTCAAGGACCGAGCACTGGCCCCAACAGGAGGGAGGAGACAATGAAGGACCACCAAGCTTCCAGATGATATGAAGTCTCAACTCCCCGGGAACGGGTAAAGGGGCGGTCAGGAAAGAGACGGTGTCTAAGGAAAAGAAAAGAAAACAACAGGTGAGTGGAGTGAAAGGGCAGGGATTCCCTATCTAGCGAATACCCCCTAAAACCCCCCCTCTGATTGATTAAGTCCTTTAGCAACTGCTTCCTCACCCCTCCCCCCGGGATTGTGTGCTCTCTCAGACTCACCGTGATGCCATAGATGTAGATGCCACGTCCAACATAGTAGGAGCCTGGTAGCAGTCAACAGGTGAAGATAATCCACAGCGGAAGGAGACACGAGATACCGCCAAGGGAGTGGGGGAAGCGGGCCGAAGACAGCCGCGTTACCTGCGACGAGACGCCGCAGTGCAGGATACAACTCCGGTCCTCCTTGAAGACGCCCGCCTGATGCGTGAGAAAAGAGTCCGACGAACCACCAGGGGAGGAGGAAAGGAAGTTCGTCCCCAAGGCGAGGGTGAGCGCACTTCTGCCAGGAGTCAGGGGAATCCAAATGAGGTTAGGAAAGGATGCAGGAAGACCGTGAGGAGAACTCCGAGGGAATGAGCACCCACACAGTCAGGCAAACGGGAAGCGCGAAAGCCAACAGCAATCAGCAATCCACAGAACAGCTGCGGGAGGCGTGGTCCAACACAGGGAAGGATTGTCAAGCACTGCCATGCGCATCGAGTCGGTATTTAACCGCCCTGTCCATCAGGTGATCACTGTGAGCGCACACAACTCCCTCCCTCGCCCTACTGCTTTCTGGGAAATGTAGTGTGTTGTGTATTAAAGATCGAGAACGGTTTTAATAGAGGGTTTAAGGACCATAACTAAGACTCGTGTGTGACTAGTGTGTAACAACATGTGACTTATGTGGACATGTGGAATTGAGATGTGAGGTGATGGTCATGTAGGTGACATATGTGTCCATGCCCAACAGCACACACCTCAGTACATTGTGTAATGTCATGATGTATCATGTGATATTGAGCATGGTCATGGCCATATGGGTGGATGAACCGACAATCTTCCTTTGTGCATCTCTGTTCTGCAGGGCACCAGCTGTCCATCGACCGTTCCCAGACCTTGGAACCATACAGAAACGCGACTGCATCCGACGGTACCGCTTCACCAGGCCACTGTTTGAGGAGTTGGCGGAGCAGTTGGCGCCACATCTGCTACCTGGCCGGACATACCCTACAGCACTGACCCCAGAGGTGAAGGTGATGGCAGCCCTGCACTTCTTTGCTACCTGTGCTTTCCAGTACACTGTGGCTACAGCAGGTGGGATGCCGCAAACTATGTTTAGTCGTGTGCTACTCGATGTCTTGGAGGGGATGTTGCATTTCCTTGACCTGTACATCAAGTTCCTTAGCCCAGCTGAACTCCCTGAAATAAAGGATGCCTTTTATACACTGGGGAGGATGCCGAACGTTATCGGATCTATTGATGGTACACATGTGGCCCTGATACCACCACAGGCACATGAGCAGGCATACCATGTGTGCACGGTTCCCTGGTTCTGTGCACGATGCCTACACAATGAGGAGTAGTCGCATTGCAACGCTGATGTCACAGATGCCAGATCAGCGTGCCTGGCTTGTCGGTGTGTACTGACTGTTTGCCATTGTGAGTGTTTGGCAATGTTGTTTTCCGCACTCCTACAAAACTCAGCTAATTGTTCATTTGTTTGTGTGTAGGTGACTCCGGATACCCCAACATACTGTGGTTGCTGACACCCCTCAGGAACCGTGTGACACCAGCCGAGATGCGCTACAATGAGGCACATGGTCAGAGCAGGAGGGTGACTGAGCGGACGTTTGGCCTCCTGAAAAGCCGCTTTCGCTGCCTGGACAAGACCGGAGGAACCCTCCCATATGAGCCTGCAAAGGTGTGCAAAATTATCCTTGTATGCTGCATGCTACACAACATGGCAATGCGGAAGAAGGTGCCTCTCTTCCAGGATGACGATGACCGACCTCCGCCACCTGTGGAGGATCCCGGCCTGGGCCACGATGCCAGTGATGATGAAGATGAGGGTGAAGTCCGCTCACAGCTCATCAACAACTTCTTCACCTAAATGTGAGTTTACATGGTTGCTATGTCAATGTATGGAGTTACCCTGTAATGTGTTGTGGCTGCTGTGTTGCTGTCTGAGTGTGTCTGTGTGCCACTTGACTGGATGCGTGCAGCGATGTGTCCATTCAGGTGGTGTGTACTCCACAATAGGGTAGTGATGCTAACTTGTTTCTGTGTAGGTTTCTTGTGACATGTTTTGTGCATGTGTATTGCATTTCTCTCCTGTTGTGCTGTGCTTTTGACTGTGTCTTGTGTCTGTCCTTCCCAGGGTACTTTGCCTGTTGTTTGGTCAACACTGACCCCCAACACCCAGAATCCAACACAAGTGTGGGAGTAGTCAAATGCCATCAAGTGATGTGCCACACACCCCTGGACTTCAATTCTCAGATACTCTGTGACCGTGTGTCCACCGTAACGTACAATTGCCTGGCAACTATTTTTGAATAAACATGTTGCTGATGTGTAATGAACCTGTGCTATGCTTTGTTAGGTGCGTTGTCTGTCTTCCCACATCTGAGTGACATTTGCTTACCTCACCTGTGGACTTGTTACCACTGACTGCGGATAGGTGTTGTGTCTGTGCATATCTATGTGTTTCAGGTCAACATCATTGTGTGGGATGAGTAACATGGCCATGGTGAGTATGTGTTGTGTTGTCATAGTGGTGTGTCTCCCTCACATGTGTCACATCACCATGACTCACCTGACGGTGGTCACATTGATGTAGTATTTGGCATGCACTGTGTTGTTTAGCAGGTCGGCATCTCCATGACACATGACAAGTTGGAAACACAACAGAGGCAAGTATGGTGTACTGGTGAGTTTATTTTCGAACAGGTATGGGGAAAGTGCACAGGATGGTGGGTGCTGTATATTGGTTTTTGAATCCAAAGTTCACAGTAGAGTTGGAAGTGTTGGTAGATGAAATGTCCAGAGTAAAGTCCACAGTCATCTGCTACATTGGACCAACATGAACCCTCCATGTCATGTGGGAGAGTTGTGTGCGATTGGACAAGGTGAACGGGTTGCGCACAAAGAACATTGTCCATAACAGGTTTAGAGGCCCTGGGGGATGTACTGGGACATCTGCCTCTCACATGTCCTTCTTCGGACGACCCCTCTTCTTCTTGGGGGGGGGGGGGGGGGATCCTCAGGTGCAGGCCTCGTGGTGCAGGGGACTCTCCGCCAGAGTCCTCCTCCCTCCCTGTGGCACTGGCAGATGGTGTGGCAACAGATGTTGTGGCCACACAGGGAGGTGTGGACATGTTTGTGGTGAGTGATCTTGTGGAGGCATTGGAGTATGTCCTGATGCACTGCAGTAAGGGCATCCCACTTTGCCTCCATGCGGGCATGGTGGGCAGCCTGCTCCTGTTGTATGTCCTTGAGGATCCCCACTACCTAACCAAATCCTCCGGTGCTATCCTGGTACGCATCTATGATGCGTGCCAGTTGGGGGTCATCATGCAGACCAGACCCCTCTGCAAGGCGCACCCTCTGCCTCCCAGCACCCCTATCCACACGGGCAGGACAAGCGGCGGACCGCACAGGTGACACTGGGACCCCTTGGGTGGTGTTGCTGGTGGTGTTGCCTGTCGCTCCCGGGGGGTCCTGTGTCCCTGTGCTGTGGGTGTTCAGTGGCCTTGGTCTGCCCGTGTTGGTGGGGGTGCCCTGTCTGTTTCCAGATGCTGGTGGCGTGGGTACAGGGGGTACAGATGTTGATGCTGCTGGTGCTGCATGATGACTCACACCAGAGGTGCCAGGTTGTTCGTCGTCATCCGAAGAGGACAGAGACAGAGTCAAACCAGAGAGCTCAGTGTCCACCAGAGTCTGGGACTAGGAATCCTCTTCATTTGGTGCTGTGTCCCCAGCACCACCTGTGTTTGGAAGAGACACACAATGTAAGTTATGTTTCTACAGGCATCAATGGTTCACAAACATGACATATTCTACTGTACGAACGGATGCCTGCCTATACACTGCTTTTTTCCGGCTTCCCTTCCCAGCATGCCCATACTTCCTTCCTCTTGACTCTGCTTCCCTGTGAGGGAGTGTGACAGCAATGGCAAGATGGCGGACTGTGAAATCCTGGTGTTTGTTTGCCTACAAGTCCAAAGAGAGCCCCTGTGCTTCACACAGCAACACCCAGTACGGTGTATCTTTTGCTGATATTTCACCGAGGTGTGGGTCAATGCATTCTACCCGGTGAGTTGAATTGAATTTGTGTTGAGGGGTGTGTGTGTCTACATATGCTGGTAAGTATGGTCAGAGCTGTTAGTCCTCCTTCCCACCAAGCCAGACATCCCACCATGAAACGTGCTTCCATTGGAGGGCGTGCAAGTTGTCTTTCAGGATGTCAGTCAGTGGTGTCCTGCTTCTGATTTGCACACAAGCCCTACCAGGGCCTTGTGCTCCCCACAGCAGGACCCAGTGTCAGCCATCTTGTCAGTCATTTTCCACTCCCTGTGATGTGGGCATGTTTCAGATGTCTTGATGGGCTAATTAGGAGGGGGAGCATTATCTGTGACTACAAACCCCATCATGGTTTTGGCTACACTCACTTCACCTGCATCCCCACTATTCCTTCCTGTCAGTCAGCTGCACTGTGAGGTAGTCTGTTTGTGGTGGCAAACTGTCTGGCCGTGTTTATTTGGCTTTGTGCCACTGCCTTGCTCTATTTGTTTGTAGGTTGGTACATGTCATGACACAGTTCCAAGTCACTATGAGATGGCAGGTATTGTGTTTGTCTGACTACCATACACATCTTGGGATGATTATCTGTTGGTTACTGTGGCTTTGCTTGCGGTGCATGGTTTCACTGTCCCCTTGCCACATAATATTGGGTATGTTGTTTGTGTACTCACCAGGCTCTGGTATGTTATTAGACCATGGACGCTCTCTGGTGGTAGGATGTCCCACACATTCTCCTCCCAGGTCCTGAAGTAGACTGGTTGGGCAGGAGGGCCACCGTCGGTGCACGGACTCAAGGCGTGATCTTTTTCAATGAGTTTCTTGACCCTCCTGCGCACGTCATACCACCTGTTCTGGATATCGTCCTTTGTGCGCTTTGCTGGTGCTTGTGCATTCACCTTGTCCACAATCCTCACCCACATCTTTGTTTTCTGTGACATGGGGGTCCTTTGGACCAATGTACCAAAAAAATGTGGCTCTACTCTGATGATCTTGTCTACCAGCAGTTCTAACTCACTATCTGTGAACTTTGGATTCTTCTTTGGGGGCATGGTGATGGGTGGTGGTGGTGAGTGATGTGTGTGTGAGGGTGCAAATGAGAGTGGGTTAGTGGTTTAGCTAGCTGTATGTGTGAGTGCTTTTGGTGAGGTGCTGATGTAGTGTGAGTTGTGTGATGGGTGAGTTGTGAGTGTGTCTGTGGTTGCTGTGTGAAGGTGTTTGCTGCTGGCTGTGACTCCTATTTGCAAAGGATCATGGTAGTGATTGATGTCCTTTATATAGGTGGAGTTGTGGGTGTGTCTTTCTCCCAGGTTTTTTTTTAATATTTATCGGCTTTGTCATTGCTTGCTTGGTCCTTTTTTTGTCTTTTTTCCTTTGTGTTTTCTAGGCATGAAGGAGACGTTCTTCTGACCGAGACAGAAGCTGATGTTGGCTCGTGCAGGATTCTCCACCTCGTTCACGCTCCCTATCTTCTGTGTTTCATACGCGTCGGTCGCGGAGATTTCTATTACTTATGGGCCCGGTTTTCTGTGCGTGTCGGTCATGCGGCTTGGGCTCCGTGTGAGTCGGTCTGGTTTTACAGGCATTGCATCGTACTGCGCGGGTCGGACATCGCGGGTACGTGTCGGTCGGGTTCATTCCGGGTTCGTGTCGGTTGGTGAAACTCGCGTCGGTTTTCCGGCCGGATCTCTATTTTCCCTATGGCTCGGTCGTACGGTTTGTATTCCGTACTTGTCGGTTGTAATTCACACGCGTTGCATCGTACTGCACGGGTCGTACGGCGCCGGTCCGTGTCGATCGGTCTCCGTTCCGAGTCCGTGTCGGTCGGTTCGTTTTGCGACCGGAATCGGAGTCGACCCCTAAGAGTAGCTTCATCCGCACTGAGAGTAGCTTCATCATCCGATGACTCCATGTAGAGAGAAAACTCACTGCCTAAATCTTCTGCTCCCTCCTCTGCCTCAGATGCAGAGTCAGTCTCTGAACCATGGTTAGAGGAAGACTTAAAGAGCATACCAACAACCTGCTGAGCAGTAATCCTGCGGCTAGCCATTATCCTTCCTAAGAAAGGAGACTGCACAAACAAGTCAACAGCAACCAACACTGTGCAAAATAAATAAGTAAAAAAAAAATGTGTGCCTTTATCACAAAGATCTATATACTCAAACTATACAATTCACTTGCAAGAGACAGCTACACTCACCAGCACCAACTCTGCAGAGAGACAGCAAAAACCAACGATATCCCACTAGAAAGAAAAAAACAAAACCAGTTACTCACAAGACAACAAAATACACATCGAGCACAAATGCAAAAAGTTTTTGACACTCAAAAAATAGAAGCCAAACATACTGCTATTATTACACCATTTGCAAAAACACACATTCATGCAGAGAAATGAAACTCATTTACATTGTACAAAAAAAAAGTCTCTTACCAAACACAATCAACTACACAAACAGCAGAACCAAAAGTAATGAAACCGCAACCTGGAACAGTCTAAAGAGCAAAAGCTTTCAACTAGAACAACAAGCATTTGCAATGCAATAGGTCTCGCATTTGCGAAAGTTGGAGCCATTGGCATTGTAAATGATAATGCCTATTATTTTTCTGTTTTCAAAACAACACCTAAATAAAAGGCATTGTCATTTACAATGCCAATAGCTCAAACTCTTGCAAATGCGAGACCTATTGCATTGCAAATGCTTGTTAATGCTTGGTATGTTCTGAATCCTAGGTTTTAAAATCTGAATACAGCCATACATTAGAACTGATGAATACATGAGTGTCCTGGTACTACGTCAGCAAAATGAGCACTAACACCAACCACGGAGCATTGTACTGTTGTAGTGAAGTGATTCCTCTCACCTCAGAGTGGCCACTCTCGTGGCAGTGCAGGAGGAGTGCGGTACCTGAAAGCAGTGCAGGCCGAATACAGTCACAGCAGAAAGGGAATTGCACGGTGCTTGCCGTTACGGCGTTGCAGACAGTCACATCACTTTTGTCCTGGTACTACGTCAAATAATGAGCACTAACACCAACCATGGAGCATTATACTGTGGGCAGCCGGCTGTGGTATGACCCTACAATGGACCCAACCCCGCCGGCTTGCTGTAATTTACTGTGCTGCTGGGACATCACTCTGGCAATAATGAGGAACCATGGTATGGGGCTTGGCTCAGCACGCATGCACTTGCCTTTATTTTCCTTTATAGACATTAGCTCCTGCTGTGGGTCCAGAGCCGGAGGACTGGCCTCAGTCTGTGGTCACGTGGACCTGGAGGCGGAGAGTGTCTGCAATTTATAACAGCAGCGCTGCAAGTACGCACCAGGCCCAGCGCAACTTTTGGAGTCAGCACTGGCAGTAAATGTATTTTGAAATATTTGAGGCATATGGTGCATGCACTCCACAGCTTATGGTCTACACCTCAGACCTGTCCTACCAGGCCGCCCAACCTGGGGCTCAGGAGCTAAGTTATTGGCCTTACCGCCCACCATGAATTATTTCCAAGCAGCCAGCCTTCTTAAGGCCACTGGGTGAGGGAGACTGCACTGCTCTATCCCGCACCTGGCGCGCATTTATGCAGTGAGGAGAACTGGGCATGTGGCTGAGAGCATCACTCTTTAGAAATCGCATTGTTGTTGCTGTCCCATGCAGTTTTAAGGTGTTTAATGGCGTTGGATTTGTGAAGCTCACAAACCCAGTTCTGTTGTTAAAAATATTCACAATTGTGGTGACCGTGCCTCACGATCAGCCCCCTCACACCACTCTCAAGATAGGCCCACTCACACCACTGACACCATCGGGGATTCTCACACCACTGCTGAGATGGGGAAGGCTCACGCAACTCATGATGGGCCCCCACCTACACCAAACAAATCGGAAACAAATCGGCTCCACTGGGATTATTTAGGGGTATGCAACAAAAATAAAAACTTTCTTGTCCTACATTGAGTAAATCAGAATGCTCTCTCCTTTTCTCAACGCAGGCGCAAGAAAGATTCTCTCTGAATGTGGCCATTCGAGGGAGGGCTCGAGACACTGTACATAATATTACACACATATCAAGGAACTTAGGCAATATCGATCACACTTCAGTTGCAATGTGCACATAGAAATGTGGACGATATCGACCCCGTGGATGTATTCAGACTGGGGAAGCAGCAAAAATAAACCCGATTAGCCCATACAAATCTGGCATTGTGCGCTGTGTGGTGTCTGATGGTGCTTATAACCTGTTATGATTCAATCTCGGATGCTCTTCAGAGGAATATACCGAGGCCATGAACAGTTTAATGACTTAATGAAGACTTGGTAAGGACCAGGGAAGAGGAGCCAGTCCTCAGAATGCTTTAAATGATGCATCTGTTATTGGTCTCGCATCATATTTGTTTCCAGAAGACTGCAGATAGGTTTAGTCCTGAAGAAGGCAGCGAAGGTCGCATCAGTCACTTGTTCCCCTTGGGCATAATCCATCCATACCAAGCGCTATATGTGTTGTAAGGTACACATGTGGGTTCTGCGTCTTCTCAGGAAAGTCTTAGGGGTTCAAACGATTCACTTTTAGAATTGACACTTTCAGACGCAATCAAAACGGGAAATGGACTTTTCTTCCATCACACAATATGCCGTCACTTCTCTCAGTTATTCAAAGGTTAAATCACAACTTTCAGATTACAGGATATTGCATCACAGCTATAACATTTCAGAATGTGGCAAGGCGGGGTCATTGAGTTACAGGAGGCAAGACTTGCGTCATCAGGTGATGAACATGACAAAACAATCACTTAATAGCAGTGTTTACCATGTGTGTTGTGATAGGAAGGCGCACCGCACATCAGATTACAAGAAGACATAGCCCTGGAATCGGATTACATTTATATTTCATGGTTTTCAGTCCTTTATCGTGTATAGTTATACAACCACTGAGGAACCAAATACAGATATTTTAAATAAAGAAACTGTTCCGAGCGCAGGCGGGGTTTGCAAGGTTATTGTATTAAGGGATGTTACATAATGGCTGTCCAGGCTCAGGCCATGGGGTGGCTACTGTCCAACTGTTGGAGGCAACATCATTTGTGTCAGCTTAGCGCAGTTGATGGGAACACTACGAATGACAAGAATTATGTAACTATCAGTTTACCGGAAGTGACATCACTGCTAGCAGATAGTAATTTATAAACAATAACATTGCTACTATTCGACTGCAGTAGAGGGGTGACATCACAGCGATCAGATACCAGGAATATACTCCACTTTTGCCCAATCACAGGACGGGACAGTACCGATTTCTGGCTCAAGAAGTGCCGTCACTGGTGCAGTGTACCTACTTGCTCGTTTAATTCACGGTTTTATAACGTGCTGAAAAGAGAACGCCTTCCACATGGCCGAAACGGGAACTATAAATAAAAACACAAACACGGGCTGCAGTAATTAGGCCGTGGCAGCTGTGGGACGGCTTTCACGTTAAAGCAAAACAAATGTCGCCTACCTCCGTTAAACCAGAAACCTCTCCTTTCGCCAGCGGCCTGCTGATGGATGGGGTTAGACTATGGCATCCGACGCGACAGCCCTTTTAAACAAGCGCGGTGAAAGTGGTTAGGCTGGAGCAGCTTCGGGACTGCTTTCCCGTTAAAGCAAAACAAATGCAGCATCCTGCGAGTGGTGCGAGCGGTCCGTGTCTGAATGCGTACGCGTGCACATGTTTTGTCCGTCTCTGAAGAACTAACAAGCCCGCGAGCAAAAGAGACGCCGTGCGGTGCGCATGCACATCTGCTGGCCGGCCCCAAGCGGACATCGCCAGAGAAGAGACGGCGTGAGCGTGCACATCAGCTGTCCGGTCGTGCACATGTCCTGTCCCCTTTCGGTCAAGAAACCGACAACAATACGTCTCGCCAAGGCGATCAGCGCATGCGCTGTGTCGCTAGGCGAGACCTAAAAAGGGAGAAATAAAGCATTACAATTGCAATTCACAAGAAATAAAACAATTACCATTAAAACACGCTATGTCACTACCCAAATGGTCAATCTGCCAGATGGGCCTTCAAATAGGGCTGTGAAAAATGGGGGGTGAACTTGCCCAAGGGATCGGGTGAGCTTGACTGAGGGTGGGGCTGAAAACAGCAGACAGAAATGTGCCCCCCTTGCAAAAGAAATAAATCCCTGGTGCCTAGTGGGTTTTCTGCCCCCTCCCCGGGGGCAGAAAGGCCAAAATAACAGGCCGATCTGCCCCCAGGGTGGCAGGATACACATATTTAAAAAATCTGCCCCCTGGAAGCGACCTTTGCCCAAGGGGTCGCTTCCATTTTAATTTCAAATAAGTCCCTGGTATCTAGTGGGGTTTTCTGCCCCCCCCACCCCCGGGGGCAGAAAGGCCAAAACAAGGGCCGATCTTCCCCCAGGGGGGCAGAGTACACATTAACAATAAATGTTCTCCCCCGGAAGCAACCCTTGCCCAAGGGGTCGCTTCCATTTAAATTTTAAAGAACTCCCTGGTGTCTAGTGGGGTATTCTGCACCCCCTGAGGGCAGAAAGACAAAATACACGGGCCGATCGGGCAGAATACACATTTTGAAAAAATGTGGCCCCTGGAGGCGACCCTTCCCCAAGGGGTCGCCTCAGATTTTATTTTAAGTATCCCTGGCTCTACTGGGCTTTTCTGCCCCCCCTGGGGCCAGAAACACCAAAAAACCCAGGCGATCTGTCCCAAGGGGGGCAGAAAAGTCTTTAAAAAAATATGACCCCTAAGGATGCGGCCCTTGCCCAAGGGGTCGCTTTCTTTACATCATTAAAGGACTCCCTGGTGTCTAGTGGGGTATTCTGACGTCAAATACACGGGCCGATCTGCCCCCACGGGGGGCAGAATACACATTTTTTTAAATGAGGCCCCTGGAAGCGACCCTTCCCCAAGGGGTCGCTTCCATTTAAGAAAAAACAACGATCCCTGGCTCTAGTGGGCTTTTCTGGCCCCTCCCTGTGGCCAGAAACACCCAAAAACCCAGGCGATCTGGCCCCAGGGGGGGCAGAAAAGTCTAAAAAATAAGTGCCCCCTTAACGAAGCGACCTTGTCACTTCCTTTTACTAAAAAAAACATTCCTGGTGCCTAGTGGGGGCATTCCTGCAGCACGATCGCGACGCTGTGCGCGATCGTGCTGCAGGAATGCCCTGTATTGAGACATCAGGGGAGAGGAAATACTCTTTCCTCTCCCCCGATGCCGCAATCCATTACGAATCACCCCGCGTCACCTGTGCACACAAACTTACCGGTTTCTCCTGGACGCGCTGGAAACAAATGGTTTCCAGCGCGTCCAGCTCTTCCTGATGACGTCGGCACGCGCTGACGTCATGGGATTGCGTGGGTGGGGGGTCGGGGTGGCAGCAGAAACTCTTCCGCTGCCATCCCCCTTTGTGGGGGCTAGATGGGCTGCCCATCGGGGGAGCGCCAGCACTTCCCCCATGGGTGGGTGCCATGACGGAGCGGTTCCGTCATGAGCACACGCCCACCGTGCTCATGACAGAACCGCTCCGTCATGAGCATAGAATGGGTTACAAAAATGATAGTAGACATGGAAAAAATAAATACAATCTCCTAACCTCCCATTCCCTTTCCCAGTCCCCTCAACTCAACACCACTTTAGACTAATATTTTCACTCCTCCACTGCAACTTCTGGCCTTCATTTACCTTGGTTAGCAAAATCTTTAGCTGCAGGCCTCCAAAGCCTTCCTGTACCTCACTGTCCTGTGGACCTAGTAGTCCTACTCCGGGGCATATGGTCAGGTATTGCCGATTCCCAGCCCCTTGACCTTGATCTGGTAAAGGACCAGCCATGGAGTCTCTTCCCCATCCCCGAACTCCTTTCCCCTATCATCCCCCCTGTGGCACAGATTAAACACCACAAACAGAATCTTTTTGGGTTAGAGGTCGTAAAACCATATCGGTACTTATTTCAAACAACACAAACATGAAACTTTAAATATCATTTTTACAAATTAATACGCAGAAACCTCCATAACACCCCATACAGTATTATTTACAAATTTGGATGGCTAACCGTAACATAAACTCTAATACATAGCCATTCCTAACCACAACTAGTCATTGTCCCTGTGTATCCTGCATTGAGCCTACGAGTAAGATCATGACTGGTCCACCTGTGAGGGCCCCTAGGAGTGATCTTGTACAGGGGGCCCGCCTGGCCACAATGTTACCTACCTTGGGCACCCCCTACACCCTCAAATATCCCCCCAAAGGCCTGTGCTGCTAGCTTAGCACCCACATGCCTGTGCAGGAATTGGCCGTTAAGGCCTGTTGGCAGCGTGCCCTCCAAAACCCCTGCACCCTCTACCAACTTGCCGGAAGCACCCCCTGGAGGACCGTGAGAGACTGCTGTCCCCTACCTATCCCAGTGATATGGGATGCCTTCTATGGACCATAAATGCACACCAATCATTACCGCAGACCAAGGACACAACCATAAAATACGACAAAACACTGATTCACTGCAAGAAAAGAGGTTAATGAGCATGAAACAAACAGTAACACAACATGTCTTTACATCTTGGAAGCTGGAAAGGAAAAACACTCAGTGACCTGCAACAGGGAAAACATTGTTGTGGGTGCTAAACTGCTGCCTCTGGGGATGGTGGGCGGCAAAAAAACACAAAGATAGACTTGCCCCATGGGGCAGCTTGTATCCTTTGGAGTGGCAAGCAGTGAAAGAGACCGCTTCGCCACTCCACTGCCCCTTTTAAAGGGGTGGGGTCCGGCATGATCCAGTTCCCCGCAACCCAGAAGTGTTTGAACACTTCCGGGTCGCCGCATGCCTGGCAACCAATGCCTTTGTGTTCCATAGGCTGGTGCCAGCAGCATCATCTGCCGCCAACAGCTCCTTGGCAGGAACTGGCATCCCGCCATAGGCACAACACCCCCTTGTCGGGGCTGCCTTGGCACCCTGTACCTCCCTGTCCCATTGACCAGCAGTATTATGCTTCCTGAAGCTCCCTGTACCATGGACCCAGAAGCTCTCCTCCACTCCCTGAAACACCCTGTCCCGTGGACCAGCATTCATCCTCTGCTTTCTGTACCTCCCTGTCCCATGGATCCAGCAGTACCAGCCTGTCCTGTGGAGCCAGCAGTCCGCCTCTGCTTCCTGGAGCTCCCAGTCCCACTAGCCCAGCAATCCTTCTCTGCTTCCTGTATCCCCGTCCCTTGGACCGAGCTGCTGTCTTCCATTTCTTGTATCTCGCAGCACTGTGGGCCCTCGTGGTGCAGCACCTGCAGCACATTCTGTTCTTGTTCTCCAAGGTCACGTCACATGGAAATTAAAGAGGCACTCCATCTAAATCACACCAACCTCAAGGCCGAGCAAGGGCTTGGAAAGAGGGGCACATTGTATTTCCTTTCTTTCTGTCTCTTAGGCCAGGTCCAGTTCGCATTGTTCTGAAAAATAACCTAATTTTAAGCATGCAGTTTGTTTTTCCTAGTAGTGTTAATGTTAGCCCATTAGCAATGAGATGCCTCCATTTGCATTTGAAAGGCTATCTATCCCCCTCTCGCCCACTGGGTTATTTATCTCTCGATTGCCTAAGAAAATTGGCAACAATGCTCTGGGGTAGCCCCCGCGTCTTCCCAGAGGCTGCACAATAACGATAGTCACAGAGGGTTTCCATTACTTAAGGATATATGTTACTAAGGACCCAAAACGTTTCTATGATCAAAATCTGAACCCCTCTGAAGTGCCTGAAAAGTGACGCTCAACATTGGAGAGCACACCTGCTGTCTCTGTAAAGATGGGCATCTTTTTCAAGATGATGGCCTTACCGCGCTTTCTTTATATTCTTCAAAATGCTCCCTATCCAGTGCCAGCCACATATTTTCAAACAGTGGAAGGCATAATCCGTTCATTGCTCTGGGAGGGAGGGTCCCCTAGGATTGCTCTCCCGAAGCTGACGTGAAGTTAGTACGATGTTGAGATAGCTCTCCCAGCGTTCCAGAATTACTACTGGGCAGCCCAACTGGTAGTGGTCAACCACTGGGTACGGTCTACAGAAAGGATCGTCGAAACATGCAACCGGGAGGATACCTCAGGGCGCTATATGGAGGTGGCAGGGGTAAGTCGCTCCCCAGCCCAACTTCTACCACAATAAAGGTCTGGCAAGCGGCATCGGGTTGGTGGAACAAAATGACCAGAGCGACCCTGCTTTGGTACTCAGCAAAATTGGGTCTCCTGGCGAAACAAAGGGGCTTTAACAAATGGGATCCAATCGGCATTTTGAAAGTTGGGAATTTATAAGTGGAGGGAGAGGTGCTTCCCTTTGCTGACCTTCAAAGAGACTATCAACTGGCGCATTTGGAAATTTTCCGAAATCTCCAAATTGGACATGCGTTGAGGAGTGTAATGCCAAAAGGGGAGGAACTCCTAGAATCTTCCCCATTGGAAGATAGAGTACTTGATGACTTCATGGAGAAAAAGGCAATATCCCTCACTTATCGCAAAATCCTCAATAATTCCTCTGAGCTTCTGACTACGCTCTGGGAACATTGGGAGAGGGACGTTAGACAACTGGAAGATGAACAATGGGAGGAGGCTCTTGCCTCCCCCGGGAGGTGGCTATTAGATCCCATTTTAAACCAATACAACTGAAAATTCTACACAGAACATACTTTGCCTGCACTACACTAGGTAAAATGGGGAAGTTCGAATCGGCGCTCTGCCCTAAGGGATGTGAGAGGAAGGGTACCTACTTCCATTTGTTGTGGAAATGTCCGGCAATGCAACACTATTGGGAAAAGGTGATTCTGATATTCAGAAGGTATGCACCATTAAGATATCCAAGTCGCCAAGCTGGTGTAGTGTAGTTCCTATAATACCCTTCATGCAAGGCCTGCGCTGTTTGCGGATAACAAACTGTGGGTCTGGTGGCAGACGGACTCTGTACACCCCTGCTGAGTATTTAAGCCTGTTTTTGCGTTAGCTAGCCCGCAGTGCCACTAGAATCTCCTTTTATCAGAGAGATTAGTTTTTGGCAACCTCAGAACACAACAAACCCGGATTCCTCAGACTCGTGGAAACAATATACTACTTTTCACCCAGTCACTCGTGCTTGCTCGTTTTCTCTCAGAGAGATACACAGAAGAAACAGCCGGGCGTGTTTACAATAAGAATTTATTGTACCATTGTTCATCTCATGTAAAATATATGCGCTGCTATAACTGTTACACTGTAGCAGGGATATAGAATCAGCAGTACAGTGAATAAAAAGGAACAGTACAGGTCTACCATTTATAAATAGTCATGAACATATACATGAATATAAAATGCATTTATAGAATAAAGTGGGTACTCCTAAGATGCCTATCTAGATGTATTCCTGAGTTTACCTAGCATGCGAGTAGGTGCGAAAGAGCTAATAAGCCTAATACTCTAATAGCCAAGAATCTCTCTAGGATTTAGTCGAACCCCATTACCTGAATAGTGAGAGTGTGGGACTTCGTCCTGGACTTGAGCTGGACACCCCGCAAGGGATATTCAGACCACTGTCAGTGGGAGCGATGGCATGTCGAAGCCGCAGTGTCTCTGGTCAGTGGGTCTGCCTTGAAGTCTCGGTTCCCTCCTGCTTACTGATAGCAAGAGGTGATGTACTTATACAATCCATGTGGGTGTCTTAGCTATTGTTCAGTATGAGGATGACGTTGGGGATTAAACTTTGTGCGTAGATAGGAGAGGTGAAGTATACCCCCTGTAGAGAGTCATAAATTATTCATATGTGCTAAGGATGACGTCTTAGCAATATTGATTGGGAAAAACCCACCCTCGGCATGGAACTAGGTGAAAGGTTTAGTCCTTAACAGGCGTCAGTCCTTATAAGGCGTTCAGTCCCTATAAGGCATTCTATCCTTATTTGGAGTTATGTCCTTATAAGGCTTCTTCATATGAAATGAAGGGGAGATGATGTAGGGAAAGAGTACGATGTTCTCTAGATCTATATTAGGGTACCGATATGAAATATAACAGTGGTGTCTTCTAAATGTGTGGGATATGATAGATCTAATAACTCAGAACCCCTCTGTATCACACTAAGATTTATGGTTGCTAAGAGAAACATTGCCAAACTATGGAGGGCCACACTGACCCTTACACTGAATGAATAGCAAACGGACATGGACTGGTGCATGCTAGCAGAGAGGGCAGTTTAGATGAGCTGATGCTGCCCCAATAAGTGGACTAAGGTGTGGGGGAAATGGAATGCATACTGAGGGATGATCTGTACACCGGTGGAGCAACAGGGCCTCACGGGTCGCTCTCAAATTGTACAAATGGAGGAAGAAGACCTATTGGTGGGAGGGAGAGGATAGAAATGCTATTGATTGTATTTGTTGTCCTTTTCTTTCAGATCGGATCGGAGATTTTAAGGTATATGATATGTCATATTGTCACTTCACTGCTGTGTTTATTTTTGCAATAAAAAGAGTCACTAAAAAAGAAAAGAAAATAGGCAACAAGTCAAGAACTGTTTTATGTTTCACAAGTCTGCTAAGCACTATGATGTGATACCATCAGCCATTCCTGGTGTTTCAGTCAACAGCAGGTTGCACTTCAGTGCTTGTGTTTTTCTTTCAACACTTTCCTTATGGGTTCAAACCCCCAGAATGCAAAGAGATGTTGGCTAAAATGCCACAGCAGACCGAAGGTTTTATAAGTAAACTGAGCCATGTGTCAGCTATGTTTTAAAGATTAACAAAGACTTCTAGTCCATTTCACATGTAAAACCAAATGTAAACTCTGGTCATATATTTTGCGAAGGTTCACGTTTTCATTCACATCATGCATTAAAATTAGCAGAAGTAATGTAAGTCATGTCTTTTGTGTAGTGGGAAGTTTTATACTGAGCTTCACAGCAAAGATACAACATGAACAGCAGCAACACAACTTAGCTAAAACAAAAAATAAATAAAGGACAAGTGGCAGCAGCAGGAGCAACATCACACAATTCTCTCACAAACAGAAAACATGTGCAACACAAGTAGCTAGCACACTATAGAGAGAGTGAGGAGATTTAAAGCACTGTTGTATGCTCTCCATAAACACACAAACATAATGGAATTACAAATCTGAAAGAAACAGCCAAACCTCCTATCAAATTAGCATACAATCAGGTACTCATATATGAAAATGATGAATTTTTATCTACCTAGTGTGGTTTGCTTCATCAGTGGATTCCACACAGGACTTATGAAGCATCAGAGTGTAATTATGTTCAATGCTTGTACAGTCTCTGAGTTATGGGTCTCTAATTTGGGTGAGATTATGTCTCCTCTTAAGTCAACATTTATGTTCTTCCTTTGTTAAATTATTAGACTTATATTGAAATTGTGTGGGTAAACTAAAAATGTTTTTACTGGTGTTTCCTTTCCACAACATTAAGAATGGGACGATCAAGCAATAAACCCTGCTTATCTTGTCCGTCAACATATTTTAGCATTGAAATATTGCCTTGACCCAGTCTGGTGCCTTCCTCAGGAATGTAGGTATCTCATTTCATATAATGTGAAAGTCCCTGGTTCATAGGGCATCTTATGCAAGTGCATTCAATATATCCCTTGGTTTTCTTTTTCATATGATTAGGCATTAACATTGAAAAATCCTTTTTCATGTAGCGTGTACACCTTGGGTAGAAACAGGGGGGGAACACGACTGGTAGGTGTAGCAGTGTGCGACCAATCTGATGTAACTTTATATTCAGGCTCTCTTGAGCCGGGGGAGTCGACGGACTCATGGTTACGCACCTGCGCGCTAAGAGAGGTACTAGACCTGATTATGTTTTTAGCAGCTTACACAGCAACCCCACTCTCATTTTCCTACTCCCTGCTGACGAGAGGCAACTACCTCAAAACACGTGTCCAGGGATGGCACACGCCACGCATACTTGCACGCACTCTTGAGCATAGGTGTATCCGCCAACGCTGACCTTCAGGGACCATTTTCATTGGGGGAACACGACTGGTAGGTGTAGCAGTGTGCGACCAATCTGATGTAACTTGGGTAGAAACAGTGTAAGCTTCCCTCCTTCAGAGAGCAGATACAGCTAAGGCTGCAGCAACATAAACTTTCCCCATCACAAGACCGGTACAAATTGTGCAGCAGCAGTGCAAGTTTTGCCTCCTCACAGAAATGGTACAACATAACAGTAGTAAAGCAATCTTTCCTCTCTCACAGAAGGCAGCAAGTCCAGTCTTCCATTCCTCACAGAACAGATCCAGCAGGGCAGACTAGTACAAGCGTTCAGCCCTCACAGAACATATACAATTAAGGCATGATTAACATGCTTACAGACAGCTCTCTCGAGAAGATGCTTTCCTCATTGAGTGGAATGTATAGGTGGATGAGTTAGTGAATTTACAAGTCCTGACTCCATTCTAAGCTGGGTAATATTCTGTGGCGGTATTCTGCAAGTCCTGCTGCTGTCAGCCGAAAACCTACCGTTTCTGTTGATTCTTTGATTTTCTACATATTGAGGAGTAGGTGTTACTTAGTTGGTCACAGTTATTAGGAGCTGCCCATCTAAAGCCTAAGTAACTATGCTCTACACAGGCGCTCACCTTTTTAAAAAGGTTTTGATTGTGCATGCACCAGGCATTCTGCAATTCCAACCTCAGTGATATACCTGTTTAATATGTTGAGGGCCACCAATGCCTCCTGGTTACACAGTCTCAGCTGTCTCCTGTTTCCTGTATCACCCGCGCTCTAAGACCCAGTCATTCTCCTCTGTTTCTTGCCCCTCTCTGTCCCATGGACCTAGCCGTTCTCCTCTGTTTTCTGCCCCTCTCAGTTCCTTGGGCCAGTAGTCTTCCTCTTCTTCCTGCGCCTCCCTGTTCTGTGGACCCAGCAGTATTCCTCTGCTTCATTTCCCCTTGTCCCATGGACCCAGCTGCCCTTTTCTGCATCGTACACCTCCCTGTCCCATAGACCCAGCTGTTCTTTTCTGCCTCATACACCTCCCTGTCCCATGGACCCAGCAGTCTTTCTCCACTTTCCACACCTCCCTGTCCCATGGACCCATCAGTCTTTCTCTGCCTCCATTACCTCCCTGTCCCATAAACCCAGCAGTCTTCCTCTACTTTCTGCACCTCCCTGTCCCATGGACCCAGCAGTCTTTCTCTGATTCCTGCACCTCCCTGTCCCATGGGCCCAGCAGTCTCTCTTCTTCCTTTACCTCCTTGTCCCATAAACCAGCAGTCTTCCTCTGCTTCCTGCACCTCCCTGTCCCATGGACCCACCAGTCTTCCTCTGCTTCCTGCACCTCCCTGTCCCATGGACCCAGCAGTCTTTCTCTGCTTCCTTTACCTCCCTGTTCCACAAACCCAGCAGTCCTCCTCTGCTCCCTGCACCTCCCTGTCCCATGGACCCAGCAGTCTTTCTCTGCTTCCTTTACCTCCCTGTCCCATAAACCCATCAGTCTTCCTCTGCTTCCTGCACCTCCCTGTCCCATGGACCCAGCAGTCTTTCTCTGCTTCCTTTACCTCCCTGTCCCATAAACCCAGCAGTCCTCCTCTGCTTCCTGCACCTCCCTGTCCCATGGACCCAGTAGGCTTTCCCTGCTTCCTTTACCTCCCTGTCCCATAAACCCATCAGTCTTCACCTGCTTCCTGTACCTCCCTGTCCCATGGACCCAGCAGTCCTCCTCTGCTTCCTGCATCTCCCTGTCCCATGGACCCAGCAGTCCTCTCCTGCTTCCTACACCTTCCTGTCTAATAAACCCAGTAGTTCTCCTCTGCTTCCTACACCTCCCTATCCCATGGACTCAGCAGTCCTCCTCTGCTTCTACACTGTACTGTCCCTTGGACTCAGCAGTATTCCTCTCCATCCTGCACCTCTCTGACCCATGGGCCCAGCAGTCCTCCCCTGCTTCCTGTAACTCCTGATACCACTTTCAGTTTCCTAAACCCATCAGTCCTTTTCCACTATGCGTGTCCTTCTGGTCCTGTAAGGTAGACCCTCTAACTTCTTGAGCTGGGCTGTCTCCTCTGTTTCCTGGACCCACTCAGATGCTGCTTCCCTACAAAATCTCAACCCAAAGTAAAATCAGTTTAAGCTCAGCTACCCCTGTTCTGTACATGTTCGGAAAAGCTGGATAAAATATTTTCAATACAAAAAACTCAAACTATTGGCTTTATCAATAAATGTTCCTTTTGGGGTTAGCTTATTTTGGTCTTAGCTCTGGTTAAAACCCTTTTGCTGAGAAGAAGAGAGCACCGACGAGCAGGGCTTTAAGTGGGATGAAAAAACTGGGGGGGGTCTTTCAAAGCGGCGTGGCCGATATAAATAAGGGGGTGGTTTTCCCCCGAACTGAAACAACAAAAACTCACCCTCCGCCAATCAGAAAGGAAGTGGAGGCAGGACTATTCACGGGCTCATAAAACTACCTATCTACTGGCATGAAGGAATATAAAAAGACAATGTCCACAGCTAAGGCAGCCCATTTCTCCTCAAGAATCCTAACCGCTAACAACAAATCCAAAGACATTTTCACAATTGTAGACAAACTGTTCAATCCTGAGAGAATCCTTAGCAAACCCACGCCGTCACAGACCCTCTGCGACTCCCTGAACAAATTCTTCATTGACAAAATTGTCAACATCAAAGCCAGTATTCCTTCTCTGTCGGCTCCACAAGCCATCTCCCCCATGCCCAGAAATCCCCACTCCCTTAACTCTTTTCCGCCCATTGACACAGAGGCACTGTGTGACCTACTAGCAAAAGTCAGATCTGGTTCCCCTATGGACCAATGCCCCCTTCAGGTCTTAAAATCAGCCTTCACCGCCGTCCCGGAACCTGCCCTCGCCCTTCTTAACCCCACTGTCCCTTCTTAACCCCACTGTCCCTTCTTAACCGCCCCTGTCCCAGGGCGGTGTGCCTAATGCCTTCAAGGAGGCTATAGTGGTCCCCCTCTTAAAGAAACCTAGTGCCGACCCCAAGACGCTTGCAAAAACAACAATTGATGGACAGAATGCAGAACAATGTCATACATTCACCCCAGTATAGAGACCTGGGCCTAAATCCATCGTTTTTTTGCTCACCATGCCATTCCAGTTTGAACCCAGCCATATGCAAATCAGTCTCGACCCTGTGCCTCATGGGTACAGTCCAGCCTGAACTGCAAAGCCAGGTCCTCCCTGGACTGGAAACAAGCATCCTAGGACCGGTTTCGGGGTTCACCCCTCTTCAGCCAGGATAGCTTGATTCCAGTGGCATGGAGAGCACGGGACTCACGTCTGAGCATACCCGTCCCACTCGGGGTGACAAATGCAAAAACAACAATTGATGGAAAGAATGCAGAACAATGTCATACACTCACCCCAGTACAGAGATCTGGGCCTAAATCCATAGTTTTTTTGCTCACCATGCCATTCCAGTTTGAACCCAAACTGTTCAATCCTGAGAGAATCCTTAGCAAACCCACGCCGTCAGGTCTTGATAGTCTTGGTAATGTCACGTCTAGACAATGCCAATGCAACGTACCTTGGTCCACCACTCGGCCTTACAAAACGGCTACAAATGGTACAGAACCAAGCGGATAGACTGGTATACAAACAACCCAGAATGGAAAGAGCCCTAAATTAAACAAGCATTTGCAATGCAATCGGTCTCGCATTTGTGAGTTTTTAGTTTTTGGCATTGTAAATTATTTTGTTTCTTATTTATGTTTTTTTTTTTTGCAGTGGAGTAGATGTTTGTTGTTTGTTGTGGAAATATGTGCTTTGAATTCGAATCAGATATGGAATTTTGTGGTGTGTAGTGTATGTGTATAGTAAATATATGGTATAGTGATTGGATGGGGTGAGAGGTGCATACATTAGAAAGTAAGAATGAGAGGGATATGTAGTTTGTGTATGAAGTGGTAAATGAACTGAAGACAACCCATTATAAATAGTGTGTGAGAACGCGAGATAGAAGGGGATATAATGTTATACATGCATAAAGAGGCTGTGGTTGTGTAAGTAGAAGATAGTGAAAGAAGAGGAGGAGAGTGTGTGTTTGGTTATTATTTGCAAGTTATGGTATTGAAAGTGTGTGGAAAGATATGAAGGGAACTAATAGTATAAATGCTGGATTCGTATGTGAGAGAACGAGATAGTGTAGTGAGTATGAGAGAGAGAGAGAGTTGTGTGCAATATATGAGTTACAATATTTTTTTTTTAACCAAAGAAACAAAGAAAATGAAATTTGAAAGGCTTACGATATGAATATATGAGGATCAAAATAATAGAAGTTGTAAAAAATTAATAAAGCATCACAGGAGATGAGCGAAAATTTGAAACAACCATTAAATACACGTTTTGATTTATACCACAATGGGTGTCACTGGGCATTCACAGTTCAGAGGTACAGATATCGGAAGCATTTTCCAGGTTTCAATGTATTGTACAAGTGTTAAAATTCAGTCCACTTTGATATTCGCCTTGGGAATTGCCAGCCCATACCTTTTTATTTGCTGTGCCACAAATATCTACTGGATTTGTTTTGGATTTTTGTTATTTACAAAGGCACTTGGGCGGAAAGTAGTATAACTGCACAGACTTAACGGTGCAGAGGACACACTTGGCATGACTGTGCAAAAACACTAAAGGAATTCCTGCCAGCAAAAGGAGCTCGGGTTGCTCTCTAGCTGACACATTTAAGTAGCAGTGAATGGCACCCTGCAACTGAAGGTAATTGCTCTTCTGGGGCAAGTGGAGACGGTGGGCGTGAAGGGTCTCTCTTATACCTAACTAAAGGGGCAATGAAGCAAAACATTCTCCGGACAAAGCTTGGTGTCGTCACAATTAACAATATAAACGAGAGCAACGTTCGTTTTCGTGCTCTTCTCACCCCTTCTTGTTTGAAGCACAAGTTCTCATGCAGTTTTATTTAGCACTAATAGCCCTTATTATTTCCTTCCCAAATGCTCTCTGCGATGATGCAAAGAATACAATGCTGTAAATTCCATATCACCAGCTACCAGTAGTATCTCCGAAAAGAAGGTGCCCAGCATAATAGCAGAAGCAGCGCGGCTGCAAATGCAAACTAATACAATTAAAAATAAACACAACGGAGTATGCATGCAAGGAAAAAATTATTACTGAAAGCGACGGAATGTGCAGTATGCCATTGACTAAATCAGGGCGTACCTTGATGTTATCACGTGCTGTATTTGTGTGGGGGAGATAGCAGAAGCAGTGATGCGCGCACTCTGTTTAAAGTAAACGCTGCATTTGTGTCAAAGGACAGAAGCAATTTAAACAAGACAAGCCCGGCGGAGCGTGGCGAGCGCGCTTGGCGGGGGAGCGCATTCCAGGCGGGGGAGCGGACCCTTTGAAGTAGGATGCCAAACGGATTGCATGGCGGCACGATGCACGTAATTGTGCGCGTGCTCGTCATGCAATCCGCTTTTGGGAGCACTTTTGGGAGCCCCTTTACTAGAGTCTCGCTGAGCGATAGCCGGCGAGACCTAAAAACAACCTAATTTCCCACTACACTCCTTCACGCAGCCTCCGCTGTGCCCAGCTTCAACTTCTAACTGTCCCTACCTTCAAGCTTGGTTGTGTGTGGTTGTGGGTGTGGTTGTGTGTGTGTGTGGTTGTGGTTGTGTGTGTGTGGTTGTGTGTGGGTGGGTGTGGTTGTGTGTGTGGTTGTGTGTGTGTGTGTGGTTGTGTGTGTGGTTGTGTGTGTGGTTGTGTGTGTGGTTGTGTGTGTGGTTGTGTGTGTGTGTGTGTGTGTGTGTATGGTTGTGTGTGGTTGTGTGTGTGGTTGTGTGTGTGTGGTTGTGTGTGTGTGGTTGTGTGTGTGTGGTTGTGGTTGTGTGTGTGGTTGTGTGTGTGTGTGGTTGTGTGTGTGTGTGTGGTTGTGTGTGTGTGTGGTTGTGTGTGTGCATAGTTTGAGGGTATCAGTCCGCTCTAGTGGCCCTTCATCGGTTCCAGGGTGGCTCCTTCGTGGTCTCATGGATCCACCTTGAACGTTGATCTGATCACTGGGACCAGGAATCTAACCAAGGCGCCCCGGAGTGATTGGGTGTAATTCCCCGGGCGTCAGGGCCCATCTTCGGTGTTTGGGTGGCTATAGAGGGTCACGAGCAGTGGCGGCTGGTGACTTTTGAAAGTGGTGAGGTGTAAAAGTTAGTGATGAGTGGGATTCTCCCCCTGAGAAAAGAATGGGTAAATTATGCATTTTCACGCATATTTGAGAAAGCAAGAAGGTTAATTAAGCAATTATGAAAGTGTGGTGAAGCACAGGGAAGCATTGGAGAGGAAGGGTTCATTGAATAAATACCACCAAGAGGCACGGGTATGGCTCTGAGTATCTTATATAATAGATACCAGGCTGCATCAAACATCACGCTTGCTTGTGACGTGTTTCATGACAAGCTACAGCTCTGCCTGTGGCCTCATCCTATTCGTTGTCAGAATCATTCTCAGGAGCTCCTTGCAGACAGACATGCATCCTACAGTTCCAGGGACATTAATATGTGTCGTCGTCACACTCACAGAGCTGAAGTGGGACAGCCACAGAAGGGAATCCTAAGCATGGGAGCTACAGTTTGTGTCGTTTTTAGAGTGTAACACAGTAATAGCATTACCAATGGCCTGTGTTCTCAGGCATTAATTATTAATCAACACATAATTAGCCTTAATGACGTCCATGCTGAGTTCATGTGCTTGGAGGTGGCATTATATAATCTGTACGGATGGGATTTGTTTGCGCACTTTACCGGCCTTTGACGTGTGAAGCACGGCAGGACTTCACCAGGCACCTGCACAACGCATAGATTGAAAAAAGGCCGTTCGACCGTAGTACAGTTTACCAGTTTGTGACATTTTTTTGGATTCTGTGTTAGATAATTTAACAAAAGTAAGCACTAATTTGAATGAATGCAAAACGTTTGTTCAATTTTCTCAGTTGCACACAACTTCATGAAAAGCTGATTGTTTCATTAAAAAAAATGTAATGTGTACATTTGTGCTATTGGGAAGGTGGGCATGTGACCAAACAGATGACCCGGAGTCAGCGTAGTACACAGGAACTGCCAGTTATGTGTGCCTGGAAGACAGGAGGAACGGGAACTGTGTTAGTTTACAGGGGGTGGGTAGCGGAGTAGTGTGAAGGAACAGGGGACTATGTAGGTGTTGTTGTGCAGCTTCGGCTTATAGCACAGAAGGTGAGAGCACAGATATGTGTGAGGCCGCATGTCCCTTTCTGACAGCTAACAAAGGCCATTTGTGCATTCTTAGCTGTGTGTTCCAGGCAGGGTGAAAGTGCTCTGCAGGAGAACAGGTAAGTGTGTGGGGGTGTTTGTTGAGTGAGCAGCAGGCATTGTAATGTAGGGACCGGGAGCAGGGAAGGACAATGTGGAAGAAACACTAAGGGAAAACATGGCGAGAACTGGCACTGAAAGGGCAATTTTTTCATGTAATTCCACGAAAACAGGGAAAACCCGGTAACCCCCCAGGAAACACTGAGGCCTCCTCTGTCAGTAATTCCTGGTCGACTTACCAGGTGACCTTTTGTGCCACTCCTGAGAGAGTGTTTTTGAAAATACAAATAATGGTTCCGCTGCCTTTCCAACATCACTGGGTGTAAGTGGTTTCAATAATTGCTGGTCATCGTGTTTCATTGACTTGTTGCAGGTGTGCCAAACAGCTACCCAGAAATAGTACCTAGTAATCCCTTTGCTTGTAGAAGGTGTGCCAACATTGCAGCCGATGCAACAGCAGGATAAAGTATTCACACAGCTTGCTAAGTATGACAAAGCATTTATTTTCCAAACCGCCGCATCCATTATGACAAAGCATCTTTCTGTGCATTAGGAAGTATAAAGAGTTCATGTAATGAGAATTGTGGAACGTTAATATACATCAAGGAGGAAGTTGAGCTTGGAAATGTTTCTCCAGACTGTAAACAATATTGTTTTGTTCATGACATGATTATGAACATTACTAAATTGGATTTCTTGATTTTTTTTATGATTATGATTGCAAGATGGTTTCAAACTATTAGCAGGTATGAAATGTCTACATAACTGATGTTGGAACAAAAAAAAACAAAAAAATGTATACAAACATAATAAACATTTTATATTTGACTGCGTGCCTAAAAAAGACAACACTTATTAATAATACAATACCGATGTGGTATTTAAGGGCTTGTATAGTACGACACATGCACATTGAAAAACCAGTGTTTAACGTGCACTCGTCTGAAATGTACTCTGGTTGAAAAGACTAACGGTAGAGCAGACAAGATTTTCAGCACCCGATTTACAGGTAGGTAACCCGTGGCGCTAGTGACTCAAAGGTCACCCTTCTAATGGAGTTTATCCAGGCACGGCCGGCATGACTGGAGAGGGTAGGGGGGGGGAAAAGTTAATCAATAATAAAAAGAACTTACCAGCCATCTTTTCCGGTCCCGCGTCGCATCACGTCTGCTGCTATGACTGCAACGTGGAAGTAACTTCTCCCCACTCTTTTCTTTTCCCAATGAGGAGACTGGGGGGCCGGGCGGTGGGCTGAACCTTTACTTTCCTGTTATTTGATAGGGCATGGGGCGACTTTGCGCAAAACGCGTCACCGCCCGAGCAGGAGCCTACCTTCAAACTCCTGCTCTACACAGGGCATGCGCAGCAAACCTAATGGGTTGTGAATGTGAGTGAGTGCTCCTCTCTAACATGCGCAGACCATCTTTTTAACTCCTGCTCGTCTCTGCCTGCGTGCGCTGTGCGTGACATGCGCACAGCGCTCTTTCACCGGTAATGAAGCGCACAGGCGGCCCGGAAATGTAAACAGACGAATTGTAAGCTGTCAATTCGTCTGTTTACATTCCATCCTGTACACTGGCCGATTCTTTTGTGGGGCGCTGCCCCAACGCCCCTAATGGACCAACCGCCACTGGTCACGAGCACCAGTTCTCTGAAGCCCCCGCCGATGCTAGCATATCGGCGGGATCTGTGCCGAGCCCGGTGCCAGAACGATTCCTCTCAGTCCAGTGGAGAGCCGGAGTGTGCGAGGCAGGCCCTAGCGAGCGGAGGGAGGAGGCAGTGGACGGACAGACGGCGGAGACTAAACAGGTGACACCGAAAAGCATAAAAAAGACCTAGCATAAAACTGAAGCACTTTCCAGCATGTCTGACAGCGAGACCCACACGCCGCAGGCCACCCAGGAAGCACCGGAAGCGCCCTAGACCACCTGCGCAGAGCTCAAGGTCGCCATGGAAAAATGGTGAGTGCCCCTAAAATGTGATGTTTGCCTACAGGAATGTACCGCATAATACTACTGGGCACAGCCTATACAGCACGAACCACAAACTGGGCATGCCGGGATCCGAATGGGAAAACCGCAGATCATACACAGATCTGAACTGTACAGCAGGTGGGAGGAGCCTTATAAATTAACTTGCTAAATATGGCAACCCATGGGCTGCAATTAACAGGGAGGTCTCTGCAGCGCGCACATCAACCAACAGAGCTGTCTTACTAGGAGTAGTACCGGTGACCTGTAATTGAAGCAAACATCCCTGCGGTTAGAAGAGAAGAGGCCACAGGTGGTCACCAGGGAGGTGACTGGGGTGTACTTGAAGGACAGGCACTAATCCAGATGCCTTGGGTTTTATTTTTCGCCAGCGAATTAAACCGGATTTTGCTCTGTAGGCGCACCAAAAATACAGATGTTACTTGTTCCACTTTTATGGCTTCATCTAGCCATGAGCTCTCGTATACACTGGAACTGCAATATGTGAACTGCGGTCTGTGCGCACGTAATTCCGTACCTAGCAAAAAAAAACAGTCGGATTACTTATTGCATGTGAATCCCTGTGTCTGGCGCATTTTCACGTGTCCTGAAGGCACCAGAGCGCTTTGCCTCAGCCCCAGATTACATTACACGAGGTCAGAATTTTTTTTAGGCCCGGGCAGAATAAGCGATTTGCCCAGAATCATAGGATGTTGAGCTTAAGAGACTAAATGGACTTGGACCTGGTCCCCCAGTTCCAAGTTCAGCAGCGCAGCCATTTAGCCACATCACCTCCATGCTATAGCCGCTTGAGGATTCAGGCTGCGTGTGCATCTCAGATTTCTGCAGAAGGCGCATCCACAATCTTTTCAGTTTGCTGGAAGTGTAGGCTTTGGCCTCCAAGGTGTGCAGATATATCTGCAAAAAGTACATTTACTCGCCCAGCTCATGTACTATCTTCTAGAGCTTCTCTGGTGATCCAGTGATCTGACAGATGCCAGATATTTTACCAAAATCTCCAAAAAAAGAATGACAACTTTCTTTGCACTTACGATAAAAATGGGTCCGTTCTCTGCTTCCATCTAATGCAGGATCCACTCACGACACTGCGCTTTATACCACATTCCTGGCGCCTTCTTCCAATATTATTACTTGGTACCATGTTACCTGGAGCACCTTCTGGCAGTCCTTTTAGTTAGCCGGCGACCCTGGCTTTTGAGACTCGTATTTCGATGCTTCTCATTATAAGTGAGTGACTATCAGCACCTCTGTGCAGCGCACGGCTGGATAGAAGTGGCAGGAACTACTACAGACGGGGGGCCCGTTACAACCGAGGAGTTCCTGTACGTGGGGCCCGTTACAACTGCAGAGTTGCTGTTTTTCCATCACCGACAAAAGGCCTCACGTCGTGTGTGGCACCTTGAATGATGGCTTCCTTCTTAGCAACAGCAGATTGCACGCTAGGATTTATGAGCATATATCAGAAATGTCAAAAGTGAAACTGCAACTCCTGAAATGCAGCTCATCACTGGTTTAACAAGCATTTGCAATGCAATAGGTCTCACATTTACGTGAGTTTAAGCTATTACCATTGTAAATGACAATGTATTTTATTTATGTTTTCAAAACCAATACCAAAATAATAGGCATAGCCATTTACAATGCCAATAGCTCAAACTTGCGTAACTGCGAGACCTATTGCATTGCAAATGCTTGTTTTTGATAAAGCCATGAGCAACCAGTCAGTTTGAGCATCCACTTGTGTCCTAGAGCTTTACTTTGAGACTGAGCAAGGCACAAGTCGGCGATATACATGGATAGAGGGCATCCATCCAGTATTTTCATAGGGTCAACGCCGTCCACCCTGCCAAGCAATTGTGCCCCACTGAAAATATGCTGAACTTGTCCCGGTGTAATTTTCAAATTTTCAGACATATTTAGCAGCACCTGCACGTTGTCTGCTTTCGTTCAGCACGTTGTCTACTTTTGTCCCGAGCAGTAACGTGTAGGGGACTAGGGGTCTTTGTTATTTTAAATTCCAGCTGGTCCATAACAAAGGCCGAAGTTAAGGGACCAACAGGCCTCCTTTTGTTCGAGTATCCCAGCTGGGAGCGATCTGCAGCCTCAGACCTATATGGAAAGGCAATGTAGGGGAAACAAAGGTTCACAGCTTGTTCCCCTGTATATAGGAGATATGCATGCACTGTAAGAATGTCAGATGTGTTGGTCTGTCCCCAGATTTACACAAACAACAATTTAAATGTCACTATTTTTTTTTTTATAGCACTACGCATCCCAAGGCAGGGTGTTTGAACACCTTACATCACATGTACACATTATCCATTTTCTTTCCAGCCATATTTTATTGGTTCTTACAACACAGACACTATGTATTAATCATAATCAATACGCAGTGCACGTTACATACAATCTTCTTCTTCTGGCGTGCTTAACGTAACATTCCCATATAACAGAACGCCCCTCTCTCCCCCCTTGAGTTGCAGTTGAGTAGGTATTGGTGATCTCTGCGTGTCTTCGGGATTCTGTGGTTCAGGCTTTCTACTTCAGCGTGTGCCACAGTGCTATTCAAAGTCCCATTAAGCTGTCTCTTTCTCCACCCCCTTGATCTAGTGCCGCTGGCTGTGGAGTGCTTGCCCTGTATCAGGGTCTTGTCTGTTGGCAATCAGCTCACTCACTAGTCCTTCCCAGGCTCTGGCCCTGTCCAGTGTACCTATCCCCCTGCTGGCTTCCCTGTGCAATATCCTGCCTTCTGCACCTGCCCATTTCTCCAGTTCTTTTGTCCAAGAAACAATCCTTGGCCCTCCTGGTGCCTTCCAGTTTCTGGCTATCTCTCATTTGGCCAACAAGTAAGCCAAGTCTTGGACAAGTACACATTATACATTGACAATTAATCATATGTGTGTAAATCAATGTACAGTATGTGTTACATAAGATAGTGAGGCTTACAAGGTGTAGGAGTCATGTGTCATTCATAGCTTACTGTGCAATGTTAGAGGGATCACAATTTATGAACTTCAAATAAAAAAAGGATCTCTAGGTTAAAAGTAGTAACCCACTTACCTAGTTAAATAAAATAAAAATCTGTCACCTGCATGTTACTTGATGTGCTTTACAAGAGACACATTAACCCTCCTTTGATTCAAAACTGGGACTAGACAAAACACAAATCTCTCCAGCAAATGCATTAACCTCCAGAGTTATCTTACCATTATTAATATTGCCTGAGATTCACTGGGGACACAAAGATCTATGCAGCAGCTGCCTTAACCCCATAAGATATTTTAAAAAATGCAGAATTTGCAACCAATTAAGTGGAACAGATTTATTGTCACCTTTCTTCTTGTTGTTAATTTCTTTATGGCAGAGTTGAAAAACACATTTTGTGTCAGGGTTGCGTAATTTGTTTGGCACAACCACAATGCAAAATCTTATTTGATAAATCTCATAATGCAATCAAATGTAGTCATGATAGACCTGCTAAACATATGTGTGAGAAAATCAGATGTCCCTTCTTGTGATGTCACTTCTGTGATATCATGGGTTGTGATGCTACTTCCTGTGATGTCACTTCCTGTGATGCCACATGCAATGTCGCACGTCATGATGTCACTTGCATACTGCCTAACTTGGTTAGTCTCCCCACTTCCCAATGTTATGGGCGCTGACTGTTTGGTCGGCCCCAGGGCCGACCAAACCAGTCATAGCACTCTCTGTTTTCTTCATGTAGTGTGCTGCGCAGCCTGCATAAAGAAAATGGCCTCCCTGTAGACTCCTGCAAGGACGGCGTCCTAGCCAATGCAGCGTTGTGATTGGCTTAGGGAAAGAGAGGGAGGCTGCCTGATTCTGCTTCCTGTGAGCCGAGTGCAGGAGACGTGATGCGGGAGTCCGGGACCAGAGGTGAAGGTAAGTTTTATTTATTTATTAAATTACCCCCCCCCCCGCGTGCACGACCCCCCCACCCGCGATCCATGCTGGCCGCGACTACATACGCACGCACAATGTTGGATTAACAAAACAGTCTAATTACCAGCAGGGTAACTGGACATATTTTGCTGCCTCTTGGTGGCCCTCATTTTGAACAAGTGCTGCACCGAGGCTGTGAGTGCACAACGAGGGATTGACACGCATTAAAAACCTTTTCAAAGAGATTAACACCTGGGTGCCTGTCTAGAGCATAGTTACTTAGGCTGTGGCAAGTCTGTTCCAAATATCGGCAATGACCTACTAGGTTACTGCTATGTCTTAATACATGGAAAAACAAAGAGTCAATAAAAACATGTCTCAGAGTGACAGCAGCATGATTTTCAAGGTGCTGATGTGGAACATCACCTAAGTGAAAATGGTGTCATTACTCACATATTCACTCATTCATTCCCCAATATATTTTACTCAGTGAGTTATGCACCTGTTTCAGGCAACTGTCTGTAACCTAAATGTCACTCATGCCTTAACCCTTCATGTTCTGTGAGCGATTAAAGTTTGTACTCTACATTGCTGGATCGCTTCTGAAGAAATTGAATATTGCACTTTCTTTCTGTGATACAGGGAAGCTTGCTTTGCTATATCCATGCTGTCCCCATTCTGTGAGGAAGTAAATCTTGCATTGCTGTTTTCCGATTTGTACCTGTTTGCGCTGATGCTACCCTAGCTGTACCTGTTCTCTGAAGGAGGGATTCTTGCACTGTTTCTACCCAGGGTGTAGCTGTTCTATGAAGAAACGTGTTTCCACTGTTGTTCCTCCATCCTATAGAAAGGTGTTTCTACTACTAATTCTCCATCCTTTAAAAACCACAAAGGATCATTAAAATGACTTTGCATAACATGCTCAGGCTAGTTAGAAGCTTTTATTGACCCAGAGCACAACTAGTTGCAGGCCATGACCCAGAGACACTGGTTTCAATTACATCTTGCCAGCTTGAACAAACTGTGTGACAAAGGGAAATCACTTTTCTTCCTTCTGATTCCTTTTCAGTTGTCATCATAATTGAGAGCAACTTGAAATAATTTAGTTCAGGATGTGCACTGTACAAAAACCTCTGTTGAATATGGTTGATTAGACTATAATTTTGCTCCATCTATGACAACAGTGAAGGCCTTGTATAAGAGGCACAAGACAACTGACTTGCCTCTTTGATCACTAATAAAATTTTCATCCGGGCAGAAGCGGGGAAGAATGCAATATCCATACAGGACCTAAATTGTGCAATGTCTAATCAGGAAAACTGGTTTTAATCCCAGCTTGCAAGCTTGACCAAACAGTGTGACTCTAGGCAATTACTTTTCTCCACTACTTTTTTCATGATTGCAACATTTGAGAGCACCTTGAAATAGTTCAGGATGCATACTGTACAACAACCTGTCTTGTGTATGGTTTAGTAGACCATAATGTTGCTGCATCTATAAAAATGAAAGTTTTATATAGGTGGAAACAAGATAACTGACTTGGCCCCGGAGTCATTAATAACATTGTCACAGCAGAAAGAGTGTGGTTCACTAATTTTATCAAGTCCAACCAGAGCAGTGATATACTCTTAAGGTGCTAAAGTGCTAAAGTGAAACAATCCAAAATAAAAACTTTAATGTAAAATGTGTACCTCATCTTTAAATAATGTAGCAGTCCCCAACATTTTAAGAAGAGGGGGATATCCAGGCTGTGCCAATAGCTGTTGCTTTAAGCCTCCACTGCACTTCTTTCCAGACAAGGTGCAATACATATGGGCCTGGTGTGATTTATGGGACCAGTGGTCTCCGCCTCACTACCGTTACCCTATTGTTGCTTGCAGTGAGGCAGGAGATGCTTTGGTGTTGGGCATTTAGTTTGCGGTCTCAAAGCCTATGCACTCTCGCTGCCCACTTCCGCTGGTTGTTAGTGTGGCTTTGCAGAATGGGCATGGTTTGTTTCATAGTGCAGGCTGAGATATGACTCGCCTTGGGAAACTGCTACTTCCTGACAACCTCTCCACTTGCCTGTTGTGAGGCTTTCCCCATTGCCTAACCACCGTCTGAGGCTGGTGAACCTGCTCTATAAACTGGGATTATTTCACAGTATTGTGAAATACCTATATTCCTGTGGAAGGCACCTGACCCCACAGGTGCAACATTCAAGTACCGAAATACGTGAATAGATAAGAAAAGTGTTTGCTGCTAGGCCCTCCTATTGTGAAACTTGTGGTAAGGAGACAGCAGTAAAACAAATTTTACGCTAACCCGCCTAACATTTTAATATAGGTTTAACAAAGAGAAAATAAATATCAACATAAGTGACATACGCGTGCCCAAACTAGGGACTTCAATAACTAGGAGGCTGTACAACCAGTAAACATCAGTTCTCTCAAATCCGTCCCAGTGTAAGCCGTGGAACCCACAGATAAAGCATATTGCACAAGATAGGTTAGGATTCATCCTATGTGAGTTTAGCCATAAGGAGTTTGTATATGTCTTGCAAGAGATTTGCACTTTCTGTATGTTTATGTGTAAACACAAAAATTATACTATTTAACGCCTTACCATCACTCTTTAGCAACCTGAGTTGTACTTGTCCTGTATGTGTGAGAGAACTGTGTTGTTCTTTCTGCTGTTTCCATATGGCCTTAACATAATATTTATATTAGGGAAGGTTATATACAGATGTCCATGTTGTACCTTTATTGTGTTGTGAAGCTCAGTATTGTTCTTTCCATGCCACATTAGAAAAAAACATGCCAATGCATGTTTTAATGTGAATGAAAGAGTGAACCCTCACAAAATATCTGAGCAGAGTTTACTTATGGTATTACGCATGAAAGAAGCAGTTTTGAAAAGGAGTACATGATTTTGTAAAATTTGATAAGATAGCTGTATGACATAACGATGGGTGCTGGACCAAATTAGTGAATCTATATATTAAAGGGTTATTTAAACTCAGGAAGTTTAGGGGTATTGAACTTCCGGTTCTGTGCACCAAAGATTAGCTCTGAATATCCCTACATTGAGATAAGTGCAGTCCTTTTTTCCTCAATCCCCGTGATTTGAAAATATTTAGCTAAGTGGTTCCATGTCATGTTTAACACCTCCAGCCAATTTTGTCACATTAGCCAACAGTATGTTGCATGCTGGGATTTTGAGCCCATAAACGTTATGTTATGTTATGTTATAACAATTTATATAGCGCAACAGCTGCCCCAACAAAGGGGCGTCCCGGCGCTCCTGACAAGGACTAAGCCGTCAAGACACCTTCCAACACAGATTAGACTTTGGGGAAGAGATGGGTCTTAAGGGCCTTCCTGAAAGGCAGATAATCCCTTAGACCATGAATAAATGCTGGGAGAGAATTCCACAGCCTGGCTGCCTTATACCTAAAAGATCTACCGCCTGCCCTGGTTTTCTTAACCCGTGGCACCTTCAACAGGTTTTGGCTAGAAACTGTTAAAGCAAAACTGCAAGTCCCACAATGCAACATGTTATTGGCTGAACAATAAAAAGTAGATGTTGATATCCTTTGTCATAGTATCAAAGCGCAGAGTTGTGAATTGAAAAATTGAATGTAGTTTCTGGCTTTCTGACTTTTTTTCTTGTAGGCAATCGGGGATTAAGCAGCCCAATGGGTGAGCGGGCATAGAGGACCTTTCAGATGCAGATGCCGGAATGGGCTGTTAATGGGCAAGCATTATCCCTTCGTGGAATACCAGCTTGCTAAAAGGATCTATTTACCAGAAAAAGCACGCATTAGCAAGTTAAAAGTGTCTAGAAACACAGAGAAAAGAAAAACAATCACCTTTCACCCCGTCTTTTCCAGCCCATCCTCCGGGGATTGGGTGATTTAGAGGGCACCCTGCCTCAAACAAGTGCCCCACAGGCTGTGGGTGCTGCTCCGTGAGGCCCGCCAGGTCAGTAACCTGTGATGGTGAAACTGCAGTTAGTGACTACCGAAGCTGGCCTCGGCTTAAAGCTGGTAAATGTTGGCGTAATGCAGGCATCCCTGGCATGATTTTGCCACTCCGTCAATAATGCTATTCCTAGCCTAATGGTGACATGTTGTGGGCATGGTTAGCATGATAATGTACATTCCTGGTGGTGTAATACTTGTCCTGACATAGTATTTCTGGGCATTATGTGGGCATCCCGGCATGATGTAACTCAGGCCCGACAGAATGGTGGGAATTCCTGTCATGGTGTGCCAGTTATTAGCATGAGCCTGCGTAATGTGAGCATGCAAGGCAGATTCTGTCCATGTGTGACAATGGTAGTCTTTATTTCGACGCATTAGCATCATAAAAGATACAATAAAAACATTTGTTATTCTTACAATTTAACATTTGCTAGCTCAAAAAGGAAAGAGGTAAAAGGATCAAATAAGCTAACCTATTCATATATATCCGTTGCATCCGAGTACACAATATCTAATTACATAATTCTTTGTCAAACACATTTGACCCGGGCGGAAATTTTACAAAGTTAAAAATACAATTAATAATAAATATAATTTAAAAAACTATTAAAATAGTATTAAATCACTGACCGCTAGGACATTTTTATATAAAAAAATTCATTAAAAAAACAGCAACAACATCCTCCTAGTTGGGTAATAAAACAAACAATTTGAATGTTTTGATGTCGTAATCTTTTTATAGATATCTAGTGAACAATAATTGTGCATTTTTATATATGTTTTCCCATTTTTTCTTTTTCTTTAAAAATGTAGGCCCAACTTTGTTCTAATAAAATTAGCAGCGTGAAGAAATCTACTAACTCCAAAAACTATCACCTGGCTGGTATCAGTATTTAAAATTCTGCCAGCCTCCTTGTAGGATCTTGAACCAATTTTAAGACAAAGCGGTACTATCCACTTTTTCCTTGGTATTACATAGCTGGAGCAAAATAGAAGTATACAGTGTGTTTGACAAAGAATTATGTAATTAGATATTGTGTACTCGGATGCAACGGATATATATGAATAGGTTAGCTTATTTGATCCTTTTACCGCTTTCCTTTTTGAGCTAGCAAATGTTAAATTGTAAGAATAACAAATGTTTTTATTGTATCTTTTATGACGCTAATGCGTCGAAATAAAGACTCAAATGAAATGAATGACAATGGTAGTCTGAGTGCCTAGTGGACGTGGCACCAGCCATAGCTTTACTAAAAATAAAGAGCTGGTCTTACAGGACGTTTTTTTTCAGGTAAATGGTAATGTTTTTGTTTGAGGGAACTGTTTATTTTATCAAAATGAAAAGGTTGCGTGTGCAAACATATTATCATAGACTGACAAGCTAGTGTTTTTGGACCAAAACAATTGCATTTTAAAGAAGTGTTAAAAGCAGATGGCTGAGTTATAATCACTACTGCTAACTGAGACTCCAGCCTATAAGATTGGTGTAAACCATCTTCTGCCAAAACCTGTACATTTCTGTAATCTGAGCGATAACACCGCTGTATAAAACAGTAAACTCTGTTTGGGTATGCCGTGTAGTGTCTGGTGTCGAAAGACTTGCCTACTTTTTTTTTTTTTGCTTCTTATTTTTACTTCTCATTCCAAAGAGATTCGTAGGCATAACCGGTTACTTCAAATCAGCTTGTAAGAGTTAGGGTGAAAAACATGAAGGGGAGATGCTATGAAAACTTACAGGTCTTATCAAACAGAATGTTCTCAACTGCCTGTATCACCTATGGCTTTTAGACATTAGGAAAATTGTGCTGAAGAATGCACCCGTTTGATACTGTTTTCACAGATTTTCTTGGGAATTGTGAATCCCTAACTCTACGAGGGAAGTACCAGCAGCGGCTGCTGTTAATAAAGAGAGGTGGGGCAGTGGGCGTGGGGTGGTGGTGGGGGGATATTATGTTTTTTTAAAGCACTTAGCTGTCACTGCCGCTCCCGGCTGTCGCATCAGTGCTCCTTCACAGCTTCTTGGTTTCTGCACAGGCTTCCCACCCAATCCAGATGCTGATCTCATGTTATACCAAGCATGAGAAGTGCCGGGATTGGCCTGAGGGGGCGGGACTGAGGTTTGCTCAGGCTCACTGTGCCTTTTCAACATCCAGCTGTGCAACACAGCTGGGTTGGAGAAATCTAAGTGTACATGTCGGTTTGGCCATCCTAATACGGCCGGCCAAACCGACATGTGCACTTACAGTGTCATCACTCCTCCTCCCATCTGCTTTCCATTTAGGTTGGCCCCACCCCGCACTAACCTCGGCAAACTTGGTGGACTCGCCTCACAGTAAAAAATGAAATGATAAAAACATTGTTTTATTATCATTTTATTTTTCATATGTTGGCTCTGACCAGTGGAGCGAAACTACAGAGGAGCCGCTGCTGGAAGTATCTTTGTCACATCATGAAATATTAAAATCTTTCATAAGTACCCTCTTTAAAAACTGTCTTTTTAGCAAATATATTTGAAAACTTTCTATACAATGCATTATTCTGCCTCTTGTTTTTAAAACGTTTTCTGTTGTTGATAATCCCAACACCTCCCTGGAGATAGTCAGGGTCACTGACTTTGCTGCTTGATCAAAAGATGGGTATTAACGTACTAAAATTTTCAAAGGTGACTAGCCAGCCAACATGACGGACACGAACATCTGAGGTGGACTCAGACCAGCACATTAATCAAGATGCCAGGGTGAAAAAAGAGTAACTAAAAAACAGCGCCACTCTTTCTAGAAAAAAATAAAAGGCGCCTAAGGAAGTTAAACAAAAAAGAAATCCTTTTTAAGGGCAGTGACAAGCAAGTTAGATATTTGCACATAAATGTTTGCCATTTTCGATCCTAAAACAAAAGGCCCCATGGGCAACACTGCTATATTCACTTCTCCTCTGCCCTATGCAGGCAATGACGCAGACATCAATGGTGTGAGCTTCGAACCCCTCTGCTCAACAAAGTCCTGCAAATCCTGTAACATTCTCAATGGGGAAACCTTATTAAGGTTTGCTCAGCTCTAGCCAGACGGTCTGGATAAGAAGGCCAAAGATATGGAATCTGTAGCATTTGAACCTCCCGAGGTCAGGCGAGGTCAATGAAGGCACAGAAATAACATTTAGCTACCCCATGCAGATCCTCCATCGGAAGGGCATCGGGGCCAGCTGGCTAAGTGGGGCTTAAAAATAGAACTGCCTGTCATGGATTAATATCTGCCAATTCTTTCAGCCAAAACGTCAGAGGAAGATGTTCCATCTGCTTCCAACAATGATTCCAGTCCTCTCTCTTCCTCTGGCAATACTTCTAGATGCCCAGGTGTCATTAAAAACCAACTATTATAGATTCATTTGAATTGACAATAAAAGCTTATGGCTTGATGAAAGGTTCAAGATCAACAAACCACATTTTACAGACATCAGGCCTGATTCACGAAGGTGAAATTAGATGAAGTCTAACTTTAACAACTTTCGGTATTCACAAGGGGTCTTACGAGTAGTATCTTTACACCTGCTGATGTTCTGCACTCGGGGCAGAATCTCCATCCTTGGGGAGAACCACAACACAGTGAAATAACAGGGCAAACACTGGTATACGCCGCAACACATATCCATAGAGTCCTCATGAAATATAAGACATTTATTTGTACTACCAACATTGTACACAATGGAAGCTGGCTCTGTATATACTGCCCCAAAAAGAAGTATTGTGTGCACAGAGTCCAGTGAGTCACCAAAGGTATGGCAGAGGATAAAGTAGATAATACCTTGCTCTCAATTTAGTGGTAGCTGGGCTGAGCAGTTAGGCTTATCAGAGGGTAGTGTGAATGCATTTGTTGTACATACTCATACAAGACAGGAACACATACTCAATGATTAACTCCAGGCCAATTGTGACAACCCTTCACCACAGCAGACAGAACACCCGGACTGTACACCGGACACTTTCCCCCCTTACCTCTCTCCCTGTCCCCTCCTCTATTTTCAGCCGTCTTGGTCAGAGATGAAGAGGACTGTGCCTTTAAGGAATTCAGGCACTGGAATCCTGGGCCCAATCAGCTGACCACGTCATGTGGTACCGGCAGCCGGATAAAGGGAGACGCGGAAGGAAACAAGGCAGAAGGTAAACAGAGGACGGCGAGCCACAAGAGGAGCGGGAGAGAGTCCGGACCTTCGTCGTGCCTTCAGGAGCCCGAGGAATTGAGGGAAGAGCGTCGGAGCCCGAAGACTAGCAAACGCTAAACACAGAAGACCAAGAGAGGTAGGCCGGTCCCTGTTCGGCAAAACGCGGAGACCAGCCACGTCCCAGGAGGGGCGTGGCTTCACAAGGTATGGGCTAGGCTGGGGACAGTCTGGGGAGCATTCCCCTCCAAAGAGGGGTGGGGGAACATAAAAACCCCAAAAGCACAAAAACACTTGCTGCACGGACAAAGAAAAGGCGCGTAGAAGCTAGCGACCGACGTAGCATGAGCACGGGTGATGGTATCGGGGGATTAGTCCCTCACACCTTTTCCCTGTTTACGCCAAAGGACCACAAAGCCACGTTCTTACCTTTCTTTTTCATTTCTCTTTTTTTTTTTTTTTTGGTTTGTCCCTGGCGTACCCAGGAAACTTATTCTCTGAGGCTGAAGAGAAGACGACCGCCAAGCGTTCAAAAGAAGAAGGATTGCCCCTCCCCCGAGTAAACCATCCTTTCCAATCAAAGGACAAAGACTGTAAAACCCCAAATAAAACAACCCTCTTCTTCATTTCGGTGTCTGTCTGTTTCTCCTCTGTGCCACACCAATGTTTGTAAAAAAAAAAAATATTACTTCAGTTACTTTTATTTCTAGGAACCAAGGTGAACTCAGTTACAGGTATGTAGACTGTTATGCAAAAATTTCAGATTACTGGTAATAGGTTTGTATAGCATTAACCAGTACTTCACACGTGCATGAAATGCTTTTCAGTACAGAAAAAGATACTTTGTATTCAGGATCACACTAAGGCGTCGATTCCGATTCCGGCCGTAAAACGTACCGACCGACACGGACCAGGAACGGAGACCGACCGACACGGACTGAAGCCATACGACCCGCGCAGTCGGATGCAACGCGTGTGAATTACAACCCACTCGCACGGAAAACGAGCCGCATATCCGAACCGCACGCAAATCAGCGAGTCGCCCGTAAAATGATTGGGAATCGTACCGACCGACACGCATCAGGAATTGACGTGACCAAAACGTACCCGCGATGTATGAGCCGCACAGTACGATGCAATGTGTGTAAATTGAGACAGACTCGCACGGAGCACAATCCGGAAAACCGAGACGCACAGCAAATAGCGACCAGCAAACAACAGACCCCTTTGCATCCAACGCGTATGCCAATGTCGAAAAACAGCAGAATGTCAGTGTGACAGACTCTGGTTAGCCCGCGCGAACCACTGGCAGCGTCCGACACGGTCAAACAAACGCCTCCATCATGCACAACAAAAGCAAAGGAAATGTCACAAAAAAAGCACAAAAGAACAAATTACAAAGTCAATAAATTTAAATAAATCAAAAAAAGGAACAAAGACACACCCACAACTCCACCCTTTATAAAGGCAAGAAATCCCTACCATTATCCTTTGCAAATTACAGTCATAGGACAACAGGAACCACCACCACACTGCAGAGACACAGCACAACTCACACAACACACAACCACTACACCATTTTCACCACTTAAAAACTAAATCACATATTCACAGACAAACTCACACCCACCACACACACATATACCCCCACACACATCAATCCCCACAACCACCCAGCACCATGCCCCCCAAGAAGAATCCAAAGTTCTCAGATAGCGAGTTGGAAGTCATGATTGACGAAATACTCAGGGTAGAGCCACAGTTGTTTGGCACATTGGTTCAACAGACCCCCATGTCGCAGAAAACCAAGATGTGGGAGAGGATTGTCGACAAGGTAAACGCACAAGCACCTTGTTTGCGCACAAAGGACGATATACAGAACAGGTATTACGATGTGCGCAGGAGGGTCAAGAAGCTCATCGACAGGGAACACACCCTGAGCAGGCAGACTGGCGGTGGCCTTCCTGCAAAACCAACACACTTCAGGTCCTGGGAGGAGAAGGTGCGGGCCATCCTACCGCCGGAGAGCATCCATGGATTAACAGGAATACCAGAGCCTGGTGAGTACACAACTAATTTACCCAAAATTGTCTGGCAACACACATATAGCACTGTCAAGGGCACCGTGAAACCAATTACAACCAGCAAAGCCATAGCAACGGAAAGGCAAGTATCCTGTGATGTGTCTATCTGTTACACAAACACAATATCTGCCATCCCACAGTAACATGGAACTACGTCCTAACAAGTACAAACCTAAAGACTAATACTGCAAGGCATTACCATAAATAACCAACAAACATTGTCATCCATTGTGTCACACCACATCACAGGAAAGCGGAGTCCAAATGAAGGAAGGTTGGGCTGCTGGGAATGTGCATGTAGCAGAAAGCATGATGGGAGTTGCATTCACAGCCAACAGTCACCCACCCACATGTCCCTGCAAGCTCACACTGAACCATGCCCACCTCACAGGGAGGGCAAAAGTACTGCCAAGATGGCTGACACTAGGCCTTGCTGTGAGGAGCACAAGGCCCAGCTGGGCCTTGGACTCTAACTCACAACATGACACTAATGCCAGACAGCCTGAAAGGTGACTACTGCTCCCTGCAATGGAAGCATGCTGCATGGTGGGATGTTGGGACTGGAGGGGCTTGGGGGGGGGGGGGAGGACTGCCAGCTCTGACTACAACTACCAGCAGGCACTTGCACACACACACCCCTCAACACAAACCACACCCAACACACCTGGACTAATGCATCCCCTCTGAATCCAAATAAATATCCTACAAAGATTTACCACACTGGGTTCTGCTGTGTGAAGGACATGGGCTTGTCGGGACTTGAGTACAAACAAACACCAGGACACCACTGCCTGCCAAGCTGTGGGCACAGGCACACCACCACATAGGGAAAAAGATTCACAGGAAGGAAGCTCAGGTATTGTGGGATGGTAGGTGGAGCCAAAAGCATGATGAGAGTTGCAGTCCCAGCCACCAGTCCCCCACCCACATGTCCCTGCATGCTCACACTGAACCATGCTCACCTCACAGGGAGTGCAAAAGTACTGCCGAGATGGCTGACACTAGGTCCTGCTGTGAGGAGCACAAGGCCCAGCTGGGCCCTGGGCTCTAACTCACAACAGGACACCAATGCCTGACAGCCTGAAAGGTGACTACTACTCCCTGAAATGGAAGCATGCTGCATGGTGGGATGTCAGGACTGGGGGAGAAAGACTGCCTGCTCTGACTACAATCTACCAGCAGCCCCTGTCACACACACCCCTCCCACCTACACCAAAAAAAACACCTGGGATAATGCTCCACAAGAGTCAGTGAAAACTCCCTAACAAGAACCCTGACAATGTGCTCCACCGTGGGGAGCACAAGGCCCTGTTTTGAAATTGTGCACAAAAAAACAACTGGATACCACTGTCAGTCATCTTGCCATTGCTGTCTCAATCACTCACATGGAAGCAGAGTCACAGGAAGGAAGCTCAGGCATTGTGGGAAGGTGGGTGGAGCCAACAGCATGATGGGAGTTGCAGTCACAGCCAAAAGTCCCCCACCCACATGTCCCTGCATGCTCACACTGAACCATGCTCACCTCACAGGGAGTGCAAAAGTACTGTCAAGATGGCTGACACTAGGCCCCGCTGTGGGGTGCACAAGGCCCAGCTGGGCCTTGGGCTCTAACTCACAACAGGACACCAATACCTGACAGCCTGAATGTAAATTGTGGCTTCCTGCAATGGAAGCATGACACATGGGGTATCTGGCCTCTGTGGGTGAAGGGGGTCCTGCAATGACTCAAAATGCCATCAATGCAGCCTTAAAGCACACCTCATCAGCCACAACAAAGTGCACCCTTAGGACCAATCACTCCAAAAGTAAATACCTTGGCAAGATGGCTGAAACATGGTCATGGTGTATGAATTGGCTGCAAGTCACACCCATGCACTGGCCAACTCAAACACATCTACACTCACAGCCATAGGAACTGTAGGTACCCTCCCACTCTCTGGAGATGCGGTTTCTCTGTGGTGTCCCCTGACCTGGCTGTGAAGGTGTATCTCGTAGATGACAATTGGGGAGATGTAGACATAGTACATAGCACCAAACACACACAATGTCACCTATACATTATTGACAGTGGACACCTGACAATGACTAGAATGGACACTCACATATAGCTGACACTGTAGCATGGTGTCATACACAAAATGTGCAGTTGTGAGCTGCATTTCAAACCCACATCGGTCGTCATTGTACGCATCATTCACACAACACATCATACACTGTCATGGACACCCAAAACACAATGAATAACCTGGACTGCACCGGAGGAGGCATGCAACTCACAGCAGCTGAACTGTAACACACACCTCTGCCTATCACGGTCATGAGCATGGAAAAAAAAAGAGCTTCTGTGCCCAATCCCTCTCACTGTGGAGGAATTTGACAGGATAGAAGGCGTTACCACCTACAAAACTCAGCAACAACTTCATTAGCTACGCAAATACCATGACTTGTATGGTGAACTAGTTACACGGACAACAAAATAGTATCCCACATTGGAACTCAGGTATACCGTACTGCAACCGCGTTGCACAGACACTCCAATGTGACGCACACAGGAAAGAAAAGAATCACACAACACATGCCCCGATCTTGCTACTTACCCCAAATGCAATTGTTAAAGTACAAATGTGGACAGGGATAAAACAGCTGTGTCAGGCATGTAATGGAACGCGAGTGCCAATGGCCAACTACAGACAATTGTTCAATACATGAGCTGGTCATGCACTCAGCTTGACGTGCACATCGCAATGCTCCAGGTTGCCATTACAAAGTGCTTCAACAATATCAACCCCTGTCTGTCACAACTTAGGACAATGCAATGTACAGATTCTCATGATGAGGTCCAGTGGCAAATGTCATGTGTGCGAAACGTTGAGGTCGGTAGAAACATAACATGCATTGTGTGTCTCCTCCAAATACAGGGGAAGCTGGAGACACAGCAGGACCCGAGTCCCAGTCCCAGACTCTGGCGGACCCTGAGCTCCCCGGCGTGGATCACTCTCCATCCTCTTTGGACGATGACCTTGACCGACCTGGCACCTCCGGCGTGAGCCATCGTGCAGCCCCAACAACAGTAACATCAGCACCCCGGGCAACCACTCCTGACACATCTGACACCAGGCAGAGTACCCATGCCGACACGGACAGGCCCAGGCCACAGAACAACAACAGAACAGGTACACAGGGCACCCTGGAAGCAAGGACAACACCACCGGCGCAAACACTCAAGGGTGCCCAGTGTTGCCTGTGCCGGGCACGGCAGGTCCTGCTCTTGTGGGTTGGGCGGTGGGAGGGTGGGCAGGCAGAGGACACGGCCTGCAGAGGGGGCTGGACTGCATGATGAGCCACACCTGGAACGCATCATAGATGCATACCAGGAAAGCACCGGAGGTTTTGGACAGGTCGTGGGGATCCTCAAGGAACTAAAAGAACAGCAGGCTGCCCATCATGCCCGCTTGGACTCCCACATAGCCCGGGTGGAGTCCAAGTGGGACAAATTGGATGAACTAACAGCAGTGCATAGGGACATACTGACATGCCTCCGCCAGATCAGCACTAACCTGACCACACATCCCTGTGCGCCCACAACATCTGTTGCCACAACATCCGCAACAGCCACAGGGAGGGAGGAGGACTCTGGCGGAGAGTCCTTGGCACCGCAGCAGCCTGCACATGAGGGTCCCCCGAGAAAGAAGAGGGGTCATCCGAAGAAGGGCAATTGAGACGCTGATGGCCATGCAGATCCCCCAGGCACCCAACACCTGCTCCTGATATCGTACTTTGTGTGCAAACCAGTTGACCTTGTCGACCTACATTCAAATCACCCACTTCACATGGAGGGTCAAAGTTGTGACAATGCACCAAATGACTGTGGATTCTACTCTGGACATTTTAACTCCCAAGACTACCAACTCACCTGTGAACTTTGGATAACCATCACATTGTACAGCACTTCAAATTCCATTCACCATCCTTACACATGTTTTGAAATAAAATCACAATCACACATTACTTGCCTCTGTCGTAATTCCTACTTGGTTTGTGCCATGGCGATGATGAGCTGCTAAGGAACACTGTGCATGCAAACTAATACAGCAATGCGAACACCGTTATGTGAGTCATGTGAATGTGACACATATGAGGGAGACACACAACTAGGACAACACAACACATACTCACCAGGGCCCCTAACTCATCGTCAACCCTGAGGTCAACAGAAAATACAGTGGAATGCACACACACAACACCCATCCTGGGTCAGTGACAAGCAGCCCACAGGTACAGGATGTGAATTACTGTTGGATGTTCCCAAAGTGAAGGGCTGGTTTATTAAATATTCACAATGTAAGAATTCTACAACTTATGCACGTTAACCTCACGTGAAAGTGAGCCGAAAATTAAACATGTGGTGAACGATGGAAGTCCAGGGGTGTGTGGCACATCATTGTTTGGGACAACGAGTACTTGCACTCTGGAAAAAGGATCTGGGTCTTGGGGTTCAGACCAAACCATACAGCATCTAAATTACCCTGTGAAGGGAAGACAGAAAACACAATAAAAAAAACAGATATACAGCAGACAACAACAATATACATGCTCAAAACAAAACACTAACTACCCAGACACAACCTAACAATCAGGTAAACACTATTTGGGAGTACAGACTACCAGAAATGACATCACAGCAAGCATCCTGACAAGTAGCATACTGCCACACTCAATCAGCACCAGTGCACCACCAACATAGGTCAGGCTGACACAATACTTGGACAACACATACCTGTATACTGACATTCATGTGAAGAAGTTCTGGATCAGCTAGCTCCGAACATCACCATCACCCTCATCATCACTGGCATCATACCCCAGGGCAGGATCCTCCACGGCTGGTAGAGGTTGGTCATCCTGGATGAGAGGCAACCACTTCCGCACTGCCAGGTTGTGTAGCATGCAGCACACTATGATGACCCTGCACACCTTCGCAGGTGCATATGGGAGGGCCCCTCCTGTCTTGTCCAGGCAGCGGAATCTGCTTTTCAGGAGGCCAAATATCCACTCGATCACCCTCCTGGTCCGGCCATGTGCCTCATTATAGAGCATCTCCGCCGGTATCACAGGGTTCCTGAGGGGTGTCAGCAACCACGGCATGTTGGGGTATCCGGAGTCACCTACAGAGAGACAATTGCACATTAGTTGAATGTGAAAATAGGGTGCTAATCAACTTTAGCAAACACACACAATGCAAAACAGTCAGTACACACCGACAAGCCCGGAGCGCTGGAACTGCATCTGTGCCATCATCGTTGCTATGCGACTATTCCTCATTATGTAGGCGTTGTGCACTGAGCCCGGTATCCTTGCACACACATGGGAAATGGTAATATCCGCCAAACAAACCACAAGAGCATTTATAGAGTGGAAATGCTTCCTGTTCCGGGACGTCTGCTTATGTGCCTGTGGTGGTACCAAAGCCACATGTGTCCCATCAATGGAGCCAATGACATGTGGCATCCTGCCCAGGGCATAGAAGTCCCCCTTGATGTTAGCGAGTTGTTGTGCTTTGGGGAAATGTACGTACTGGTTGAGGAAATGCAACATTGCCTCCAACACAACCCGAAGCACACGGCTGAACATAGTCTGTGACATCCCACTAGCAGTAGCAACAGTGTGCTGGAAAGAACCGGTGGCAAAAAAGTGTAGGGCTGCCATCACCTTCACCTTGGGGGTCAACGCTGTAGGGTATGTTCGGCCAGAATGCAGATGTGGGGCCAACTGTTCCGCCAATTCTTCGATCAGTGGCCTGGTGAAGCGGTACCGTCGCATGCAGTCACGTTCAACCATGGTTTCCATGTCAGGGAATGGTCTGTGGACATTTGGTCTCCTGCAGTACATAGATGAGCACAGACAGTTTGTCATTCCCCCTATCGATGTGACAGTGTACATGACAAATGACACATGAAACCACATTACATGGCACAAGAACATGATGTGTGTGGGTGATCATCGTCTAGAAGTCGCACCAACCTCCTGATGTTCACAGTCGTGTTGCGCGTTGGTATGAACCCAGCTTGGTCTTCATGGACCAAGGTGGTCATGTATTGCAGTAACCGGGCCGCCAGTATGCTACTCAGTATTTTATAGTCGGTGGTTAACATCGACAGTGGTCTATAGGAGGTCACATTCTCACTTTCCCTCCCTGGCTTCAACAACGGGATCACCAGCGCTTCCCGCATCGATTGGGGTAACCGTCCTAATTCCCTAGCTTCTCTATAGACTTCTTGGAGCCGCGGCACCAGCAAGTCAGCATATTTTCCATAGAACTCTATGGGTAATCCGTCTAGCCCCGGTGTTTTGTTGCGGGCCATGCGCTTGATGGCATCTCGAATTTCTCCCGGTTCTACGTCTTTCCCCAAGTCCGTCGCCTGCTCCTGGTCCAGCCCTGGCAACTTCAACTCATCCAAGAAAGTGTCGACGGCAGGGTCCCCGTCTTCTAATCTACTTTTATAGAGTGTCTCATAATAGCGCTTGAAGCACTGCATAATTTCGGTTTGGGTGTAGACCATTCCTCCCTCCGCCGTCCCTAAAGCCAGGATAGGGGAACTCCTCTTTGTGGGGTTTGCTAACCAAGCCAATAATGTCCCTGCTTTATCTCCCTCAGCATGGGCCCTCATCATGTAGCCTCTATGGTCAAAGCTGCGCAAGCGCTCCACTTCAACTGCCACCGCTTCTTTAGCTGCATGAACCACTTCCTGAAGCTCAGGGTGGCCAGGCCTCGCCATCTCCGCCTCCCGTAGCTTGGAATCCGCTTTGTTCAGATCGTCCAGAAGCGTTTTCCGTATACCCGCATGTTTCCCTATGCAGAGCCCCCTGATGACGACTTTGAAGGCATCCCATTCTATCGCCCTCGTCGCAGCCGTGCCCGCGTTTTCCGCAAAATACTGTGTTATGCCCTTTTCCAGCGCGGCATGGAACAGTGGGTCATCTAACGCTTCGGGTCTCAGTTTCCAAGTAGGAACGCACGAGACCCCAGCCATCCAATCCATACTGATTAAGAGGGGGTTATGATCAGAGATCGTTCTGGTCAGATATTCAGTGCGCTCTATAGTTGGCATTACTGTCGGGGAGCATAGTATCGTATCCAAACGGACATGTAGTTCATGCATGCCAGAAAAATAGGAGTAGTCTCGGTCTCCCGGGTGCTGCGCACGCCAAGCGTCTATCAGTCCCCAGCGCACCTGCCAATCTAGTCTACCTTTGGTCAAGCGATGCACCGGGGAGTCGGCCAATGGTGGGTGAGATCTATCGAGGGAAACATCTACAACGGAGTTAAAGTCCCCCCCATCACCAGCGGGCTCGCTAAGTAATGGGCCAAAGCTCCAGATATCCTCGACAGACAGCCCAACTGGTCAACATTGGGCGCGTATACACTGCAAAAGGCGATGTCTCTTCCTCGTAGCTTCCCCTCAACAGCCACGTATCTACCCTCAGGATCAACCGCTTGTCTAGCCACTTGAAACGGGACTCCCGCCCTAATCCAGATCAGCGCCCCTCTAGCAAACGCAGAGTACGTGGTATTGAATATCTGGCCCCTCCATCTACGCTGCAGCGCTATCCCTTCTGCCTTTGTTAAGTGTGTTTCTTGGAGTAGTGCTATGTGTACTCCCCTGCGGATTAGGTAAGCATGGACCTTATGTCGTCTCGTCATAGTGTGAAGCCCCCTCACATTCCAGGTTATACATCTCAAATTTGTTGAATCAGCCATTCTCCCATAGCATCCTGCTGAATCGAGAGCATTCCTCCGCTATTCTGTCGGTGAGGATCCCTCCCCAACATCCCCCCAACAATCCCAAACCCCCCACCCCCCCCAAGAACAGGACCTAGGAACTCCCATCTAGCTCCCATCCAAACTATGATTCCTGTGAAACAACTGTTAAGCCCAACAGCAGACACTGTGGGCATGCCTTATGGGCAACGAGGGGGGACCGGTTGCCAACGGACAGCTGCCTCAATTCCTCCAAGTCGCGTTGTCCCGCTGAGCCCATTGCAATCAAACCCCCCCGGGACCCCCCTTCCCCTCCCCACAGCGCAGCAGCCAACAGTCTCAGCAGGCTATACTCAGGGGACCATGTCATGTCCAGGACCGCAGTCCGGCCGGCTCTTCCGGCTCGCCTGTCGCCACTCTCATCCGCACTGCCCTGCCTCCCACCGCCCTCCACCCCATGCCAAACCCGCAGTGGGAAGTCCAGCAAGCCCAGGATGGTTCTCGAGAGGCAGCCTCGCAACCGCCCTAACCCTCGTCCAGCATTCCGTCCGCCGTAGCCGGCGTGACTGACGGCAGTTGTACACTGTCTGTCTCAGACCGGTCATCATCTGAGCCATCTTTGCCTGTATCCAAGTCTATCCGCCCCGGAGTGTGGGGATCCTGGGAGCTCGACAGTGCCATCACCGCATCCAGCGCATCCCTCCGCTCTGCCTCCGCCTCCTGCGAGAGCGGACCCCTCACACTCCCTCGTCGGTGTCGGGACTTTCGCGATCTCTTCTGCTGTAGAACCTCTGTTGGGGTTCGTGCAGAGCGCTCCATATGACCTTTTCCTGCTCTGTATAGTTCCTAGCATGCACAGGCGTCTTCTGGCGTCTCAAAAAAGTTCGAGGAGCCATCCACAATGATTCGCAGTTTGGCTGGGAACAGCAGCGAGTATTGGAGGCCCTCCTCTCGCAGTCCTCTCTTAACAGCTAGGAAGGAGGAGCGTCGACGCCGGGTTTCATATGTGTAGTCAGGGAACAGGGTTACCTTGCTGTTCCCCACCTGGAAGGGCCCATACAGTCGCGCCCTCTGGAGCAGAAAGTCTCTGTCCTAGTAATGCAGCAGTCTCACCACCACCGGTCGGGGGGGTCGTCCCTGCTGAGGAGGTCTAGCGGGCACTCTGTGAGCTCGTTCCAGCGAGTAGAAGGACGACAGGCCCTCCGGAGCCACCACCGTCTTGAACCATTCTTCCAAATACTTCACCATATCATCTCCCTCCGTTTTTTCAGGTAGCCCTACTATGCGGACATTGTTCCGGCGGTTGCGCTCTTCTGCCTCCTCCGCCCTCTTCTCCAGCACCCCAACGCGAGCTAGGACATCAGACATAGTAGCCTTGAGAGTAATTTGCAGTGGGCTCACGGTCTGAAGCGTATCCTCCACCTCTGTGACTCTGTCCACAAGCTTGCCATGGTCCGCCCGTAGGAGCCCGAGGCCCGTCGCCACCTGCGCTATCTCTTGCTGCAGCGTTGTTTTGGTGTCCACTATCGCCGCCAGGATTTTGTCGAGTTGCCGTTGCAGTTGCGGGGCGCGAAGTTGGTCCTGTTCCTCCTGCTCGCCATGACCCGAGAGTTCAGTGTCCGATTGCTGCTGAGTCCCCTCTTTCTTCCCTCTTGGCTTCCCCATATTGCGTCCCCGCAAAGGTGAGGCCTCCTCCTCTTCCGATCTATAGGGATGCCAGAGGCATTCACTGAGAAGGGTCGTACCCAAGCGCCACCCAGGGGCCAAGGCTGCGGTTCGTGCACTCCCAATCAATTGAAATCCTATGTTATGCAATTGCAGCCTCAAAGCGCCCCAGCCCTAACCTCCGTTGTATTGCCGGTGGCAGCCAATTCTCACAGTTCTTCCCCGACGTCTCTCCTGCGTGGATCGCCGCTGGCCCCTAATCCACCACGCCCCGGTCCGTCCCCGTCTCTCCCGAACTGCGGGGCAGCATGCCGTGCGGCTAGAGCTTGTGGGGCATCATCCAGATCCTCAGACCAGAATCTGATGGGGTCGGACGGCTTCCGCGTGGCGTCGCCTCGCGCCACACCGTCAAGGGGTGAAGGGCGATGCGCGGCCGCCAGTCTCTACTCAGGTAGTGCTGTACTATGGGGTGAGGTGCGGGCCTTGGTTAACAGCTCTACTTTGGCACTTGTCCTCACCTGGTTCAC